>NW_017731750.1:979374-1010872 GCF_001890085.2 Hipposideros armiger | reverse complement strand
TTCTTTTTAAGGCTGAACAATATTCCGTTGTTTGTCTAGGCTACATTTTGTTTATTTATCCATCTATGGACACTTGTATTCCTTCCATCTTGTGGCTATTGTGACTAATGCTGCTATGCACACAGGTGTAAACATACCTGCTCATGTCCCTGATTTTAGTTTTTTGGGGTATATACCCAGAAGTGGACTTGCTGAATTATATGTTTAATTTAATTTAATTCTATGTTTAACTTTTCAGGAATGAAGCTTGGTTTTATCTTTTGTAAAATGAAGTACCACTAAAGGATTTTCATCAGAGAAATTACCTCATCAAGTTTGAGCTTGAGAAAAATTACTCTTTGCTGGTACAAGAGGCAGGACAACCAGATAGGCTATAGAAATAATAGGTTTAAAAAACCGTGATGGGCTATGAGGACAGAGAGAATTCCAGAGCCATGGACGAGAGAGGCTGACAAGACTCATGACTCATTATGTAGAGTGTGAAGGAGAATGAGCAATTAGGATGACACCTGGGCTTTACGTTCAGCTGAACGGTAGCAGAGGACAAACAGGCTTAGAATGAAAGATGACAAGTTAAATTTTGGAACTGTGCATTGGAGGTTCTGGAGGGATGGCCCAATAGAACAGCCCATAAGGAAGGAGGATGTATGGATATGGAAGTTATTTGTGTACAAATGATAACAAAAGTCATGAGAAAGGATGGCAACATCCAGGAAGTGTGAAAAAGCCATGGAAAGGCATTGGGAAGACTTCAAGATAAATAGGTGGGTAGCCTCCATTACAGAACGGACAGGCTGTGCGTGATACTGTGATTTATAATAAGTATACGTTTTGGCCTTCTGTCCTTGGTCTCTGGTTCCCGACTCACAGCCCCCAAAGCCCTTGGAATTTCCTGAATGGTAAGAGCTATGGGAACACCTTGTATAATATTCGGCCTCTTGTCCTCAGTTCTTGGAATTGCTTCAGAGCAATAAATTGATGTCTTTTTTTATCCATAACAAGCCTCTTTCAACTACAACTCAGTTTATGTTAATGAGGTGACTATTGGAAAGCTCCTAAAGATGGGGATACTTGTTGCCAGGAAAACCAGTAATAAACAGAAGATTGAAACTTTCAGTCCCATCCCCTGACTTCCTGGGAAGTGAGAGGGGCTGGAGATTGAGTTCAGTTACCAAAGGCCAATGATTTAATCAGCCACGCCTATGTAAGGAGGTCTCCATGAAAACCTGAAAGGAGGGGGCTTAGAGATCTTCTATGTTATTGAACCAGAATATTCCATGTGCCACCATGCTGGGCCCCAAACTCCACAGGGACAGAAGCTCCTTTGTGCAAGATCTCCCCCATGTATCTCTTCATTTAGTTGTTTTAATATCCTTTGTCATAACCAGTAATCTAGTGAGTAAACTGGTTTCCTGAGTTCTGTGAGTTGCTCTAGCAAATTAATCACACTCAAGGGGGGCTGTGGGAACCTCTGATTTATAGGCACACCTCAGAAATACCATGGGTTTGGTTCCAGACCACCACAATAAAGCATAGATGCAAGAAAGCAAGCCTCAAAATTATTTTTGTTTCAAAGTGCATATAAAAGTTGTGTTTACACTGTAGTCTATTAAGTATACAATAACATTATATCTAAAAAAACCCCCAAAGTACTTACCTTAATTAAAAATACTTTATTGCCAGAAAATGCTAACCATAAGCTGAGCCTTAAACCTTATGAACCAACCTCTGCTAGCTTCAAGCTTCTCTTCTGCAGCTTCCTCACCTCACTTAGCCCTCAATAAATTTGAAGAGATCTAAGGCCTTGCTCCAGATCAGGCTTTGGCTTAAGGGAATGTTGTGGCTGGTCTGATCTATCCAGACAACTAAAACTTCCCGTATATCAGCAATAAGGCTGTTTCTCTTATCATTCGTGTGTTCACTGGAATAGCACTTTTCATTTTCTTCAAGAACTTTTCCTTTGCATTCAGAGCTTAGCTAATTGTTTGGCACAAGAGGCCTAGCTTTTGGCCTATCTCAGCTTTCAACATACCTTCTTCACTAAGCTTAATCATTTCTAGCTTTTAATTTAAAGTGAGAGATGTATAACCCTTTCACTTGAAAACTTAGAGACAATTGTAAGATTATTAACTGGACTAATTTAAATATTTTTTTTGTCTTTGGGAATAGGGAGGCCCTAGGAGAGGGAGGGAGATGAAGGAAGGGCCAGTTGGTGCAGCAGTCAGAACACACACAATATTTATCAATTAAGTTTGCCGGCATATGAGTGCAGTTCATGGTGCTCATAACAAATAATAATAATGAAAAAGTTAGAAATATTGTTAGAATTAACAAAATGTGACACAGAGACACGAAGTGACCAAGTGCTTCAGGAAAAATGGTGCCAACAGACTTGCTCAATGCAGGGCTGCCAAAAACCTTCAATTTGTAAAAAATGCATTATCTGCAAAGTCCAACAAAATGAGGTATGCCTGTATGGCCAGTCATTCAGAAGCACAGGTAATGGCCTTGACCTGCAGCTGGCCAATGAAGCAAAGGGCAGCCTTGTGGGACTGAGTGCATCTGGAATCTGATGCTATCTCTAAGTGTCAGAATTGAGTTGATTGTAGGACATCCAACTGGTGGTGGACAATTGCTTGATGGAGTGGGGAAAAAAACAATACATTGGAACTGGGTGCAGAACCATAGTGTGCTTTTTATCAATGTACATAATCAGTCATTAAAACTATATGTGACTTCTCTTTGAAAAATACCTATTTTTTTTTTACATCAACATGGCTATGCTTATTTTCCTTCTATGTGGATTTTCTGCTAAATGTTTGTCCCCCCTTTGGCTCTTAAACTTTCTATGTTATATTAATCATCTCTTTAAAAAGGTGTCTTATAAAGAGACTGTGCATCTCTTACAAAGAAAATAGAGTTAGATTTTTTAAAAAATGTAATGGGATTCTTTGCTTTCCAATGATGGAGTCTAATTACATTTTCATATATTGTTATAAACATGTTGGGCTGTACTTCTGTTACTTCATCTGCTTTCTAGTCTTCAGCCTTCCTTATGTTAAAAAAAACAAACCAGGGAATTACATCACAGAAACGGTGGCATGAGGAGTGCTTCTTGAAATCTTCCCTGGAAGTTACAACAAATTGAACAGCTATAATTCAACAAAGGACTCCCTGTACATCACACAAGTACACCTGAGAGATCCACACATCAAATCACCCGATGGCGGGCAAATTGGGTAAGCGGGGGAGGAGGGACAAGGGAAGTGCAGAGACTCGGACCTCAGGCTGCAGGATGCAGTTCAGAGCTCACTGCTGTATTGGGAGAGGGAAGAATCCAGGCTGCAGGCACACTGCCTGTGGTGCACAGTCCTGCCTGAGGGATCAGTGTATAATACGGCTGAACCCAACCTTCAGTGCAGAGACCTTGGGTGAGAACTGTGGTTTAAGTCCTCACTGCTAGGCAGAAAATAGTAAACAAAGACACAAAGCCTGGCCAACTCCCTTCCTCCCAAGAGCTTGCTCCATCCCCCCCCCCAGTGTTAGAAGTGGGCACCAGGAGAAATAGTAGCAGTGTCAGATTAAAGAACAGAATATCTACAGCCCTGAGAACTGGAGCGAGGGTCCTGCAGCCACAGACGCACAGCACATGACTAATTCTGGTAATAGGGAAAGAGCTGTAAGGGCAAGACAGACGTGGACAGGTAGTTGCCGTTGCTCAGAGCCACAAATGCACCGGCCACCTTTCCCAGCCCATGCCACCCCCACATTTCTGGGTGGATTTCTGCAGGGGCAACTAAAGCCACTGAGACACACAGGCTCTGCATCAGGCTGCAGGGTCAGCATTGGGATTTCAGAAGCTAAAAATCTATCGCCCCCCAACATCCTCCAGTGGAGGTGGTGCCCTGAGACCCAGACGACCTGCTCACAGAGGAGAAGCCCACCTTCCACAGTGTGGGAAGCCAGAACAGTGCAAAAGAATAAAAAATGCTACAGCATAAGAGAAAATAAAAGGCTGCAGTGGGAGACAAAATAAAACATCCTAGCATCACTTCCTGGAAAGCAAAAGAAAGACCTCTTCATATCAATCTGCTTTGCAGAACCCTCTCTTGTAGATGCCCAGGAAGAGAAATAATAATTCATTAACTGCCATGAATAACCAAGGTAACAAAGCAGCTCAGAAATAAAATGAAAACTCTCCAGAAAATGAACTTGAAGACATGAAAATATGTGACTTAAATGACAGAGAATTCAAGATTTCTGTTCTAAAAAAAACTTGATGAGATGCAAGAAAACATAGGCAGTTTAATGAACTCAGAAACACAATCAAAGAACAAAATGAATATTTTACCAAAAATATTGAAAATTCAAAAATAAACCAAATAGAAATTCTGGAGATGAAGAACTCAATAAAAGAAATGAAGAGTGAAATAGCCAGCTTAGGTAATACAGCTGATCAGATGGAGGAAAGAATTAGTGATATAGAAGACAGAAATCTGGAAATGACACAGATGGAAGAAGAGAGAGACTTGAGAGTTAAAAGAAATGAAAGAACTGTACAAGAACTTTCTGACTCCATTAGAAAGAGCAACATAAGAATAATGGGCATACCACAAAGAGAAGAGAAGGAGAAGGGAGCAGAGAGTGTATTCAAACAAATACTCGACGAGAACTTCCCAAACTTGTGGAAAGAACTGGATCCTCGATTTCCAAGAAGCAAACAGCACACCTAATTACCTCGATCCCAACAGATCTTCTCCAAGGCACATTGTATTGAAGCTGTCAAAAATTAATGACAAAGAAAGAATTCTCAATGCAGCCAGGGTGAAAAAAAACAAAACAAGACAAAAACAGTAACCTATAAGGAAAAGGCCATTAGAGTATCATCAGACTTTTCAGCAGAAACTCTACAAGGCAGGAGGGAGTGGAATCAAATATTCAAACTATTGAAAGAGAGAAATTATGATCCAAGAATAATATATCCAGAAACATATCCTTTAGATATGAAGAAGGAATCAAGACCTTTCCAGACATACAGAAGCTGAGGAAATTTTCTAACATATGACCTGCATCACAGGAAATAACAAAGGCTATTCAACCTGAAACAAAAACCAAAAGAATACAAAACCATGAGCAACATTATGAACAGACAGGCAGAAGCAGGAAATGGCAACCCCTACACAAAATAGGGCAGTGTACACTTAACCATAACATAAAGGGTAAAGAAGATAAAAACATTTTTAAAAAGGAAAAAGAAAAAAAAACCAACTTGCTACTACAACTTAGAAATCAATTCACAGAATAAGTAGGAATAACTTGTCACAACAAAAACAGAAAAAAAGAGAAAGTAAAGGTCTGAATCTGCAAAGAGGAATGGAGATAAGAAGTATGCTAAAGAAAAAAAACGACTGTATATATGAAACTTTCTTTTACATAAACTTAATGGTAACTACTCAAAAAAAAATCCAGAACTGAGATATACGACATAAAAAATAAAAGAAGAAACAGAGGGGAAAATCATAGAACACCACCACACTGATATAACAGACAGCAACAAAAAGGGCAGAAGAACAATGGAGACACCAAGATATTAGAAAACCAGATACCTGAGTAGCAGTTTGGATAAAAACCCCAACCCAACCATATGCTGCCTCTAAGAGACACATGTAAGCTATAAGGACAAATATAGACTCAAAGAGAAAGGGTAGAAATTGATACTCCAAGTAAATGGTATCCAGAGAAAATCGGGTGTAACCATACTTACATCAGATGGAATAGACTTCAGGATAAAAAAGGTAACAAGAGGAAAAGATGGATTTTTTATAATGACAAAGGGAACAATACAACAAGAAGACATAACACTTATCAATATTTATGCCCCCAATCAGGGAGCACCAAAATATACAAAGCAACTACTAACAGAACTAAAGGGAGAAATTGACCAACACACAATTATAGTAGGGAACCTAAATACATCATTGACAGTCATGGCTAGATCATCCAAACAGAAAATAAGGAAGGAAGTATCAGCCATACATGACACATTAGACCAAGTGGACATAACTGACATTTATAGAGCACTTCATCCCAGAACACCAGACTATACATTATTTTTTAGTGTATATGGAATGTTCTCAAAGATAAACCATATGTAGGGACATAAAACAAGCCTCAGCAATTTAAGATTGAAATTATACCAAGCATATTCTCTGATCACAAGGCTTTGAAAATGGATATCAACTGCAAAAAGAAAGCAGGAGAAACCACAAATATGTGGAGATTAAACAACATGCTTTTAAAGAATGACTGGGTCAAAGAAGAAACAAGAGGAGAGATCAAAAGTCACACAGAAACAAATGAGAATGAAAATACATCCAATCAAAATTATTGGGATGCAGTGAAAGCAGTAATAAGAGGGGAATTTATATCATTACAGGCCTATCTCAAGAAAGAAAAAAACCCCAGATAAATAACCTCAAGTTACACCTTAAAGAACTAGGAAAAGAAACAAACATACAACCCAAAGTCAGTAGAAGGAAAAAAATAATAAAAATCAGAGCAGAATTAAATAAAATAAACAAATAAAGACAATAAAAAAATTAATGTAACAAAGAGCTGCTTCTTTGAAAAGATTAATAAAATGGACAAACACTTGGCTACACTCACTAAGGTAAAAAGAGAAGACACAAATAAACAAAATTACAAATGAAATAGCGAAGTTACCATGGATGTCATAGAAATACAAAGGATCATACAAGAATACTATGCTACCAAATGCAATAACCTAGAAGAAATGGAAGAAGTTCTTAGAAGATATAGCTTCCCTAAGTTGAATCATGAAGAAATGGAAAATCTAAACAGACCAATCAACAGTAAGGAAATCGAATCAGTCATCCAAAACCTTCCCCAAAGCAAAAGTCCAGGACCAGATGGCTTCACTAGTGAATTCAACCAAACATTCAAAGAGGATCCAATACCTGCCCTCCTCAAACTCTTTAAAAAAATTGAAGAAGAGACAGTACTTCCTGATTCATTTTACGAGGCCAACATTACCCTGATACCAAAACCTGGTAAGGATAACACAAAAAAAGAAAATTGCAGACCAATGTCTCTGATGAACACAGATGAAATATACTAAAAAAATTCTAGCAAATCGAATACAACAGTGCATTAAAAAGATACATCATGAGCAGGTGGCGTTCATTACAGGAGCACAAGGATAGTTCAACACACACAAATCAATCAATGTGATACACCACATAAACAAAATAAAAGTTAAAAATCATATGATTATATCAATAGATGCAAAAAAGCATTTGATAAGATACAACATCCATTTATGATTAAAACACATAATAAAATGGGTATAGAAGGAAAATACCTTAACATAATAAAGGCCATATATGACAAACCAAACCCTCAGGTAGTATCATAATTAGTAGTGAAAAATTGAAGCCTTTTGCTCTACACTCAGGGACAAAACAGGGTTGCCCCCTATCACCACTGATATTCAATGTATTATTGGAAGTCCTAGCCAGAGCGGTCAGCAAGAGAAAGAAATAAAAGGCATCCGAATTGGGAATGAAAAAGTTAAATTGTCACTTTTTGCAGATGACATGATTCTTTACATACAGCACCCTAAAGACTCCAACAAAAAGCTATTAGAAACAATAAAGGAATACAGTAAAGTTGCCAGCTACAAAATCAACGTACAAAAATCAATTGCATTACTATACACTAACAATAAAATTTCAGAAAAATAAATGAAAAAAAATCCTTTTGCAATTGCAACAAAAAGAATAAAATACCTAGGAATAAACTTAACAAAGGATGTGAAGAACCTACGAGGTCTGACATTACCTTCGCAAACTTGCCACCGTGCGTTTACTTTGGCAGCACTGAACAAAGAGCTTGGTAAAGTTTCATAACCTTGGTATATCAGTGTCTCACAGCTGTGTTCGTGTCAACATGTGGTGTTGTCTTGCCGAGTGGCATTCATTATTGTTGTTGCATGTTTTTGTGTGCCTGTCATGAGAATGTCTGAGCTTGAATTAAAGCAATGAACAAACATTAAATTTCTTGTTAAACTTAGCAAGAGTGGAAGTGAAATCAGGGACATGGGGTTAGTCTAAGTTTATGGGGATAATGCCATGAAGAAAACAGCAGTGTACAAATGGATTAAACGTTTTTCTGAGGGGAAAGAACACGACACTGATGAAGAGAGGTCAGGGGGGCTGAGAACGAGCAGAACTGATGAAAACATTGCAAAAATTTATCAAATTGTGCATCAAAATCATTGGCTGACTGTGAGAAGCATAACAGGTCAAGTAAACATTGATAGAGAAACAGGAAAATCTTAACTGAAAATCTTGGCATGAGAAAGGTGTGTGCAAAAATGGTTCCGAAGGAGCTCACTGATGAACAAAAGCAAAGGAGAGTCAAAGCTTGCCAAGACCTTTTGGAGAGGCAAGTTGATGTTTTGGGCCATGTTATCACTGGCCCAACATGGGTGTACCAGTACAACCTTGAAACACAGTGTCAGAGTGCACAATGGAAGTCAGGCAATTCTCCATGACAAAGAAAGTTCCGTCAGTCCAAATCAAGAGTCAAAACAATGTTGCTAACTCTTTTTTATATCAGAGGGATAATTCATTATGAATTTGTATCAACTGGACAAACAAACTATTTGGAAGTGCTGAAAAATCTGCGTGAAAAAGTTAGATGAAAACGACCTGAACTTTTCGCCAACAATTCAGGTTCTTGCATCACAACAATGCATCAGCTCACATGGCACTGTCTGTGAGGAAGTTTTTAGCCAGTAAACAAATACCATATTGGAACACCCTCCCTACTCGCCTGATCTGGCCCCCAATGACTTCTTTCTTTGCCAGAAGGTAAAGGAAATATTGATAGGAAGACATTTTGATGACATTCAAGACATCAAGGGTCATCCAATGACAGCTCTGATGGCCATTCCAGAAAAAGAGTTCCAAAATTGCTTTGAAGGATAGACCAGGTGCTGGCATCAGTGCATAGCTTCCCAAGGGTAGTACCTCAAAGGTGACCATGGTGGTTTTGAGCAATGAGGTATGTAGTACTTTTTCTAAGTTGAGTTCGCGAACTTAATTGTCCAACCTCGTATACCTTACTTTCTTGCCTCTTCCTGACATGTTACAGTCTTTGTAAGTTCAATTTGAGACTTCTTATGACACATTTACTGCTATTTGCATCTTTTGCTAGAATGGTACTTGGCTTCTGCATTTAATTTTGTAACAAAATTTATAAGAGCTACTTCCATATATTTAATTGATTTCAGTGCTTGCTTTTATTTTTTCTGTGACCATCCCAACCCTGAGTACCTGAATGTCATCCAAATGTCTGCTAAAGTACTTTAAAAATAGTTTGATGATGAAGCATCTGTGAACATCACAGTTTTTGAGGTTTTATAACTGATAATACATTCCACTTCTCCCATGACAACACTTAGTTTGGTATAAAATTCTAGGATACCGCAAAATTTACCCTCCAAGCTCTGTTTAACCATGTCTAGTACTTCTGTTGTTTAATGTGAGGGAGGAGTTAAGAGGTTGGAATGGTGGTCTCAGTTTTTACTTTGAAGATCATTTCTTTTTTCTTCTTGGATGCTAGTACAAATATTTCTTTATACATGAAATTAAAAAAATGTTTCCCATGCTATGTTAAGCTATATGTTTTTGCATTAATCTTGGCTGGAGTGTTTTTTGTGAGGGGGCTTTTCATATTTGCAGCAATATCAACTTCTGCTTCATTACTGTTTCCTGAAAACCACTTTGATTATTGTCTTTCTTCTGTTCTAATAGATTCCTTCCTCTGGAACACAAATCATTCTGGTTAGATTTCTATTCTTTCCGTATTTTTCATCACCTCTGTTTTGAATTTCATATCCCTATTTTTTTTGTACTGTTAATTCTCCTCCTATTTTCTCTAGTAAAGGTGTTAATTCTGCATTTTCATTTTGGTTCCTTCCCAACCCTTATTTTAGTCTATTTCTTTTGTGCCTCAGGCTGTTATGGTTGCTGCTGTAAAAAAAAATTAAAATTAAAAAATAAATTAATAAAATAAATAAAATTCCAAATCTCTTGCATTGCTTTTAAAGATTAAAACATTAAGGAACATCAAACAGGCATCTTCTACATTTCTCACCTGCTTCAGTATTCAGAGCTCTGCCCCTCCTGTGCGTCCCTCCTCCTGGGGCTAGGCTGAGGTATAATTAATCCACTGTTAGAACTGCTGTGGTTTCTGTTTATGTATATGTGAATGAGAAGTGGACAACCCAAATGCAGGACTTGAGAAGGAGAGAGCAGGTGGGACGTTCTTGGCCCCTCCTTGCACAGTTGGTTGAGGAGTTTGGTGGAGCATCAGGGGCTGTGCAGACCCCTGAGCTCAGTTTGCATTCATGCCGCCATTCCCCCCAGGGCCGCTTTGTGGCTATAGATGATCTCTTCCTCGGGAAGCATGGTTCTCTGAAGGTGAGAAGATGGCTGTTGATCCTCGATTAGTCTAGCACAGCGGTTCTAAAATCTGTCCCCTAGACCAGTAGCTCCTGGAAGCTGGTCAGAAATGCAATTTCACCAACCCCACCCTGGACCTACTGAGTTAGAGACTCAGGGATGGGTCCCAGCAACATGTATGTAACTAGCCCTCGGATTCCGCTGCTCACTCAGGTTTTCCAAAGCACATGAAGTTCTAGTACAGAAAGGAGACCCTCCTGCCAGTGCATACTGCACCCCCATGTGGCTGTTCGTCATGGTGACAAAACATCCCAGGCCTTCCTGCTCAGCTCTGTCCTGGTCATATGCTGGGAATTACAGTCTCCACATTGGAGCATACGCAGAGGAGTCAATGGGCCACAGAGGACAGGCAGCACTGTGGTTCTGACAAGCGAAGCAGATCATGCTCTCAGGGGCCCCTCTGTCTTTCTTGTCTGGACAGCCACAGGGTCCAGGGATTAGATGCAAACAGGGACGTGAGTCAGAGGACTTCCCCTGCCTTTGTGGGTCCTCTGTCCTGGTTGGACTCCCAGGGAGGAGCATGAAGTATTGACTGAAAGATGGCTACTCTCAGTCCACCGCCGACCACCAGCTCAGGGCCCTTTCTGGAGGCAACTTCAGTGCCCCGGGCTTCCCAAAATGCTCTCGCTGCTCTGCCCACCACGAGTTATTTCTGGCCATCTATTGGCCTCTCCCAGTAGACGATAAGCCTCTGAGGACATGCACTGCACCTGACAGTGTTTCCCGCCAGTGCACCACCAGGGCCTGGCCCAGCTGGGTGAGGGACCGATGTTTGCTGAATGAATAAATGTGAATCCTCCATTTGTCCCAAAGCACAATCTTCCTTACGTGCCTTCCACCCCCACTCAGTGTCAGCCTCAAATCTGTGAGAAGGAGAAAAAGAGCCCCATGAGCAACGGGACTTGCCATGTTCGGATTCCCTACTATTTCAAGGTGGACGAGCAGAGTAATTGAATCTATTTTCTTGCTGTGAGAGGAACCTCAGGGTGCCCGAGTCTCCAGTCCAGATCGGAAATTTCAATAAGATGAAATGTGGCTGCAGGTAGGATGGGGCTCTCTGCTCTGCCAGGCGCGCACTCTGTGAGGCCTTGTCCTCTGGTCTCAGGCTGGCCTCCTGCAGAGACCTGCACAGCTGGGGGCCACAACTTCAATGACCAGATTTTAGGTGAATCCAAGCAATTCAAGTTTCACAGAAGGCGTGGGATTCATTTGATGACACAGTTCTTTCTCTGGATAGAAGGATAAGCTTGGGAATACGGCCCACCTCCATTCTTTCATGTGTCCACCTATAAAAGGCATCATTCTACTAAGAGAGCACTGCTGGGAAGATCAGTGGGTCAGAGATCTTCGCCAGAGGTGGAATGAGTTACAGTCCACCATGGAGGGAGCCTCTGGAGTCTGGGCATGTGATCAGGACCTTGAGCAGCCAGAGTCCCACCCACATAGCTGGACGTTCTCATCCATTTATCTCGGTGCGGCATAAAAACACACATTTTCTCAGTGCCCCCAGCACCACTGTGCTGTGATTGCACAGGGCATTAGGTATACGGAATTTCCTGCCTGTGCCTTCCCTTTCAGGCTTCGCCCCACACCACAAGCCACGTAGCCTCCTCTCTCTAATGAGCAGACCCCCAAAGGGGGCCTTCTGCCATCAGCTTGCCAGTGGTGTCTAGATGTGAAGTATGGGCAACACCAGTGTAGCCAGAGAGACGTCCATCCTCCTTCCTGGCTCCAGGGCTTTCCCCACAGGAGGATTAGATGGCGAGGCTGGAAGGCAAGGCGCTGTGAAAGCCTCCCCGCCGTGAGCAAAGAGGCGGACACCGTGGAGCCTTGGGCAACATGAGCAAGAAGGGCAGAGGGACAGGAGGTCAGTGACAATGCTGACAAACAGCAGAGGTGCCAGACTGTGACGGCTCCATCTGGACACATGTATGTGTCCCCCAACTTGGTGTGGGGACATGAGGACAGAGAAAATGAGCACACGGTGCTCTGTGGCCCTGCAAGGCATCAGTTCAAGTTAGCGTGAGGACTGGGTCGTAAACGTGGCTCGGCCTCTGCAAATTCCTCCCGGAATACAGTGGTGGCTCAGAAAAAGATGAAAACACAGTCACACCAAAGTCAAGACTGAGCACCTGTTCACTGCCACCATCTGGAAGAAAATTCCCACTAACTGCAAGATGTATGGAGTGGACATGTGGCTGAGAATCTGTGGCTGACATTGAAAAGCTTTGTCCCCAGAAGACTCGCTATTCTGTAGGAAAGCAAGAAGGCACTTCAATCTGCCCTGGTGAAAGGTCCAGGGCGGGGTGCCCCCCAGTCTCTGCTCCCGAACCAGTCCAGACCTCTGCTCCCTCTGCTTCTCCTCAAAGGCTACTGGCAAGCCATGTCCTCCCACTGCCCACCCAGCAGGCCATGAAGTGAGGGGGGCACTTGTCCCCACCTTGGCTCCTTCCCACAGGCTTTTCCACATGTGACAGCTCACCCCATCGAAGCAGCTGTAGGGCCTCAGCTCCATGGGTCACAATGTGTGGCCTCTACGCTGGCCCTGACACACATACTGACACCATGTGGCCAGAGACCAGGGTCACTCTGACTCCAAGTGGCTTTTGCCTGGTCACAGAACCCAGGCTCTGTGGACGACGTGTCTCACTACAGTGTGGGGAAGAGAGCGATGCATTTCCATCTGGCAGTACCTCTAGATGAAGGCTTGTGAATGCAGACAGCTTGCCTGGGAGCTGTGCCCACGGGTGGGTCCTCTGACTACAGATCTGAAAAGGGGCGTCCAGCAGAATTGGAGTGTTCGGATGCCTAATGCCTAGTCTCCAGCTAGCCTGTCTGGTAGCAGCAGGAGAGGAGGCTAGACAGAGGGAGAGTTTCCTCAGTGCCATGCAAGGTCTCATTGAAGCCTCACAGGGGTTACTCCAATGAGGAGGTGGAGTCTACATTATGTTCATTTTACAGATGAAGATGTTAGAGCTCAGAGGTCGAATGATGTAGCTGAAGACAAGGGGCAAAAGAGTGAGACACGTGATTTCAGACTTATCATGAAGCATCCATGCGCGTGTCTTCTTCTCCATCTCTGCAGGGGCCAGGTGCTCTGTACTTTAACCTGAGCTTGGATTCAGGGCATGCACCTTGCTCTCCCTGAAGCTGCGGCTGACACATACTGGCCACACTGTGCTATGACAGGGAGAGAGCCGCAGGCCAAGCCCAGACTCCAGCTGTAGCTGGGATATTTGTTTCTCTGTATGCTTTCCTCTCACTTACTCAACAAATATGTAGTGAGAACCTACTAAGTGCTAGGCACTGTTCTAGGCACTGGGAATACATCAGAGAATGAGGTAGAGAAAAGTTTCTGTCTTCATGGAGCTTACAGTATAGTTGGGGGAGTCCAAGTACACAAAGAAACCAGTGAAACAAAATGTACGAAGGTGAGATGAGGGGAGCAAATGAAGCAGGAGGGAGGCTGGGGTACTCTTGGGATGGGGGTGCAGTTTAAATGAGCATGTCAGGCAAGGTCTCACAGAGAAGGGACCATGTGAGCAGACATAAAGGAGGTGAGGGTAGATATTCCAGGAAAGAGCACTCTAGCACAGGGAGTGGCGCGTGCCAAGGCCACGAGGGGGCACTGCTCGATGTTCTGACAGAGGGCAGTGAGCAAGGGCTAAGCTGGATGGAAAGAGGGCACGTGGTTCTACAAAGCCTATGTCCACTGAAGATCAGGACGGCGTTTCTCCTTGTAGAATGGAGAGGATTCCTGTGCCGAGTGCATTGCCTAGGGTAAAGCTGACGGTAAGGCTTCTGAGGACAGGTCAAAGGAGAGGCCCATTGGTGGCTCTCTGCTCCCAGTTTCAGGGGCCATCGTGATTGGAGCCTCGACTAAAATAAGAATTCACGTGCTCAGCCTTTCCACCAGCTTGCTCTGTCCCACTGGCCTGTGAACAGGTGAAACTCCAGAGAAAATTATTTCTGCCCTCCTGGAAGTGGGTGCTGTGGTGAGTTGAACAATGGCCCCAAAGATAGCCATGTCCTAATCCTGAGGATTTGTAAATCTCTCCCATGGTAAAAGGGACTTTGCAGATGGGACTAAATGAAAGACCTAGAGATGGTGGAGATTATCCTGTATTATCTGGGTAGGCCCTAAATGTAATCACAAAGCCTTACAAGAGGGAGATCCGACTAAGGAGAGGCAAAGTAATCGAAAGAAAGAGAGACCAGAGTGATGCTCCTGAAAATGGAGAAAGAGCCACAAGCCACAAAACATAGTCAGAACTCAGACTCTGGAAAAGACCGGGAGACAGATTCTCCCCTAAGAGACTCCACAAAGAATGCAGCCCTGCTGACACCTTGATTTTAGCCCTTGGAAGCTGGTTTTGGAATTCTGGCCTTCAGAACTCTAGGAGAAGGCATTTGTGTCATTTTAAGCCACAAAGTCTGTGGTAACTCTTTACGGCAGAAATAAGAGTCTGCGAGCTTTTGCTTATAAAGTAAAGGCATTTTTGCCAAAAGCTCACTGAGTCTGGGAAGAACCCATCTCATCTTGGAGAGTCTGGACACAAGGTACACTGTGGTTAGTCGGGCAAGGGTGGCAGTGTCACTGGGCTGCCCAGATTGGGGCAGAGGGTCAAGTGTGAACGGTCCCCATGAACACAGGCAGAGTGTCCCAACAGGAAGCCCACTCCATTCTGCCCCTGGGGGTTGTTTGCAGTCTGCTGTGTGCGAGGATGTGGAAATGGGAACTAAACTTTCCTGTTCCTCACTTTTCCCCTATGAAAAATAGAGATGATGTTATTTATATCCCAGGGTTGTTCTGTGGATAAAGCTCTTTTTATTCTACAATGCACAGTTCCTTGTACTTCATACATTTTGCTTCCCTAACCCTTTGTTTTGTTGTGGCGCACATATGACAAGTGGAACCCAAGTCATTCGTTATTTATCACAGAGGTGAGACTCAGCCGACACCCTGATTCCACGTCCAGAGCACTCTCATTACACCTTTGTTGGCAACTGCAGCAGTTCCAGAAAATGAGATTAATCAGCTGAGTTGTCTGCATCCTCATACAACTAAATGCAGAAGGTGGTTCAGAGAATTTGAGCAGCTGGTTGATGGAACTGTCCTGTGTGAAGAGATTAAACAGGCTTTCATCTAGGACAGGTTCTGCCACTAACTAGCTGAGTGTCCTTAGGCAGGTCACTTAATAGCTCATAATCTCTTTCCTTATCCATTCAATAGATAATAGTAACAATAAAAATAAGAAGGATAGTAATAATGAAATAATGATATCAATAATGGAAAGAAGAATACCTGTCTTACTGACCTCATAAAGATTTTGTGAATATCAAATAAAATAAGAAATGTTAACTCTTTTAAATGAAAAGTGCAAGGTAATACCAATGGGAGACATAAGTTTGATAAGACTATTAGTGATGAGATACACAATTTCATCTCTGTATTGGGCTCATAGTAACCATCTCTACTCTAGGCTGGAGGCTGAAATTGGCTGACACATAATTCTTCCTGAGAACAGTGAGATTTAAAGGTCCTTGTGGCTAGAGCACACCTGCTCTTCTCTCATTTAAAGAATGTCATTTAGGCTTTCAGGATTCTCTTGACAGCTTCCATCTGGCATTCAGCAAAGCAATAGGATGAGATGTCGTTGCATTACTTGTCTCATTCTGCAGTTCCTTTTACCACACCCATAGCCCTAGATGAGTAATTTTTAGTGACTTTCTTTAGATAGAGACAAAAGTCATCTCTGAAGAGGTGGGAACTGAGGGAAAAGAACAAAACAGCAACAAACTGGAAATTTCAATAAGGAAATGTGGATCTGCTTGGGCTGGACAAATGAATGAGGTTTGGACCTACATTGATTCTGCCTGCAAGGACTGTGACCTATCTAGATACGAGTACTTATATCTTGTTTTGAAACAAGGTCCCAGAAGCCAAGGTGACCTGGTGGAAATCCTTCAGTGACCTTCTAGTGTTTTCATCATAGAGTCCCGACTCTTCCACACAGCTTCTCAGGTGCTTCCATCATCTGGCCTTGCCGCCTGTCCTCCCCATGTCTCATTCCTCCCCGTGTCTGAATCCTCCACATGCTGACCACCCTGAGCTCCTCAGAGGCTGCTGTATGCAGCACGGTTTCTTTCATCCATGGGCTTCTGCTTGTTCCCTCTGTCTGCAACTCCATTCTCTGACCCACGCCTTGTCCCAAATTCTTCCTTCAGGCTTCACCTTCCCTGACACGCCTCTGGCAGGCCTCCTGAGTTCCCTGAGGTTGAATGTGCCTCCCTTCACATGTGATCTATGTATCTCTTACCTGACTTTATCACAGCACCTGCAGCAGTGTATAAAAATTGCCTGCTGACATTTCTGTTTTGTCAGTTAGACCATAAGACCCTTGAGGATAGAGATGTGTCCTGTTGGCAATTTTATCTCCACAATACCTAGCTAACATTAGCCCTAGATCGATATTGTTGAATAAAAGAATGAGTGCATATTTTCTTGAGAAATGGGCAAAACAACCAATGTATTGAGGAAAATCCCCTTGCACGAAGAGAAACCCATGGCACGTGGAAATACTCAACAAACTGTCATGGTTAAGCCATAACTATGAGACTTACAGAAGGGAAAATATGGGATGAAAAATGGATGAAAAAAGATAAAGAAAAGGTGATTAAATAGAGAATAAAGAATCAGAAGACCAAAACCAAGCAGGCCTTGGCTGAATAGAGAGTAGAAAAGAAATGAGTATAAGACGTGACAGGAAAAATGGCAGTGTAAGGCTGTGTGTCCCTCCTGTGCAATCGGGATATGAGCATCAGTGGTTAAAAGTAAGAAAACTAAAATACTTTGTTCTGAGAAGTAAAATTAAGGTTGCTATATTATTTTTTTTAGACCCTAAAATGTATTAGAATATCCTTGACCCAATTTTGGTTCCCAGAGGAAACCCCACACAGCTCAGAGCGAGCCTTCTTCCTCCAGGAGACCAGGAGTCCAGGGTTAGGCTCATGGGCCTCTGTTCATGAACCAGCTCACAGATGCTGACTGTGCTAAGCCATATGCCCCTTGTTTTAGTAACCGAAACCCAAATATGGTGTGTGGGAATGTGGTATAGCATACTGTTTTAGTAACTAGATGGCAAACATGGTCCTTGGTTTAGCCCCTGGCCTTCTGTTTTAGTAACAGATCACAGAAACAACATGAGGCTGAGCTGAATGGTCATCTGTTTAGTAACCAGACCACTAATACGGAACTTGGGTAAGTCACGCTCCCTTTTGTTGCCTCACCAAATCACAAAGAAGGCACGTGATCAGGAACTCCAACTCTCTGTTTTAGTAACCAGATCACAAACATGGCACATAAGTAAGTGGTAGAATTTTCCAATTTAGGAACCAGACAACAAACTCAGACTGTAGTTAAGCTGTAGCTTCTTTCTCTTAATAAACAGATCACACGTATGGCAGGTGGCATTGCCTCTCAGATCACAAATTGAGCACACAGCTAAACTATGAAATGCTGCATTTTTAAATTTCAATTATACATCTCAGCCTCATCTTTTTAAATTGTATTTGTTGCCTGTGAAATTTTATTAGCTAAAGAAAAACAAACCTTTTATAGAAACAAGATAACTGAGGTCATAAAATCACCAGCTCTATATGAGCACTTAAAAAGGCAGATTGCAATCCTGTCGAGGAAGTTAGGGAGTCAAGGTGAGGGGTTCTGAGGAAATACACCCACACTGCTGGACTTGGCAACGTGAGGGCATCAGGGCAGCAATGGGGGACCAAGGACAGTTTAAGCTCTTGGCCATTATGGATCATGACAGTGGAGAAGACCTGGGTGTTACGATTTGAATTATCGCAAAGCAAATATTTGCTCCCCCCACTTGCACTGTGTCTGGAGTACGTTCTTACCCTAGTGGTGTTGGGCTTGGCCACGTGACTTGCTTTGGGCAATGAAATGTTAACGAATGTGGCTTGAGCAGAGGTGGTTGCGCAAGCCCTCTTGTACCAAAGACATCCCAATGAGAAAAACTTTCCTGGAGCGTCTGCTACTTAGGCCCAGAATGAACACATGGGGGCAGACCCAAACCCAACTTCCACTAGAAGCAGAGCCTCCCAGCTGAGCCTCAGTACGGATCAGATGAGCCTCGGTTGACTTCCAGATCCATGACCATCAGTGTAAGTGCTTCTTGCTATAGGTCATGTGTGATTTGTTATGCAGCATCGTGGTGCAACATTCGTTGATATGCTTAGAATTCCCAAGGACAAGCGTAACCACATTATGGGAGCAGGAAGCAGCGTAAAGAAGAAGGCCACACAGCTGAATGTGGCTCTGGAGTAGAGGTCAGACCCAACAGAAAACAAGAGGAGAAAAGCTGACCCCAGGCTCACTGGTTTTACTTTTATGAACTACCCTTCATGGACCTGCCTGGGTTTCTGGCTCTCTCCACACTTGAGAAATGTTGCCAGATCACTGAGACTTGTACTAGTTTATGGCAAATTCTATTCCATTATTTATCTTCCTTTATGCAAAGGTGGGTGTACGAGAGGAAATGAAAACACAAAGTTTGCAACCTGTGAAAAGTATCCAAGTCATAAAAATTGCAGGAGAACAAAACACCGAAGAAAGGATAATTAAAAAAAAAATTTATAGGAAACCAAAGTAAAATTTACATAGCAATTGCTTTGTGTTCCCTATGGTTTTCATATGCACATACATTTGTTGATTAGAAGAAATCTAGCTAATGTATAAGAAGTGATGTTTTAAAAATCTAATCATGCCACACTATAAATGACAACAGAAGCAGTAATGAACAAAATTTATAGTAGAGAAGCACTCAGTGATTCAGATGGCAAAATAAATACCACCAGCTTTGTCATACAGAGGGAAGGATTCAGGGATGAACAGCATATGAGAAGAGATGACAAATGTGAGGAGTGTAGAATGGAGATATGTGGAAAATCATTATTTCTGAAGAGCTAAGAAGCAGTAAAACAGAAGCAAGAATAAATAAATATATATATATATATATATATATATATATATAAAACCTTCCTGAAAATTCATTTCTCCAGATCTTTAGGGCTTATCGTTAACATAATTTGAAAGATGCAACACTTGGACATACCTTGATGATGTGTTTGAAATGCAAGAATAAAGAAAAAATTGTCCAAACACCTTGGCATAACAAATAGGTTAACTACAGGGTAAGAGAAGCAGGTCTTCTTGGACATGTCCTGTGCACCTCCAAACTCCAGGAGACAGTGGGAAGATATCACTGAGTTCTTAGGGGATAGTGCTTTACCTTAAGAATTTGACACCTGGCAGGGTTATCATTCATTTACAAAGGCAACAGAACATAAACCAGCTATGCAAGAGCTCAGAAAGCATAAAGCCTACCACTCTTTCTAAATAAATTATTTAAAATGCACATTAGTCCACTGAGAGATGAATGGAGAACACAAGGTATAAAGGAACTGTTTTTGAGAACTGAAACCATCCAAACCTAGAATTTAATTTAAGAAAGATGTGGAAAACATGACTATAGAACAAAATGCAATGTAGGTGGCTGCTTCTTAAAAGGGAAGACACATGATGAAAAACCAATAATTTCACCATAATAAATTGGATCTATATCCCACACAGCAAAATCAAAGATCGAAAAAATAGGAACAGGAGGAATAAGAAGGAAGAAAAAAGTACTAATTTCTTTATTTAAATGGACAAAGTTCTTATTTAATTGCACTGGTTACTAGATTAATATTAAATGATAATTGTGGTTAACACATATTTATCAGGTTTCTGATTTTAATGGAAATTTCTTTAGAGGCTGTATATAATTGTGCTGTCTTTTCCAAATTTTCTTTTGTAGAAAATAATTCCAGGAAGTGAAGTGCTCTTCAAGAAAATCAAAACCAGACCAAAACAAACAAAAGCACTTTCATGGTAAATATGAATGAGAAATATGGCATATGATTTCCCCTACTGGAGATGAAAAATATAATTAGTAACTATGTTTCTGAGTGGTCTTGTAGCTAAAGAGATCAGTATAACATTTTTAGACAAGTGTTTGCCAATAATTAAACAGGGAAACCTTTTCTCAGGTCATATTGTAGCAGACATTGAGGTTGATGGGCCAGAGGGGCATGACCCGCTTTTGACCAGAGACATGCTATGATGCCTGCTGAGGGTCCTGGCAAAGCATTTTGTCCTTGAGAGTGAGAGAAAGTGAGAGCCACAGAAAGGCACGGCCCCTCTTTAAGCTCTGGGTATTGTCGTGTCTAAATGTGATATCTGGAACAGCTACAGTCATCTTGTTACTGGTATGAAAATGATATTGTTCTGTTTATCACAGTATGTCTGTGTTCTGCAATGTCTGAGGCCTCACTTGGAAGACCTCGAAAGCTGGGGGTGGTTTGACAGCTCGGGTTGGATCCTCTGAAGGCCTGTTCGCTTACAAGTCTGGCGCCAGGGCCAGGGGGCTTCTGACCAGAATTGCAAGCAGCAGAGCCTGCCTGTGGGTCCTCCTGTAGCAGTCTCCCCCCAGCATGTCAGCCTCATGATGTTGGGCTTACACGACAACTCAGGGCTCCACGTGCCAGTGTTCCAGCACATGAGGCAGGTGCTGAATGGCTTTTTCTGACCTAGCATCGGAGAGCAGGCACTATCACTTCTGCTGCATTCTGTTGGTTAAAACAAGTCACAATCCCACTCAGATTCAAGGGATGGGAACGTGGACCCAGCTGTCTATGACAGGAGTGCAAGGCGGTACCACAGAACCTGTGGTGCTGTGGCCACATTTGGAGAATATAATCTGCACAGATGTGAACACTCAGAAAGAGGAAGAAGGCCAAAGCCACCGACTCAACCAACCCTGAAGCTTGCCCACCTCTGGACTTCTATTTCTGAGATATGATTCCCTTACCCTTTAAGCCAGTTCAAATTGGTGTTTTTGCTACTTGCAACAACAGCACTCTAACAGAAACAAACAGCTATTAGTATCCTCAGAGCCAAGCGTGTAGAGAAAACTGTCTGAACAGTGCTTGTGTCCTGGTAAAGAATATAGGCATTCAGGTAAGAGAGACCTGTGATTTGATCACTGAGTCTTCTTGGGCACTTACTGAACCTCTCAGAGCTGAGCCTCAGTGTCCTCATCTGTATAATGGGAATAATAATACTAATAGGGTTGTTGTGAGGATGAAATGAACCATCATTTGTAAAATGTTTATTGTTGTGCCTGGCACACAGAAAACAATAAATCATAGCCTTTACTAGCACACTTTAACCATTACGTATATGGCCGCATTTGGGGGAAAATCACATTTAGGATATATCTTTTATATATTTTGCTAGGGCATGTTTGTGTGTGTGTGTGTGTGTGTGTTAGGTATTTATTGAAGTAATCTCCCATCTGAAATAATTCCCTTTTAAAATAAAAAATCAGGGAAGCATCTGTCACAAAATAATACTTAAAGGATCTTCAATATTTTAGTGTACAAATTTTGCAAAACACAGAAATCCATCCAAAATGTATTACAACAAATAGGGGCTATTTTGGAAAGATACAAGGGAGACACGGGGGCACAGAATACTAGGAGAGGAAGGATAAGACGACTGAAAGCAGAACATAGGACACCCCCCCACACTGGGAAGGCCACTCCCCACCCTTGGGACTTTAAGACCCTAAACTTTTTCTACTTTTCTGTGCACATGGAGTGAAGGGCCCTGCACGACCATGTACTTCATGCCAACAAAGGCTGACTGGGATCACCGAGGGCCAATTTCAACAAGATGGACACATCCCGGTCAAAGGTCCCTGTGTTCTGGCTGCGACAGGAGGGAGATGCATGGCTCATCGCTCAGTTAGAGGGACTGGGGGTAGATTAGCTGTATCAAGTCACGTGTCTGCTCACAAGGACTGGATTCATTGAGTGTGACATTTGGAGAATCACAGCTTGAGCCCAGGAACTCGGATGATTCAAGAAATGCCACGCTGCCTTGCTGGGGGTGCTTGTGCCCCCTTCCACCCACATCCCTCCCAGGGAGTACACGAGTGGGGGCTCTGCACTGTCCTAGGAGCCAGCTCTGGTTTGCTGGGTGCCCCTTCCAAATGTCTCCTCTGATGTTGACAGCTGCCAGTCTGTGTGGGTTCCCACAGACTCAGAATCCATCCTTGGGGGACTCAACACTTGTTTCAGAAAATCGAGGGGTGAGTCAGAGCACTTGGTATTTTGTCCCTGTGGCTTAGCTCATTTCTTCCCAGGATGCTGGCAGCATGGTTGGTGGCACAAGAGCAAGTTTACAGTCAATTCTAGATTAAGAAAACCTCAGTGCAGCCTGGAATACAGCCAGAGAAATGCACTGGTACATTAGCTTCTCTGCGTCCACTTGCAGCCTTCACGAAGCCTGCAAGCTGAGCTTGTTGCAGAGTGCTTTGCTAACGTGCTGATGCACTTAGCAAGGTAAAAATAAGTAATAGGGCCTCTTGGAGCTTTCCTGGCTTCAGACCCATAATAATGAGTATTCTGTAAGTAATTATCCCTAAAAGCCTACAGGTCCTTCCCTGCACACCCAGCATTACCTAACTTGGAAGTTATACCTCCTTGGAATTGCATTTTGATTCTAACACAACTGCATTAGAATGTAATACAGTACTGCGTTTTATCCTAACTACAGTCTATTTAGATTTTATCTGCTTTACAGTGTTTCTTAGAAAATCAGCAAAGGAAAATCCTGGATATCCAGAATTCTAGATCAGTGAGAGGCTGTTTTTTTTTTAATTTGCTCTTTGCTAGGCATTGACTAATAAAGGTAGATATGTGGGAATGGGAACTGGACATCCTCAAAGGAAGAAAAGTGGGTAAAAACATCATTTGTATAATCAGATCATCATGATTTCCACATCTTCTTCTCCCTTCCCCTTGATTAACAAGGAGAGAGTCACCTTACCTTCCCTCTTTAAGTATTTCTTTTCTGTGGTTCTTGAAGATCTCTTACAAGGTGGGGCAGCTTGTAGATGCACTGGACCACCATCCTGACTCACAAATACAGGAAATGGCTGACAATCACACCAATGAGTAAGGAGTAAAAAAATTTTTTTTTAAATTTAGTCCTTTCTCCATTTAAAAATAAGTTTTAGAAATACAGATTGCTTAATTTAGGAGTTTCTACACCAAGCTCTCTAAGTCTTAGAATGATGGTCCAAGCCAGCAAGGACGCTAAAGTAGCTCATCATGTCCAGAGCTTTTTTAGTGGGCAGCAGAGACCTAGAGTACTGAGATTCTGGAGGTGATGACGCCCTAGACCTGGGTCAACAGGAATTTGCAGCAGAGATTGCTTGTTACTTAACCAATGTTATTCTTTCTGTCCTACATCATTAGGGTAGCTAGATGCCCAGCCTCCCTTATAGACATAAGCAAAAGTAGTTTGGGGGGAGCTCTTGAATAGGAGGTTACTCAGTTATGAGGTATCCTTTGTTCTTCCTCCTTCCTCTTTCTTCCTGCCTAGCCCTGATGATGGGAGCTGCAGCGGCCATCTTGAGACAATGAAGGAAAGAGCAAGCAAACTGCAGAGACCTTAGCCCTGACAATCTTGAACTGCTGAACAAACAGCAAAAAACCTGCTCCCTCTGATCATCACCTTAGGTGAGAAAAACAGACCCTATGTGTGTATGTCATTATAGTTAGTCTTCTCACAGGCAGTCAAATGTTTCTATCTCATACACAGTCTGTCTTCCTTCCATAAAAGGGCAAAAAACAGGGAGTTGTATGAGCCCAGCCCTAGTTGCCATTTACTTGAGCAGGATCAGGTGGGCTTCCTGGTATCACAGCCATGATCTGGGAGAGAAACATAACCCTCTCAATACATATGTCTCTTTGTTGTTGTTGTCATCAGTGAGTGGTGATGATAGGTCTACCTCCAGAAACACTTGAAGGGACAGAAAAGAAAATCTCAAACTGATTGTGATAAAGCTCTTCTGGGTAGGCCAAGAATTATGTCACCACTGAGGTCACTAGGGAGCCTGGCATCCCTGAATCCAAAGAGTCCTTATTCACTGACTCCTGTAAAGATTCAGGGAGAATTGGGGAGGGTGATAATCACTGTTAACTAAAATCTGATGACAGGTCTGGCCATGGGGAGTGCCAAACCATGTTACCTGTCATATAAAGCCCACTTTTTGAGTGACCAGGCCTTCCTGAATTTTCACTTTTTCCAGCTCTTAATTATTTGATGCAGTAGTAAGACATAAATAAGATAAACTTCTGGCTCCATCACGTAACTATTTGGTGAACATTCGTTCCAGTTAACAGCACAGTTTTGTAACTAGAAATACTATTGTTCAGTGGTTAAGAGTGCACTCGAGCCAGAATTCCTGGATTCAAATCTTGGCTCTACTCTGAGTCACCTGTGACTTAGAACAAGTAATTTTAAGCTCCCTGTTCCTCAGTGCTCTCAGCTATAAAATGGGGATAATAATAATAACGATGTAAGATTGTTGTGAGGATTAAGTAAACAGTGCCTGACACCCATACATAGTAAGTGATACAGTGAGTCCTCACTTAAAGTCTTCGATAGGTTCTGTGACTTTAAGCAAAATGGTGTATAACCAAACCAATGTTACCATAGGCTAATTGATATAAACAAGAGTTAAGTTCCTACAGCATCTCAATGTTATAACGAGATGTTATTTTACAATAGGATCTGCTGTATAAGTGCTAAATTATTTGTATTTACTAAAGAGAGCTAAGCTAAGTTCCTCATGGTGAAGCTAAGCTCCAGTTGCCTTGTTTGTCAAATGGGCTAAGATGGAGCTAATTCATTGCCCTCACCTTATGGTCTGTGGGACATAAGGTACGTTAAATATCTGGCACAGTGCCATCCATCAGCAGGCCCTCGATAAATGTTAATTTCGTCCCCGTCTCCCCTTTCTTCTCATGCAGGGACGAAAGCTGCACAACAGATGGCCTGAGTGGTTTATCACAGCATGCTTTATTCTCTGGACTGACATTTAAGGGAGAGGAAGTGTGGTAAGGGCAGCAGACAAGACGCTAAAATGTAAGTTACTCAGGAATTGATCTCAGCAGCTTTGTATTTGATGGGGTGCCCTGGGCATTCTGGCATTTGTAGAGACAGACCCCCAAGGTGGGAGAGTTATGTCACGTTTGCACAAGGAGCACATTGATCTGTCTTTTCTTTCTTTGTAGAACAGGCTACAAAAAGAGGACTGATTTTCCTAGGGTGCAAAAGCAGTATTTTTGAAATCTCACACTTGGGGTGGATTCCTTTTATGATAAGCTCCAGTTCTGCTCCTGTCAGATGTCACTGCCATCCCCACAGCCCAGATTTGCTCTTCCCCTGGAAATGGTTTAAAGTGAGGCTCATTTTCTTCAGATTTAGTCTCGTGTTGCTGTAGGACACAGCTCATCTTCTAAATTTGTGGTCTGCTCACCCTGGGAAAAGCTAACTTATGGGTAGACAGCTTCTCAAGTGTAAATTTGATATCAAGCCTTAGACTATCCAAAAGCAGATAAATAACAAATGGGGAAATAATTTAGTCATTTAAATTGGAACAAGTTCCCCAAATATCGTCTGTTTATCACTTTTATGATTCATACTCCAGGGTTCTTAGAGAATATATCAAAATTTCCAATTAAAGTATTTAAGATGATAAAGGGACTAATATTAAATGGGCTGGAGTGACAGAGGGAACTACAACACTTGATTGGAAAGGCAGAAGGAGAGAAAAAGAAGGGATTCTGGGCAAACCGAGGAATGATTGTGAAATGGCCTCATTGCCCCTAAATATGTATGAAGCAGGGGAAAATAGCATTGTACAGTAAATTCTGCCTCAACCTAAGGATCCATGACTTACTGGAAACACTACACGCTATAAACAGGAGACAACACACTCCCTCATCTGAGCTCTATAATGTGTCTTATTAGTTCAGCTTCACATAGCTCCTGTCTCCTGATAAAACAAGCTGAGTCCAAAAATCACTGTCAATTCAGCATTTTATACTGGACATCTATATTGACACAATCCATTGCTCTTTCCAATTTGGCACCACTCTACTTGCCAAAAAGGGGCTGAGGAGGAGGCCTGGGTGGGGTTTCCTTCGCACTTGTGTTTTTGTTTAAATGTGGTTGGGCCCTGTGTGTTTAAATAACCCACCCCATCTCTACTTTTAGAGGCTGGTGTCCAACGTAAAGCTCTTGGCATCTTGGCATTGTTCATGCCCAAGTCCTGGTCCTTCTTTGACCTTGTTTTCTGCTGACTGGCCTTCTTGTGAGGCTCCCAACTTCCTGCTTTATGATCCTCTGGGTCTATCCCTGTCCCCCAACCCTGAACCCTAATGTATTTGTTCATCAGCATCACTGGGGAACTTGTTAGAAATGAACATTCTCAGGCTCAACCTAGAGATTCTGGGGGTGAGGACCAACACCCAGAATCTGGTGCCACATTACTTCGGGTGCTGCCCCAGGGTTTCCTGCTGGGTTGAGATCTTTTTGCAATTCTGATTATCTTATTTTAAGGACATTAGATGAACCGTGGGAGATGCCAAGCTGAGGTTATGGCCAGAACAAGGCCCTGTCCATGGTTATCAAGGAAACACCACTGACCTCTAGGGGGAGGAGAGGGCTTTCAGTTGTTTCCCAAGCAGGAAAGCCATCAAGCACTGATCCTTGAGAAGTTATATTAATGAGGGCTTTCCAGAGAGACATAACCAATAGAAAATCTTGGAGGCTAATGGGACCCAAGACCTGCAGAGTGATTTGACAAATTGGCAAACCAGGAAATCCAATGGTTCCAGACTAAGCCCGCAAAGCCTGAGAACCAGGAGAACTGATGGTGTAGTTCCAGTCAGAAGGCAAGCAGTCTCAAAACCCAGGAAGAGCCGATGTTTCAGTTTATATCCAAAGGCAGGAAAAAACCAATGTCCCAGTGAGAAGACAGTCAGGCAGAAGGGATTCCCTCTTACTTAGCCTTTTTGTTCTACTCATGCCTTCAACTGATTGAATGAGGCCCGCCCACATTAGGGAGAACAACTTACTTTACTCAGTCTATTGATTCAAATGTTAATCTCATCTCAAAACATCCTCAGAAACACACACAGAATAATGTCAGACCAAATATCTGAACACCCTGTGGCCCAGGCAAGTGGACACATAAACTTAGCCATTATAGAAGTGAAGTCAGTTTCAAGTACGACAGTAAGAATAGGAGAGAATGTGGTGAAAACAGGTCTTTCTTTTCGGTAGAGCAACTTTTAAAGGTGATTTGACAATACCCATTAAAGCTGAACATGTACATGGCCTAGGACTTAGCAGTTCCACTTCCCTGAATCTCCCCTAGAGAAACCCTCACGTGTGCATGTGGACCAAAGAACAGGCTCACTCCCCACAGGATTGTTGTGAAAGGAGAAAATACTGCAACCCAGTAACCATCAACAGGAAAATGACTAATAAAATATCTTACATCCTTACTATGGAATCTATGCCCTAGTTTAAAAGATATGATTTCTCAATGTACTGACAAATTGTCAAGTGAAATAAAAAGCATGAATGCTAAATGAATATGGTATTATTTATGGAAAAGAAAAAAAACCCCACTCAACAAATAGTAATTTCCCCCGGGATTGTGCACAGAAGATTCTGGAAGTATCCATAGTAAGTGGTAATAGTAGGCTGCTAGCTCCAGAGAGTACCAGCGTCAGCAGGCAGGTAGTGGCAGTGAGGTAGATGCACACACAACAGCATGGCTAATTCTTAAAAGCATAGGTTAAAGGAACAGAATGAATTCTATTTGGTCAATTTTGTCTAGTGCTGTGTCTCTGTGATTAGAGTAGTGCCTGGCATGTAGTGGGCACTCAATAAATATTTGATAAATAAATGACAAAACATAATACCATTATTTTCATTAAAAGTACATACACTCAAAGCAAAAATGCAATCTTTGTCCCAATGGATGCACAATAAAATCAAACAGAGGTGGAACAGGAGTGGGGAATAAGGAGAATAGGGAATAAATAAATAAGAGAGGGCTTTGCATGGACCATAGATGATGTTGTACCATGCACTGAAGAATATAATGAATTCAGCTCTGTACCTGATGCACAGAAATGAACGAACAAACAAAGGTGCCTCTGAACGGGCAGGAAAATAAGGATACTTGAGAGGGCAAACTCTGAGCACAAGCAGGAATCCAGAGAATTAAGAACTTTGAGCTGGCTTTCTTCCTGAGAGGTTCTGCCCATGTCTCATGAGTGAAAACCATGGCTTTGATTTCCTTGCAGAACCCCAGAGTCAGAAGACAAAGGCTGTGCATCACAGGAGACAAGGGTTTCTAAGAAGTTCTTCATGAATGTGGAATCCTGAGGGACAGACACAGTGGTTGGGAGTCATCCATGTTGACGGTACTTGATAATTCATTTCATTTCAAGGTCGAACAGTATTCCATTGTACGGGTATGCATTTGCCACAGTTTTGTTTACCCATTCTCTTGTTGATCGGCATTTGTTGTTTCTAGTTTGTGGCTATGAAAATTAAGGGTGTTAAGAGCATTCTTGTATATGTCATGTCACGGACTTACATTTTCACTTTTTTTTTTTTTTTGAAAATACCTGGGAGAGGAGTGTTTGGGTCGTAGGGAACTATACATTTAACTTTATAAGAAATGGCCAGTTTTCCAAAGTGGTTGTACCACTTTACATCGCTATCAGTAGTATATGAGGATCCTGTTTTCTCCACATCTTTGCCATGATTTATTTGGTGATGTCGGCCCTTTAAACTGTAGCCTTTTTGGTGGGCAAGAAATGGTTAACTCATGGGTGTTTTAATCTGCAATTTCTCTGAGACAAATGATGTTGTATATCTACACATTTATTGTGTTTATTGGCCATTTATACATGTTCTTTTGTGAAGTGTCCAAATATTGTGTACATTCTTTATTAGGTTATTTGTTGTTTTATTATTGAATAGTAGAAAAGTATATTATATATTATATACTATATACCTTATATCATATATCACATACCACAAACCATAAACTATATACTATATATTAGTACAAGTCTTTACTTTGATATATGTATTGAAAAAATATTTTTTCGTACTCCATGAATTTCCTTTTCATATCCTTAGTGGTTCTTGTTAAAGAGCAAAAATTTTAAATGTTGATGAAATTCAATGTGTCAAGATTTTCCTGGTTAGTGAATTTTTATGTTCTGTCCAGAAAACCTTTGCCTGTCTCCAGGCTGTAAAGGTACTCTATTTTCTCCTAGACTTTTTGTAGTTCTGGCCTTGTGGGTCTATGAATTACACTAAATTGATTTGTGTGTGTGTGTGTGTGTGTGTGTGTGTGTGTGTTTGTGTGTGTAGGGTATTAGGTAGGGGCCAAGAAGATGGCAGAATTTTAACCTAAATTAGGTTCTTGATTTTTGCTTTAAAAGTTTTACCACCAAACATAGGCTAGAAGAAAGCACCCCAAACTCATGACAGTGGTTTCCTCTGAAAAGGCATGGAGAGGAGAAGGTTTGAAAGGGCATAGAAAAGGGATATCAGGTGGCTCAATAATGTGTTATTTAATTTAAGAGGAAAGAAAAAGAAGCAATTATAGGAAGTAGTGATGTTTGTTAGTTTTGTGTAGTGGCTACTTTGGTGTTTGGTGCAAAGGCTCTGTTCTTTTTCATATTTAAAATTTTTTCATAATTAAAAGGTAAGAGTACATCATGATATAGCAACAAAAATGTTACTTTGAACAGTGGAGGTTGGCAGTTTCATGTTAGACAATGCAATTAAATGCAGTAAAAATTGCCAAATCTCTTTCAAAAGATCATAGAAATTTTCAAACTTGGAGACTCTCTGGCTGATTGATTTGCTGTAAATGGCTGTCACTCAGGGAGTAATACTTGCCATAAGCTTCAGGCTCATTTTTCAAAAAGAAACTATTTCATGTGAAGCTAAGCATAATTCAATTAAGCAAAGAAAAGAAACTATGGCTTCTCCTAAATAGGAAGAGCATAAAACCTCAGAATTCTTTGACACATCTCAACATTATACTGTAATTCAAAACACTGATAACATTGTCGTGACAAAGGGCATATGTTGTAAACAGCTGTGTGTCGTTTGAGGTTCTGCATAAAGAATTGCAGATCAGCCCAAAGTGATTGAGAACATTCTTTATACCAAACGTGAATACATTTTAAAGTCAAACTTGTGCTAATAAAGAAGAAAGTGATATATAATTGCATGCATCGGTGTGTACCACGGTCAGCTAAAAACAAATGTGAGCTGCCCTGTCGTGCTGAAAGTGTGGCCTGTGGAGCAGCAGCAGCACCACGTGAGCACTGACCACGAATGCAGAGTCCCAGGTCCCACACCAGACCTTCTCAAGCTCAAGGGCAGAGCTCAGAAGCCATGCTTTACGAAGCTCTCTAGGGGATTCTTTTGCTAATGGTGAAGAATTATTGCTCTAGTGGAAATCTGACAGTTTCTTTGTAGTTACGCAGAACCTATGATGGTTAATTTTATGTGTCAACTTGACTGGCCTACGAGATGCCCAGATTGCTGGTAAACCTTACGTCTAGGTGTGTCTGTGCAGGTGTTTCTGGGAGAGATTAACATTTGCATTGAGAGACTCAGTAAAGAAGATTGTCCTCACCAACGTGTGCAGGCATGATCCAAACCCCTGAGTGCCTGAATAGAACAAAAAGGCAGACAAAGAGCGAACTTGCTGTCAGCTTGAGCTGGACATCCCTTTTCTCCTGCCCTTGGACATCAGCATCTCCTGCCCTTGGACATCAGTTCTCAGGTCTTTGGACACAGACTGAATTACACCACCAGCTTTCCTGGGCCTCCAGCTCACAGACAGCATATGCAGCCTCCATAATTGCATGAGCCGATTCCTATAACAAACCTTCTTTTATACGTGTGCATATATGTG
>NW_017731750.1:969709-979354 GCF_001890085.2 Hipposideros armiger | reverse complement strand
GCACACATACGTACAAGTATATGTATACAGTCACACACCACTTAATGGTGGGGAAACATTCTGAGAAATGCATTGTTAGGCGGTGTCGCCATTGTGCAGACATCCTGGAGTGCACAGCATCCTGGAGTGCTGTACCATCCAACTACACCTAGGCTCTATGGGGTAGCACATTGCTCCTGCACAGCACGTTACTGTACAAAACAACACGAGATTAAATCAAGCACAAGAGAAAATGATGCAATGAAGAGACGTGGTAAACACGAGATGTGTGAGGTTGCTGCTGTTGTAACATGGTACACTGCTTTTGTTTTTTCACCCAAAAGTGGTTTATTTGGAAAAAGAAACAAAACCACCACAGCAGTGTGAGAGCACACTCCTCTGGCTAGGCTCCAACCAGCCGCACACGTGTAAAAAGATGGCACACTGTTTTACAACAAACTTTTAAAAATATGAGTAGCAAGAATCCACTCTGAAATGATAGAAAGTGTAATACTGTAAATACATAAATCAGTAACCACTATGTTACTATATTGCCATTACCAAGGACTGTATCTTGTACATAATTTTACCTGCTGTGGACTGGCATGGCAGGTGGTTTGTGTACACAGCATCACCACAAACATGTGAGAAATGCATTGCACTGTGATGTTACAATGGCTATGATGTCACTAGATGATAGAAAAATTTCAACTACATTATAATCTTATACCACTGTCATACTGGGGGTGCCACAAAAATGTATACAAGAGGACACTTTGGTCAATATTGCTCAAGCAGTAGTTCACCGTAATCAGGTGTCTGGATGCTGATGGTAACCACTTTGAGCACCTCTTGTAATTTCAGAAGTCAAATGTAATTTGTATTTATCTTTTGTTATTGGTATGTATTGAGTGTTGCAATTTGGCGGGGGGGTTGTTTTGTGTATTAAAGAAATTTATTAAAATATAGCTAACATAGTATTACAATTTTAATAGTTATATCCTTATTTAAAATGTGTATACATTTTTTGTCACCCTCTGTGTACACACACACACACACATATGAGGCAATTTATTATATTATAAGATATCTATCTCCTATTGGTACTGTTACCCTGGAGAACCCTGACTAACACAGCTCCTAAACTTCCTTTCTCTCTTTGGAGAACCCTCCCTCTTATGAGCTGTGGGAGGTATCACCACTTTATCTGAAAAGCCCCCCGAGAACATGAATGTCACCAGCCTTCCATGCAACTGGGATTTTGGCATGTGACTCAGGCTTGGCCAGTCAGATGTACCACTGCAGGGTTCCAATCTGGAGCTAGGGCTGTAGAGAAGTTCGTCTGGAGTTTCCACCTGACTTTGGGCAGCCATGTCGTGGTACCTGGCGGCACTCTGACTGCTGGGGTGCCAGCAGGGGCCTCACTGGAGCAGTGCCATGGTGGGATGCAGACTCGGGTGCTAGCTGCACAGTCTCACCTATTTCCTGTACCTTCCCCAAGCCTGGCCCACCAGCCTTCCTAATAATTATGTGAGTTACCCAGAATATTTATAATAAATTTATTTTATTTAAATCAGCTTAAATTAGCCAGAGTTGAGTTCTGTGGCAGGCCTCTAGCAGCCTCACTATATGTGCACTCAATGCAGTGCTTATTGATTGCTTTTATTTTTATTTTTTCCCATTCGAAGGCTCTTTTCACATTGATGATATATTTTAGAGTCAGAGGCATTGTAGGCTTTAAAAAAATAGTCATTTATATGAATATACATATATCTATGTGTATGTGGAAGTAAAAAAATAAAAGTCTGGACAAAATAGACCAAACTATTTATTCTATTTTAGCTTTTACTTTTCTGTATTTTAATATTTGTCTTCCCAAGAATATACATTAATGTCTAAATAAAAATATAAAAATGTTATTTTTGGATAGGATCATGGTATGTGTGTGTGTTTGTGTGTGTGTGTGTGATGTAAACTGTAAACTTGTCAAGACTTAAGTGTGGAAATCATGTTATTTCAAATGGAGCAGGCTTGTTATTTAAAAATCAGAAAATTACACAAAGATTTATGTCAAAAAATATCTATTCTAGTTCTTTGCAATTAGCACAAAGGAAATGAGTTAATCTCCAAATGGGCAATAGCTACACAATTTTTGGTGTATCCATACTCTGGAATCTGTCTGATATGGCTATGAAATATTAGAATTTCAAAGAAATGTTCATTATGTGCCTTTATGCCTCTGGACTGTCAGAGCAAGTGACATATTGCTCAGTTAAGAATTCAATATAATAAATCCATAAGAAATTTGTGAAATAGGAATTCAGTCTGTGAATCAAAGAAAGTTAAATGAAGGGGCTGAAGGTGCTAGCTGGGACTGCTCTCACCCATTCTGGCTGAGAGATGCTGCCTGGAGCATTTCAAAGGATTGATCTTCTTGAAAATGATCGGTGAGGTTTGCCCCCATTCATTCTTTCAATCTTGTCTCCAGCCAACAGATTTTCTTAATGACTGCACTCCTTCTCCTGACCTCTCTCTCAGCTGCTGTGTTGCCCACATTTCATCAGGCCATTGGCCAAGGCTGTGGGGGTTCTAGCAGCTGACCACCCCAAGAAAAGTCTCTGCACTCCTTCATTGATTCTAATGAAAAGTAAATTGTCTAATTTACTCCTTCCTCTGTAGAAGAGCCGAAGGACCAATGTATCTTTAACCTAGATGTTTGATGAAAATACAAAACAATAATTAGAAAAGGCAAGGGAATAGTAAGAAATCGCTAAGCTCCTCATGCTTCAGAGGCTCCAAAGAGCACCCTGTGTGCATGGGAACACTGCTCATTCTGTATTTCTACTATCAAGGAAGCTGCCCAAAGAGCTGCAGGGTCCTGGGCCTCAGAAATCAGACAATGATAAAAATGGTACAGAAGATTTACACTGAACAAGCTTTCCTGAGCTCAGAGTGGCAGGGCTCCTCTCCTGGGAAACATTTTCCCCTTTGTTTCTTTGCCTCATAACACCCAGTCCATCTCAGCCCACATCTGTGTGACTGTGTCCCTGCCACTTACGTCTGTCTTTGAAAGGAAGGCTGTGGGTTGTTCCAAACAGTGGTCCCTATGAACTTTGATTTCTCCTTCAACCTTTAACTCCTGATTTACAATATGTCATGACACTCGGCGATATTACTGTAAGACTAAGTGGTGACTCCTGTATCCAGGTGTACTCTAGACTCATCTAATTTGGCTCTGCCTCTCATTCCAAACTTGAAAGATTCCACATCAATGAAAGATATAAAACCAGGAGCCAAATCGAATATTGCCCTTCCTGGCCACCTGGCACTGCCCCACTAGTGCATTTGGATGATGACAGAATGGAAAAACCATCCTTGGTAGTTCGCCTTAATTGAGCCCATGTTGACCAGACCTGTAGTTATGACATAACCCACAAGAAATGGCATGGCATTGGTCACCAGGTCAACATATTGCAAGCTTTTAAGGCCACTTACCACTTCTAGGAGAGGCAGTTGGGAGCGAAAGATAGGGAACAGACAGTGAGGAAGTCTTCAGAGCAATGGATGCACACAAAAAGAAGCTTCGCAGGAGTCCTCCACCAAGGCCGCTTAATGCCTGAGCTTAATTACTACCAGTGACAAAGGAAAACATCTAGTTCAAGGTAACCCACATTATTAGATTAACACATGGTCCTGTGTGAATCTTCAAAGAGTATCATTTTGGTTAGACACACAGAGACAAACCAAGAAAAGAGCAGTCAGACAGAATGGACACTTCCTACCTGTATCTCCAAAAGGGCTTCTCTAATTCTAGTGTGTGGAGATACATGGTTAGCACCACTTTGCATGTATGGAACACCACTTTGCATGTATGAAGCAAACTGGTGTGTGTGTGTGTGTTGCTTATGCAAGTATAAATCAGTCAATAAACATCCATTGTGTTTCTACTTGAGTTGGGCACCAGACTGGGTATGGAAAGAAGCACACATTTCCTGACTTCAAGGTGCCTGTGATTGCTCAGCCCATGATTTGAAATCAGTTCTCTTCACTTAATTTTATTGTCCTTATAAAATCACATTTTGAATCCCTTCAGCTATTATTTAACAGTGTTAGATGAAAGTCGGATTTGGGAATCCCACTCTCAGGATTCTGTAGGTTATCAAATCTGTGTTCATGAGTAATCTCCAAATATGTTGATTGGGTTCAGTGTCTTTGGGACTTCATTTTAACTCGATATGGACCTTTTCAGGTCTCTCATGGCACTGACTGTTTCCTTAGCGGTTCCCAGGGCTGATAGTTTCATAGGTGAAAATCCTAACCCATCAAGAGATCCTAACAGGCAGAAGCAGGGAATGGGGGAGTTTCACATTGAAGCTGCTGACCTGTATGATGTGCCTATTCCTCAAAAGGTACCATTAACTTTCTCTAAGATGTGATCATCTGATCTTTACTTGAACTTTTAGGACTGGGCAGAGATCCTGAGTGTAATTCTCAGGAGCAACTAGCCTCTCATAATCAGCAAAGGTACTGGCTGTGGGCAGCTCCTGATGCAAAGCTTATTTCCCCTTCAACAGCCAAGGATTGGGCTGGAATCAGATTAACACATGCTGGAGACTTTATTATATACTATTAAGGCCAAGCATCTTCAGCTAAAAGAGACAGACAAATCTATTCCAGATATAGATCTGTAATTGCCAGGAAGATTCAAGCAATCTTGACATGGTCATATCTTTGGATACATTATCTTAACCAGGATCCAAATTCCCAAATTTTGCTCAGAGTTTTTTCTAAGTAAGGCTACTTATGATTCCATTGGTTCAGCCTATCAAAGAACATGACCATGGTGAGCATATCAGGGCTGCCCAAGATGAGAACCTACTAAAGAACAGAAATTTAAATAGGAGGTAGGGTGGCTCCCAATTCAATCAAATTGACAGAGAAGAACAAACCCCATTCAATGACAAGAACACAATTTAGATAGAACTTGCCTTAATAGAGGATCTATAAAGAAAAAAACCCCCACAAAACCCTATGTTGATGCCCTAGAAAATAGACTGCAAAACAATGGGGTCACTTCTGGGATGCCTCGAGGCAGGGATCTGTCTGTGTGGTTGATGATTTGACTAAGAATTATAATTTAAGAAATCATGGCATCTGTAGCAATCTGCAGACCTTCTAGATCCCGACTTAATGTTCTCATAAAATCTCTGGAGTTGACATTCTATCCCAGCTGATAATTTCCCTTAGAAAATTATCACATAAACGTAGAGCTGATAATCTACATTTCCAGCTCTGATCTCTCCCTTGAACTCCATATATATGTATCTAACTGCGAACTCTCTGTTGGGTGTCTAAATGGAACAGGAATCTAAAGTTTAGCATGTCCCAAGCTGAACTTTTCATTTCCACCTCCATGCTTTTCTTGATTTCAGAAAATGATGTCATCTTCCTCCTGATTACTGAAGCCAAAATCCTATTCCATTCTCCATATATCACCTGGGTAGCTTTGTTCTTTATAGATCCTTTACTGATGTTAGTTTTATTTAATGCTCAAATCGGATCTCGCACCCCATAATTATAATCTTTCAAACAGTTTCTCATTGTAAACTGAAAAAAATAGTCTCTTTCCATATGTGGTAGGTAGATTTCTAAGATAAACTGCAATGACCTGCACCCTTCTACAATTCACTCCCCTTTGGTGTGGGATATTGCTTCCATGATTAGCTTATTAATCAATTGACTTTAAGTTAATCAAAATGGAAATTACATGGGAAGGGCCTGCCCCAATCAGAGGACCCTTCAAAAGAAGAGGAAGCCAGCAGGCCTGGGAGAAAGCTGGTGAAATGCTGTGAAATGGCTGTGGGGTCCACCTGGCAAGGAACAGTGGGCAGCCTCTAGCAGCTGAGAGTGGGTCCGTGCCCACAGCCAGAAACGAAACAGGGACATAAGTTCTGGAGCCACAGGAACAGAATTCTGACAACAATTGGTATGAGCCTGGACCCCGACTGAGCACTACAGTGCAAATGACCCTCTGAGAAGCCATGAGCAGAGGAGCCAGCTGAACCATGCCCAGATTTCTGACCAACGGGAACTGAGAGACAATAAAAATATGGTACATTGGGGTAAAGACAGTCTATTTAATAAATAGTGCTGGGAAAACTGGACAGATAAATGCAAAGAAAGAAAGAAAGAAAGAAAGAAAGAAAGAAAGAAAGAAAGAAAGAAAGAAAGAAAGAAACTGGATTACCTTCGTATACCATATACAAGAATAAACTCAAAATGGATTAAAGACTTAAATGTAAGACCTGAAATCACAAAACTCCTGGAAGATAATATAGAAAGTAACTCTCAGACATTATCCTTAGTAATATTTTTACTGATATATCTCCTCAGACAAAGGAAACAAAAGCAAAAATAAACAAATGGGACTACATCAAACTAAAAAATTTTTTCACAGCAAAGGAAACCATCGACAACAAAAAAAGACATCCTACTGAATGGAAGAAGATATTTGCCAATGATACATCTGATAAGGGGTTAATATCCAAAATTTATTTTTAATAAACTCGTACAACTCAACAATAAAATACCAACAATCCAAATGAAAAATGGGCAGAGAAACTGAATAGATATTTCTCCAAAGAGGACATACACTTGGCCAATAGACATATGAAAAGATGCTCAACATCACTAATCATCAGAGAATTGCAAATAAAAACCACAATGAGATACCACCTCACTCCTGTCAGAATGGCTATCATTAATAAATCAACAAACAACAAGTGTGGTGAGGATATGGCAAAAGGGAACCCTCGTGCACTGTTGGTGGGATTGCAAATTGGTACAGCCACTATGATAAACAGTATGGAGTTTCCTCAAAAAATTAAAAATAGAACTACCGTGTGACCCAGCAATTCTATTCCTGGGTACTTATCCAAAGAAATCCAAAACACTAATTTGAAAAAGCACATGCACCCTTATGTTTACTGTGGCACTATTCACAAAGCCAAGATATGGAAACAACTGAAATGCCCATCAATAGGCAATCGAATAAAGAAATTGTGGTACAGTTACACAATGGAGTGTTACTCTGCCATAAAAGAGAATAAAATCTTACCATCTGCAACAATATGGATGGACTCAGAGGTTATTATGTTAAGTGAAATAAGTCAGATGGAGAAAGACAAATGCCATTTCATCTCACTTATATGTGGGATGCAAAGAACAGAATAAACAAACAAACAAACAGAAATAGACTCATAGATACAGAGAACAAACTGGTGGTTGCTAGATATGAGGGAGGTTGGAGGGATGTGTGAGAAAGGTGAAGGGATTAAGAAGTACAAATTGGTGGTCACCAAATAGTTACTAGGCTGTGAAATACTGTATGGGGAATATAGTCAGTAATGTTGTAAAAACTATGTATAGTGTCAGATGGGTACTAGGCTAATCGGGGGATCACTGCATAAGTTATATAAATGCCTAACCACTACGCTGTATACCTGAATCTAGTATAAAATAATATTGACTGTCAACTGTAATATATATATATATATATATATATATATATATATCCACGCAATGTAAAGTATAGCATAGAGAATATAGTCAGTGATATCGTAATAGCTATTTACTATGTCAGATGGGTAGTAGACTTGTGGTTATCACTTCGTGAGCTGTGTAAATGTCTAATCATTGTTGTTTGGTATACCTGAAACTAATAATAAAAAATTTTTAAAAATATGAATTTAGCAAAGTAGCAGGATACAAAGTCATCACAAAAAATCATTTGTACTATTTTATGTAAACAATGAACAATTTGAAAAGGAAATTATAAAAACAATTCCATTTATAATAGCATCAAAATGAACAAGATAACTTAGAATTTAACTTAACCAAGTAGAAGGCTTATACAATGAAAACTACAAAACATTGCTGAAAAAATTAAAGAAGACATAAATAAATGGAAACACAGCCCATATTCATGGATTGGAAGATTGAATATTGTTAAAATGTTAATAATACCCAAAGTGATCTACAAATTCAACGCTATCCCCAGCAATATCCCAATGACTTTTTATAGAATTAGAAAAACACATCCTAAAATTCATATGGAATCTCCAGGGGCCCCAAATAAAGCAAACTTGAAAAACAACAAAATTAGAGGATTCACTTTTCCTGATTTCAAAATTTACTACAAAACTACAGTAATCAAAACATTGTGGTGCTGGCCTAAGACACACCAAAGACACACTGGCCTAAGACCAAAGCAATGGAAGATGGAGTCCAGAAATGAACCCTTGCATATGTGGTCAAATGATTTTTCACAAGGGTTCCAAGACTATTCATTGGGAAAAGGACAGTCTTTACAACAAATTGTGCTGGAAAACCTGAATATCCACATACAAAAGAATAAAGATGGAACCTTACCTAACACCGCATACAAAAGTAAATTAACTCAAAATGGATCAAAGACCCAAATGTAACATCTAACGATAAAACTTTTAGAAGCAACATAGGACAAAAGCTGCATATTAGATTTGGCAATGATTTCATGGCTATGACACCAAAGTCCTGGGCAACAAAAGGAAAACTGACAAACTAGACTTCATGAAAATTTAAAATTCTGTACATCAAAATACAGTATTCACAGAGTAAAAAGGAAACCCACAGAATGGGAGAAATATTAGTAAATCATGTATCTGATAAGTGATTAATATCTAGAATACATGGAGAATTCCTAAACTCAACAACAAAAACAAACAACTCAATTCAAAAATGGGCACAGGACTTGAATGGACATTTGTCCAAAGAATACATACACATGAAAAGATAGGCACATGAAAAGATGCTCAACATCATTAATCATTAGGGAAATGCAAATCAAAGCTATGATGAGATACTATGTCACATCTGTTAGGATGGCTACTATAAAAAAAAAATACCAGAAAACAGTTAAGTATTGACAGGCATATGGAGAAATTGGAACCCTTGGTTATTGTTGGTGCAAATGTAAAGTGGTGCAGCCACAGTGGAAAACAGTATGGTAGTTGCTCAAAAAATCAAAAATAGAAACACCATCTGATCCAGCAACTCCACTTCTGGGTATATACTCAACAAACTGAAAGTAGGTATTTGAAGAAATATTCATATACCCCTGTTCATAGCAGCATTATTCACAATGGCTAAAATGCGGCAGTCCACGTGTCCATTGACAGAAGAATGGATACATAAAATGCTGTCCATCCGTACAATGGAATATAATTCAGCCTTAAAAAGGAAGACTATTCTGTCATTGCTACAACTTGGATAAACCTTGAGGACTTTATGCCAAGTAAAATAAGCCAGTCAAAAGAGACAAATGCTGTATAATTCCACTTATATAAGGTACTTACTATAGTTAAAATCATAGAGGCAGAAAGTAGAGTGGTGGTTGCCAGGGGTTGGGGGGAGGGGAAGTGGGGAGTTATTAATGAGTATAGAGTTTCAGTTTTACAATTGAAAAAATTATAAAGATGGATGGTGATGATGGTAGCAAATTATGAATGTAATACACTGAACCAACTGTACACTTAAAAATGGTTAAGATGGTAAATTTTTATGTTATGTGTATTTTACCACAATAAAAAGAATTGGAAAAAGTAAGATGAAAAATATTTATGCTTT
>NW_017731750.1:957263-968584 GCF_001890085.2 Hipposideros armiger | reverse complement strand
ATGTACTTTTAATGAAGTTATGCATATTCATCCCTCTGTGTTACATGTACTCTGGGGGTATATAATGGGGAGGAAAAATAAACTCGGGGCTGGTTGCTAAGAATGCTTCCAGTCCTCCCGGACCCTCTTTGTCTCTTTGTCTCTTTTTTTCCTTAAACCTCGCCCCCCACTTCAGGTACTGTTCACTGGAACGCCGAGGCAGGACCCCGGCATTCTGCTCTGCCACCCCCACCCCCAAACCCCCCTCTACCTGTTATGCCCAACGGTAGTGACTAGTTTTTTCTTTCTTTCCTTCCTTCTTTTCTTTTTTCTCCCTCCCTTCTTTCCCTTTTCCGTTCTTTCTCTTTTAATTTGTATTTGAGTCCATTTTTTTGACAGGTTTACTGAGGAATAACTGACATACACTAAGCAGCATGTATTTAAATTGAACAATTTGCTGAGTATTAATATATGTATATACTCGTGAAGCCATAGCCATATTCAATCTAGTGAATGCATCAATTATCCCCCAAAGTCTCCTTGTGTTCCTTTGTAATCCTTGTGTATCTCATCTTCATTCCCAGGCAGTCCCTGATCTGCTTTCTATCAATACAAATCAGTTTGCATTTTCTGGAGTTGTATATAACTAGAAATGTATATGATGTGTAGCTTCTTATATCTGGCTTCTTTCACTGAGTAGAATGATTTTGAGATTCGTCCATGTTGTTGCATTATCAACGATTCTTTTTTACTGTTGTTGTGTAGGATTCCATTGTATGGATATGCCACATTCTGTTTATTTATTTACCTGTTGATGGACACTTGGGTTGTTTCCAGTTTTTGGCCATTACAAATAAAGCTGCAATGAACATTCTTGTATATCTCTTTGTATGGACATATGCTTTCATTTGTCTTGGGAAGATACCCAGGTGCAGAATGGCTGCATCATATGACTGGTATATGTCCCACATTCTAAGAAACTGCCAAACTACCTTCCAAAGTGTTCAGACCATCTTAGAATCCCACCTGCAATGTATGAGAGTTCCCGCTTCTCCACATTTTGCTCACACTCATTATTATCTTTCTTTCTGATTATAGCTATTCAGAGAGAGAACATGGAGAAAATGGAATTTTGTAATACAGTTGGAAGATGTCATAGAAAGTAAGTGAGTGAGGTGGATAACTGCTGTAAGAGTCTTGGGGATGGGGGTGGGAGTAGGATGATCATCTGCATGGGCCAGGCCTCAGCTTTGCTAACCAGACCCCTGAGGTTCTTCACATTGCCAAAACCAGCACGCCAAAACCTGGTGACCATTGGTTAGGCCACAGTGAAAGGACGTAGTTACCTCCGGGGAGAGAAGGAGGGGTGAGGAAGAGGCATGGGCTTTACTGGAAACTACAGAATTTGATTTCTTTAAAAAAAACAGAGTCCTCTAAAGCAAGTATAAAAAGGTAACATCTGCTAATCTGGGTTGTTCGTTAATTACTTTTTTAATACTTGCCTGTATGTTTGAAATGATTCATAATTAAAGATTAATTTTTAATAATAAAAGGTTTTAGCCTTTTAGAAAAGACAAAATATTATTAGTTCTTGTCTTAAAATAGCAGAATTATGTTTTTTCCCTCCTTCCTAAATTTCTATATTTTCCAAAAATTTTATATTGAGTCTTTGTTACTTTTATAATTAGGAAATCCCAATATAATCTCATATAACTAATCAACTGAGATATAAAGGAATGAACCAAGAAGGAAAACGGATCAAAGATGATGCTGATAAAATGGCATGTGAAAAAGGCAATGACAAAGCACAAAATGTGGTTAAATCAGATTACTTTGTACTTCGCTTATCCCAATTAATTAGTGGACAATTGGGTCGGACTTTGCACAACTGGTGAAGACAGAATTGCTTATTAGTACCAGGTGGCATTCTATTCTGAATTCTTATTATTTACGTCCTGTAGCCCAACCACATGTTTCCTCCAGGCAGGGCACATGTTTCCTACATCTGTGGTTTCTCCTTCCAGGAAATCTCCACTCCAGGAATTTCTGGGTCCTTGACTGGCTGAAAACCCACATCTGTTGAAGGAGTGATTCAGCAAAAAAGGTAAGCAAAATTGCAGGGAGAGTCTCAATCTACTTAAGAGAACAAACTGTTTTAATAGCAGCTAACTCATTAAGTGTTGAAATGTAAATATTGTAGCTAATTAAATACAGCTTTATTTATTTGTTTTAGCAAGATCCAGCTGAACATCAATTACAGAATAAAACTTTAATGAATAAAAGAGCTTTTAAAAATACTGTGTATTTGCTAACATTGACTGACCTCTTTTTTCAATTAGTGAAAATTGAAATTATCATACAGCCTGACTTTCCCCCTATCTGTAGCCTGTAGGACTTTCTCAGAGGAAAAATGGGCATATCCAGCTCTCCACGGACTCCAGGCCTGTACCTGCACAGTTGAAGGTGGCTGGAGAAAAACACCCGCCAGGGTGCCTGGTCTCACCGGACCTCACCAGCCCCATTCTCCAGAGCAGCGGTGCTGCAGCCCAGCCACCCGTCCGTGCTCTCCTACTTTCCTAGACAACCGATCCACACTTTTCCCTCTGCCCTCACTCCCCTCCCATGCACCCACTCCTCCCTCCTTCTTCTGAAGACTTGAACTTTTCGCTTTAGAAAACATTAAAGCAGTCAGAAGAGAACCTCCACAGACCACCACCCCTCCCCCACTGCCCTGCGCCTGAGCCAGTACACCTGGCCCTGCCTTCTGACCCTGCGAGCCCCCCCCACCCCTTACTTGTACACCATAGCTCAGCCCCACTAATTTCTCTGGAAGTCCTCTCTGTCTTGCATCATCAATTTTCCTCTCCACTGGGTCTTTCCCATCAACATATGAGTAAGCAGTTATTTTTCTTATATCATAAGAACAAAAACTAAAACCTGTCTTGACCGCATTTCACTTCAAGCTACCACCCTATTTCTTGTCTCAGCAGAACTTGTTCTGTCTCCAAAGTCTCTTCCCCTGTTTTCTCATGAACCCATCCCACCATGCCACCCAATACTCTGGCCAAGATCACCACCGGTGAGCCCCTTGTTGCCCAGTACAATGGTCCATTTTTCACTTGACCTGTCAGTGGGGGTAATATAAGATATTACAATATCTTATAATTTGTTGTAATGTGAATCTTGAGAACGACAAAGGATTCCATTAATAATTGTGACAGGATAGCAGGTGGACTCCAGAACCTTGTCCAGCAAATCAGGAAGGAGGTATGGTTATCTGACCTGTCAAGATTTCTAACACCTTGAAATCCTTCCTCCTTTCATATTTCAGGACACCACACTCCTGGGCCCCCTCCTTATCATTCAGACCTCATAATGTTCAAATGCCTGGGTGGGTACTTAGAACTCTTCTCTGCTCAATCTACCCTTACTCGCTGGGTGATCTCATCCAATCTCATGGCCAAGGTACAGATGGTTATCAGAGCTCTATCTCTGGCCTGGACCTTTCCTCTAAACTCCAGACCCATGTAGCCCATCCACTTCTCCAGTTTGAGATCTCCTAGGCATTCCAGACTTAACATTGGCCTCGTATTGTTCTCACCGAATCTGTTTGTTTCAAAGTCTTGCACATCTCAGCAAATGGCAAGTGTGTCCTGCCATTAACTCAGGCCCAAATCCTTAACTCCTGCTGGCTCAGCCCTGACTCTTCTCCCTACACCTTATTTCCAAAACATCCTCCTGTCTCTACTTTCAAATTATATCCATAATCTGAACATTTCTTCCAACCTTATTGCTACATGCTGGTCCAAGTCGCCATCATCTCATATTCAGACGACTGTGACACTTTCCTCACTGGTCTCCGCGTCAGCTCTTGTCCTCTTGCAGTCTATGTGCCACAACAGCAAGGTGGCTCTCCATCCCTCTTCAAACAAGACAGGATGTCCTCACTGGGGCAGGTAAGGTGGTACTGCCCACCTCACCTCTCTGACTTCTTCCCCTCACCTTCCCCACTCCACAGGGACCGCCCCAGACTCATCTCCTCCTCAGGGCCTTTGCACTTTCTGTTCCCTCTCCTGGAATGCTCTTTCCTCTGATTTCCTATGATTTATTCTCCTCTCTTTTATGTCTTTCCTTAAATGTCACCTTTTTAGAGACATTCTCAGATCTACTTAAGTGATAATTCCCCTGTTCCCAGCATGGCCTGTCATCTGTCCTTCTTTACTTTCCACCATCGCACATTTCATCTCCTACATAGTCTAGATCAGTGTTGTCCAATAGAACCGAGATGACAGAAATGTCAATTCCACGCTGTCCCAACAGGGCGGCCACTAGCTACATGTGGTTACTGAGCACTTGGAAGTGGCTAATGCAACTGAAGAACTGAACTTCGAATGGTGTTTAACCTTATTTAATTTAAGTTTAGATAGCAGCATGTGGCTTGTGGCTACTGTATTGGGCAGAGTAAATCTATAACTTACTTATACTTTACTGTAATTTACTTATCTTCCCACATGTTTGTTCAAAAGTTGGTTGCCTGTAAATATGACTTCATGACAATAATATCCATAATTTACTCATCTTGTCCACTAGAAAGTAAGTTCCATGAAGGCAAATTTCTTCTGTGCCTGGTACTTAATAGGTGTTCAATAAATACGTATTTGCTGAATGAACAACCTTTACCTCAAGTTTATCAGTTTAAGTTCCAAAGTTAGCTTTATTTTAAACATTTTTAGAAATTGTTCTCAGCTCTTTATTATGTCCTTTTCTTAATTTACTACCAGAATATATTGTTTCCTTGCGATTTCAATGTCACTTTTCTGTATATAAATTGTTATGTTGCAATAAATTGAGTTCTCAGAGACCATTAATGTCAGCCCTTCATTAACTGAACCAGATTGCTAGGTTTTTATAGTCTGTCTACCTACTGACTGTTTATCATTTTTTCTTGCTGGTTTCTCCAGTATGTGCATTATTTATTTTTCAACAGAAAAAACTGGAAAAGACTTAAAGGTACTTGTATTTCCCCACAGAGTTAAATGCATAAGATTCGTGATGACTTCTGCTGTGGATATATTCATAGTCTGTTCAAAGAAGTTAGTTGACCATGCATAAAACAACTTCCATGAAAATAACATCTGTAATAAGAAAAAGGGCAGTGTTGCTATTCCCCTTGTATAGATTGGAAAATGAAAATCAAAGGATTGAAGCCTAAAGCCACTGAGCTAGAATTAAAACCCAAATGTTTTCCTCTGAGTCCAAAGTTCTCTCATATAAACCAGCTCTTCTCAGAAATGTGGTTCAAATCCATCTAAAAAAAATCGCCTGCGGTGGGCTCCCCCTTAAATCTACTGGATCAGAATCTTAGGGGCACCAGGGCCCAGAAATCTATAGTTTTGATGCATAGTGGAGTCTGAGACCCACTGTGCTAAGTTTACTTTTTGAATAGGAATATAAGCTACCTTGTTTTTATTCTGTAGGGGAAAGAATGATGCTAAGTTTATAACAACTGATTCTATTGCAGACCAGATGAGGATCCTAAGCACTGATATATAAACACGTCAACTAATCTGACTGTACTATACTCTAAGTAGAGATGTAATCAATACAAAATGTGTTTCAATGACACATTATAGGTCAAAAAATATTTGTAGATTCTTTCACTGCCTCCTGGGGAACAGAGAGGCCCATTCATCATGTACGAAGACCTGAGAGGATATCACTGCCATCAAGACTAATAACGGGAATCTGAAAGGTGACTATTCTTTGAGCTGAACAAGGTCATTTGCAGCAAAAGCAGTGCTTGTGCCGGCTGGTGTGCCCACATTCTCCAGCCTGGTTCCTGGGCATGCAATAACTTTGTGACGAGGGCCTCGGTAGGTGTGTGGGCTGGGACTGCCTTGAGTTTCGGTGTTGTGTACAGTCACCAGGCTCTGCAGCAGCTAAGCCCGGAGGACAAGAGAACAGCTCTCTTTTTCTGTTTTTCCCCAGGGCATTCCTACTGAAGCGAGATCCTGGAAAAAATTTTGGTTTTCCTTGTGATTGCTGAGATTTTGAGTGATGAAAAGCAATTCTAGAGGAGACCGGGGTTCACTGGCACATCCAAGTGCGTGGGGACACAGGAGCCCAAACTAGTAACATGGAGCCACAGTCAGGAGAGCTGCATGTGTTTGGGGTGTGTGTGTGTGGGGGGGGGGTAGAAGTTGGTAATATGAGGTCTCTAAGGGCTGGAAGCACCAGTTGTGTTTGCAAATATGCAAATACTAGGAGTAATGCAGGAGTCTGGAGTTCCACCAGGACTAGGACAAAGCACCCCAAAACCAGGGCCATGGTAAAGTCTGCCACGAGATCTCAGAGATCAGCTTACAGGGAAGCCTGGATGACTAGGCAGGAGATGAAGTCCACCCAGGGCTGGGTGCAGAGTGGTAAACCATCCGGCAGCCTGGGGAAATGCAGCAGGAAGCCAACTGAGGGAGAGCTGAACTGCAGCACGATAAAGCCAGTTACCAAGGGTCTGGGTCAAGGGTACTGTCCTCAGTTATAAGCCTGTGGTGGGAGAGCATGACACGAAGCCAATCACTGGGACCTGACCATGGGAAGAGGGGTGCAATAGCATGCCCCAAGTCCTCTGCTCAGTCACTGAGTGAGCGACAGTCATGGAGCACACAGAGAATAGATCTGGAGAATGAGTTATCAAGGAGCTGTCCAACTCGCCTTTGAAGGGGACTGGGGTGGGGGAGGGCTAAGGGAGCCCAGGGGAGGTTCTCACCCCACACACTAAACAGGCTCCAATTGCAGGGACCCCATAAGTCTCTGTCCCCAGGAGAACTCCATGGGGAGAATGTGGTCTGCTGGCATTTTTCTTATTTCCTGGTGAGGAAAAGGCAGTGCCCATGGACCATGGTCAGTAGTAAAGGCGTGCCAGACAGTGAGCACAGTCTCAAGGCCAGGAGGCAAAAGGATACGTCCATCTCACCTCCTCTGAACCTAGAATCAGTTGAGAGGTTTGGGTGTTTGGCCAAGAAACCACACAAGTGACTCCCTCTGCTTCATGGTAAGTTAACTTTTGGCAGCTAAAAAGGAAAAAGAAAAGTCTTTTTATGAATAAAATCCCTAGTTGAGAGTAGAGCTAACTTTTTGGATTCCTTGCAATGTATATTACAACAACCCTGAGAAGTCGATACAATGTTCTCTGTTTAGTAAAGGGGAAGAATGTGATTTAGAGAGGGGAGGCAAGTAACCAAAATGAATCCATGTAAAATGTTAGAAAAACACAGTAAAAATTCAATAAATGCTATTCATTTTTATTACCCAAAGTTGCCGGGTTTGCAAGGGTCATAACCCAGCACTGTCTGACGTGGAAACTCACAGTCTGACCCAGTACACAGTTACAGTCTCAAATAATTTTTTTTTATTTGTAGTTTTGCTTAGTTGAGCCAGTCAAAGTAGAACCAGATGTAACAGGTAGGTGTGCCTGCATTTATATTTTAACTTATCAGATTTGTGCTGTGTTCCCCCAGCCTCTTAGCTTCAGATAACTTATCCAAGTAAGCAGTTAGAACCCTTGGTTTAACAACAGCAACAAATAACGTAAAACTAATATGACAGAAAAATTTATTGAGACAGTAATTTGTGTTCTGTTCTTGCTATAGAAGGACACTCAAAAGAATGAGAACAACACATTAAAGGAAATAAAACAGGAACATATCAATAGATGCTGAAAGACATTTGATAAAAATTCATAGCTAATATAAACCCTAATTAAAATAGGACTAGAAGGAAACCGCTCAAATGCGTAATGGCCACCAAAGCCCAATAGTAAATACTATTCTAAACATTGAAACAGTAAAACCATTCCAAATTAAATCAGGAACTTGACAGTTGCGTTTGCTTTTGCTGTTTTTTGTTTTGTTTTGTTTTGTTTTGTTTTGTTGTTGTTTTTTTCCAGCAATGCTTTGCGGGTTCTAGTGAACACAGCAGAAATCAAGAGTATATATGCATAAAAAACAATTATCTTTTTGTTGAAAATGTTATTGCTGAAAATCACACACTACTGAAGTTAACAAGAGAATTTAATGAAGTGACTACATGTAAGATAAATGTTTAGTTACAGTTTTCTCTCTATTCTAGAAATGAGAATGTAGAAATGGAAATGGGAAAAGCATTTAACCCAATATAGTGATCTCAAACTATAATTGTTTGTGAATAAATTTGGCAAGAAAGTAGGGAAATAATGAAAATAAACCTATGGAATCTAATTTATGACAAATGAAAAGAAATTTTAGGTTCTCAAATATAAACACTTAATGTCACAAAAATGCCAATTATCCCAACATTGCTATTTAATTTATTGTAGTTTCTCATTGGAACCACAGAAATTTTTGTTTTTTGTTTTTTTAAATTGGATGAAGTTATTTTGATGCTCATTTGAAAGAACAAATGCTCAAGAAGAGCCAAGAGAATCTGACATAAAAGCCTAATTAGGGGGAATGTGCTTTATGAAAGTGCCACATGTGTATAAGCACAGCTGAGAAAGCCATGTTAAGGCATCCTCAAACATGAGTCTGCCTCAGAATCTGCTGGAGGGCTTGTGAAAACAGATTGCTTGGACCCACTCAGAGTTTCTGATGTGGCAGATCTGGGTGGAGACCAAGAATTTGCCTTTGTAATAAGTTCCCAGGAGATGCTAATGCTGCTGGTCCAGGGAATATTCTTTGAGGACCATAATGTAACAAATCAACATAATATTGATTAATATAAAAAACAAAAAACTACAGACACATAAATCAGTGGACTAGACTAGAGAAGCCAGAAACGAGCCTAATATACGCATTTCATAAATAAAGAATATCCATGAGGTGTGACTGAGCAAAGTATGATGCAGAAAAGTTTGTATAACATGGTCTCAAAGAAAACACAATGTTGTGTGTGCGCGTGTGTGTGGATATATGTATAATAATTTGTATATACATGGTTAATATGGGTTGAGGGAAATGAAGATGGGAGAGGGGAGAAAGAGTAGAGGACTTCAGCTAAAAGGAAAAGAAAAAGCAGCACACAAAAAATAATATATACGGTATTATCACATTGATGCATTTGTGTAGAATTACACATGGCCATGATTAACGAAGTATGAAAATGGAGTTTGAGCTGAGATCCAAAGACAATAGAAATTAAATTCCAAAGTGAGATGGCAGACACACCCACAGGTAAGTATTAAATAGCTACTCTGTATGAGGCTCTGACCTAGGCAAGCAAACAAAATAAAGCCCTCCCTCTCAGGTAGCTCACACATAGTGGACCTGCACCATGAAGCACTGACCAAAACGGGCATGAGGAAAACTTGTTATTGGGCTCCTAACACTGGCCCACATCACAGGGGCTGGCACCACCGGGGAGAGGATGTTCAGAGAGCACCATCGGCAGGCTGCGAGTCCTCCCACTGAAAAGGAGAGTGGGGACCACCTGTCCCTCCTCTCAAGCCTTGAGAAGGGTCTCTAGTGGATTCTGGCAGCTCAGGCAGAGTGAACTGTGGCATGCTAAGTGATAGAGGACGGTAGAAGGAAGAAAAGATGGTACTTTCCACTCCCAGAAGTTGTAGAAAATAGATAGAATGTCCATCCAAAATGGACACTTATGAGCATGACAGTATCAAGCTAGAAAAACAGGCATGAACAGCATGATCCTGGGCAAACTGGATGTATGGTTTCTGAAGGCACAGGATGAGTTTCTCATGGTCCAGATGGCCAGACGAGACAAGGCTGGTATGGGCTGTCTAGAGGGCCACTGTCAAATAATAGGAAATATTCATATTGCTCTCTGCCCCGTTACTAGAACTGAGCTCCTAAAACCTGTATAATTTTCTAAGTGATACGATAAATAGGAACATCTATTGTTCTAATGTTTGGTCTTTGACCATGGTTCCTGCTCCTGACACAGAGCTCTTAAATCCCCTCGAATTTCCTGGGTGACAGGAGCAGCTTTTACTCTAATGAGGCAACTCTTCATGGTCTCCTGCATAGCTTCAGAATGGGGGCTGAGAACCAGAAAGGCCAACTCATCAAACCACAATGAGATATCAGCTTACACCTGTTAGAATGTCTATTATCAAAGACAGGAGATAACAAGTGTTGTTGGGAATGTAAACTGGTGCAGCCAATGTGGAAAACAGTGTAGAGATTCCTCAAAATATTAAAAATAAAGCTACCATATAATCCTGCAATCCTACTTCTTGGTATATATCCAAAGGAAACAAAATCATTATCTGGGAATAATACTTGTGTTCTCATGTTCATTGCAGCATTATTCACAATAGCCAAGACATGGAAACAACCTAAGTGTCTGCTGACAGATGAATGGATAAAGAAAATGTGGAATATATATACAATGGAATGCTACAAGGCCGGACAATTAAGTTCATGAACTTGTTGTAATGCTATTGCTAAACTTTTTTGATATCAGAGGGACTATTCATTATGAATTTTTACCAACTGGACAAACAGTGAAACAAGTTTACTATTTGGAAGTGCTGAAAAGGCTGCATAAAAAAGTAACACGACCTGAACTTTTTGCCAACAATTCGTGACTCTTATATCACGACAATACATGGCACTATCTGTGAGGGAGTTTTTAGCCAGTAAACAAATAACTGTATTGGAACACCCTCCCTACTCACCTGGTTTGTCCCCATGGACTTCTTTCTTTACATGAAGACAAAGGAAATATTGAAAGGAAGACATTTTGATGCCATTCAGGACATCAAGGGTAATACGATGACAGCTCTGATGGTCATTCCAGAAAAAGAGTTCCAAAACTGCTTTGAAGGGAAAACTAGGTGCTGGCATCTGTGCATAGCTTCCCAAGGGGAGTACTTTGAAGGTGGCCATAGTGATATTCAGCAATGAGGTATGTAGCATTTTTCTAGGATGAGTTCATGAACTTAATTGTCAGACCTTTGTATTTAGCCTTGGAAAAGGAAATCCTGTTACTTGTGACAACATAGATAAATCTGGAGGGCATTCTGCTAAGTGAAACAAGTCAGACAAAGAAAAGTATTGCATTGTATCACATATGTGGAATCTAAAAACAAAACCAAAACATTGAACTCACAGAAAGATAGTAGAATGGTGGTTGCCAGGGGGCTGGATAGGGATAGGTTGGTAAAAAGGCACAAATTTTCCATTATAAGATGAAAAAGTTTTGCAGATCTAAGGTATAACATGGAGATTATAGTTGATGGTATTGTATTGTATACTTGAAATGTGCTAAGAGAGTAGAACTCAGTGTCCTCTCTCTCTCTCTCTCTCTCTCTCTCTCTCTCTCTCTCTCTCTCTCTCTCTCTCTCT
>NW_017731750.1:945506-957253 GCF_001890085.2 Hipposideros armiger | reverse complement strand
CACACACACACACACACACACACACACACACATACACACAAAGGTGAATATGTGAGGTGATGGATATGCTAATTAACACATGGTGGGAATCCTTTCGCAATGTGTATGTATATCAAATCATCACATTATACAATATATTATTATTTTATTTGACAAACATTAAAGCTAAAAAAAAGAAAGTGATGAAGAAAATGTTAATAATGGAATTTTTTAACAAAAGACCACACCACTGTTGGAGGCTTGTAACTTTCAGCCCTACCCTCCAGCCTCCAGTAAGGGGAGAGGGATTGGAAATTGAGTTAATGATTGACTATGCCTATATAATGAAGCCTCCATAAAAACCCCAAAAGTGCAGAGATCCCAGAGCTTCCAGGTTGGTGAACACGTCTACCTGCCAGGAAGTTGACACAACCCCACCTCATGGGAGCAAAAGTTCCTGCACTCAGGACCTTCTAGACCTCACCCTATGTATCTTGTCATTTATTAGTAGCTGTTTGCCTGTATTCTTTAATATCTTTTGTAACAAATTGACAATAGTAAGTGAACAGTTTCCCTGGGTCCTATGAGCCACTCTAGCAAATTATTGACCCTGAGGAGGGGGTCATGGGAACCCCAATTTAAAGCTGCTCAGTCAGAAGTGCAGGTGACAGATAACCTGGGGCTTGCGATTGGCATCAGGAGCGGGTAAGGCAGTCATGTGGGACTGAGCCCTTAACCTGTGGGATCTGATATTATCCCCAGAACTTTGTGGTGTGGAAAACCCACACACCTGATGTCAGGAGAAACAAGGAGCTTTTCCTAGACAGCCACCTAAAGGGAACAAAGGACCTCAGTGCAGAGAAGCTATGAGTAGAGGTCCCACCAAGTCTCTAGGGGGTGATGAGTATGGAACTGACCAGCTGGAATAGAGGTGGATTTGACTTGGCAGGGGGAGGGGCCCTGAGGAATGAAGGACAGGAATGTCCTGAACAACATGCAAAGGCCCACGTGAGAAAGAGGGGGCTTTAGCCAGCTGCCAGGTCTGGAGAGCTGAGTGCAGCAGTGCCAGTCAGCAGGAATGGCCTCCACTCCTTGGCTGCACACCAGTTCCAGCCCCTGGTGGCTCAAAAACCACAGCAATGGTGCTGGAGGAAGCTAGGAAAAGAGAGACATGCCAACGGCCTTCCTAACTGCTGGTTTCCTCTACAACCTGGGGCAGGGCCGGGGGCCAGTAGAAATGGTAACATTAAGTCAAACTTGCAGCTCTTGTCAGGCACGTTAAGAACTGAATTGAGACTGTGTTATGCGACTTAAAATGACCATAGTGCAGAACTTTTTATTGTCTAAGAGAGATCAGAGAAATCTGCCTATATTCTCCCCTGATGGATGGGGAAGAATAAAATTAAGGGCCACTGGGAGGCAAAAACAGAATTGCTTTATCTCAAGAGTGTATTTGTTCAATTTAAGAGTCACATAAAATTGTGAAATATTTAAATGAATGGTAATCGGAAAAAAAATTGAGATGTACTTTCCTCCTCCCGTTAGAAGAATACTGTCTCTGTGCTCTGAGTAGGGACGCCATACCTTGGGGGCCATTATTAGCTGTAGGGCCGCAGCATCACAAATGGAACGGTCTAGCATCCAGAAGGTAACCCTGCCCGCGTCCCCTCTGACGGCTCTGTGGAGAAGCCACTTCTGTTTAGGGGAAGGGACAGAAACTCCTGTTGGCAGTGGGGGCGCAAATGGCCTCCTGTGGCTTCCCTTGCAGAGGCTGAGGAAGGACAGGATGGACGGGGTTTCTGTAAGTTGTAGAGACCTGGCCTGGCTGTATCTTCTTCCCCAGAAGGGCAAGGAAGCATGGGGCTGACCAGGCTTTCCTCGGGCTTAGGAAGTGAGCGCCAAATGGAGAGGGTACTCTGAGGAGCACCCAGGCCCAAGAGATGGCAGAGAGGAAGCTTCTGAGTGTCACCCCCCAGCAGGGCCTGGAGGAACCTCCCCGAGCTCCAGGTGCCATCAGATTCGCACATGCCTCTAGGGATGAGGAGGGGCTCCGAAAACATGACTGAGGTGAACTTTCTTCACTCCGGTTAGGGAAACTTAGAGCCAGATTCAATGTGATCGTGAAGTGAGTTCATAGCCACTCGGGAAGACAACCTAGTTTGGCTATGTCCATCTAAGCTCTGAGCATGTAAACGAAAGCCACGGAAAGCAGAGGTTAGAGATTTTTGCCACAATTGCTCAAGGTTGATGAGTTTGATCCTTAAATTGAGTTCATTAACCTAAGGTGAGGCTGGGAAAGAAATTAACCTGACACAGTGCCAATTCCACAGTCTATCTAATTCTCCTAGGCTTGATTGTATTTCCTCTACCAGCATGGATTCTGGCTTGAGAGAAACATACGTAATTATAATACCTCATCACTGCTGCTCAGTGAGCTTTGCTATGCCCTCCTGTGGCTGCGTGGGTCAGGCCAGCCTCTGCATTCCAGAATGGCTCATTCCACCTCTCCTCGCCTCCTTCCTTTCCCGTCTGGATCTCTGGATGACCCTTGATTTCTTTCTCTGGTCCAACCTCTCCCCAGCTCCTCCTGTCTCCTTTACTCTCACACAGCTACCACACTCACAACATTTCCGACACCAGCAATTGTCTGTGACACCAGCGGGGAGTCCTACAATTCAGTTCTGACAGTAACCATAGTTAGTGGAGATCACAGGTTAAGGGCTCAGTCCCACGAGACTGCCCCCCACTTTAGATGCCAAGTAGTAGGTCTCCAGGTTACCCACAACTTACGTCTGACTTGGGTACAAATTGGAGGTTCCCATGATTACCTCCCTTGGATACAATTATTTGCAAGAATAGTTCACAGACCTTGGAGAAACAACTATGTTTACTATTTTATTATATAATAAAGGATGTGGTAAGTACACAGGTGAACAGCTAGATACACAGGGTAAGGTCTGGAAGGGTCATGAGTGCAAGCACTTCTGTCCCCTTGGAGGTAGGGTATGCCACCCTCCCAGCATGTAGATATGTTCACCCACCCAGAAGCTCTCCAAACCTTTTACCTCTGGGATTTTTAGGGAGGCTTCATTGACCATTAACTAATTGATGATCATGACTGATCATTAACTCAATTTCTAGCCTCTCTCCCCTTCCCAGAGGTTGAGGACGGGGTGAAAATTCCAAGCTTCTAATCATGGCCTGGTCTTTCTGGTGACCAGGACCCATCTAGGAGCCCACCCAGAGTTACCTCATTAGAACAAAAGACACTCCTATCACCTAGGAAATCAGTAAAGAGCTCTGTGTTAGGAACTGTGGTCAAAGACAAAATATTAGAACAAAAAATGTCCCTACTGCTCTTATCACTTAGGAAATTAAAAGGGTTTTAGAAGCTGTGTGCCAGGAACCAGAGACAGAGACCAAACTATATATTTTCTATTACTTTATGCCTGAGTTTTACACTTGTATGTAAAACTGATTACTAAACTTCTCCTTTGGGCATGTAATGACCATCTCAAATTTTTGTCCAAAACATAATTCTTAAACCTTCACATTCTCTAAAAATAGCAAAAAATTTTTCCTGTTTAAAATTAAATGACCAACCGTTAAGCCGCCCCATTCCTTACCTCCCCGCCTTTTGTGTTTTGGCATTGGGATTCTGCTCCACCAGCTGCCCAAGCTATCTGCTGGGGGTTATACTCACTGCTTCTCTTCCCTGCATTCCTTCAGGCTTAGTCATCAGCAAGTCCTGCTAGCTCTCCCGTTAAACCATCCCAGATCTGACTTCTTTGCATTGCTTCCACACTACCCATCGTCACTTTTCTTCCTAACTGGTCTCCATACCCTAACTTCTTCTCTGAGTCTTGTCTCCCACCCAGGAGCCAAAATGTCTATGCAAATACACAAATTGGGTCATGGCTCTCCTTTGCTCAGAACATTCCCATGGTTTTGATTCATACTTACTAAAGTTCAACAAGGATACAAGGCTCTACTAGGCACTCCACAACTTGACCTCTGTGTTAGTGTCCTATTGCTGTTGTAGCAAATTACCTGCGAATGCAGTGGCTTAAACAGTACAGATTTATTCTTCTATAATGTTGAGGGTTAGTCTAAAATCAAGGTGTCGGTAGGGATGCATTCCTTCTGGAGGCTCCAGGACAAAATTGGTTTCCTTGAACTTTCCCAGCTTCCCTAGGTTGCCTGCATTCCTCCTTCATCCTCCCTCTTCCTCCATCTTCAAAGCCAGCAGCCTAGCATCTCTCTCTCTCTTCTCTAGACTCTGCTTCCTCATAGCTTCTCTTTGTCTACCTTACCATCCTGCCTCCCTCTTATAAAGACTCTGTGATTACACTGGACCCATCTGGATAAGCCAGGATAATACCCCCATCTCAGGGCCTTAACTTAATGACATCTGCAAAGCCCCCTTACCATGTAGTAACATATAGTTACAGGTTCCAGAGATTAAGACATGGAGGTCTTTGCGGGGGCCATTATTCAGCCTACCACACCTGGTAACTCCAACTTCTTCTCCAAATTCCCATTTCAACACTTTGGCTTCAGTCCCTTAGGCCATCTTGCCAATCCTGGATATATTAAACTTGTTCTAAATTGCTGCTAACTTTTCAGAGAGATCTTTCTTTTCCATCCAATTTAGAATAATACTCCCTCCACTTTACTCCCTCATCCTACTCCATTTGGTATAACACTTATCATTTACCTGTTATATATTTATTTGATCATTTTCTTTTTTCTATTACACTAAGTTCTATGAGAATAGTGGTTAGTCAAACACACATACACATTTTGTTTGTTTACTCTCATATCCCAAGTATCTAGAAAAGCGGTGGCACAAAATAGGTCCTCACAAATATGAATAAAGGAATTAACTCCTGTTGTTAACTATGTAAGATAGCAACAAGAATGAGAAGCTACCTTTAAGAGGTCTCAGAACTCAGGAGCATGTTAAGTCCCTAAATTGTAAATTTCTCTGTTTCCCTTCCTCCTATTTACTCTTAGGAGTACAGTGAGCAAGAGGTAATGTATCCTAAGCAACTTCTACCTGCAGTGCTGGAGATGACCCGGAACCTCAGGTAATGTGATCTCCCTGCTTTCCTTCCCTCCATCAAGGCATTGGACAGGGATGGAGTGTACCCCTCCCCTGCCACAGAATGCCACAAAAACCAATAGAGTGGAAAACAATAAAGGCCATAGACCCTGGGGTTGGCAGAGTGGGCACTGGGGTCATGACTTCATCATACTCCCAACTTGGGCCAGGTGGGTCCCAGGTCAGGATAATGTATGTTGGAGACAGTCACTTTTTAAAAATAATATTGTCTTTCTCTTATAAAGTGAGTTTTGTTGGGGCAGAGCAAGCAAGCTCAGGAAAGTGCTGAGCTTAGCACATAAACTATAAACAAAACAAATAAACAAGAGTGAGATGTGCTGACCTGGAGCAAAGGCATTTTCCCAATGTTTCTGACGATTACAAATCCCTGGCTATCCATCCCTAAGATTCTATTTTCATGCATTCCCTTCCTTGGTGAGAAATTCACAGGAGCATTGCAAATGTTGCTGTGCAGCCTCAAAATCAGGAAGGAAGCACAGAAGTAACAAATTCATTTCCATAGTAATAGGCTCGGAACCAATCCGGCTGCCAGTAGAATGAGTTTATTTCATCTATACCAGCAAACATAGCCACAATTTTAAAATGTGGAGTCAATCTGAGGGTCCAAGAAATAGCGAGCTCAGAAGTTCAGGGTGGGTTCCAAGTCCTAATAAACAACCCAACACAATTTTAACACACATCTAAAAGAAAGGAGCAAGTTTTCTCTGCTTTGAAGGGAGTGATTCATCATCTCAGGTGACCTACAAAGCCCTCACCCTGGAGGCAAATGTCCCCTGTGAAACTTCATTATTAAATCCAGCTGGGTCCACATGACAACTCAAAGTCATGGCAGCCAAAGTGGAGCAGCTGGCCTGAGGCACCCCTGACGGGTTTGGCAGAGCCAGCCTTTCCTTTCATTGTCCAATGTGTCAGCCACTCCTGCTTTTCCTTAGCAAGTCATGTCCTGTGTTGAAAGGAATTAAGATAAAGGTTCATTTGCTAATTCATTTATTCATTCATTCATGCAATGAATCAAGAGTTACTGCATGTCTTCTATTTTGTGGGTGTGGTGTCAGGCACTGAGAATCCGAGAGGACTGTGAAGGGGTACTCATTCTCGAAGCATTCACATACTACTACAGCAGAGAAACATGTAACAGGACAACAAAAATATAGAAATGCCAAAATACAATTAGGTACAAGGTGTCTTGAGAGCCGAGAAGAGAGCATCTACCTCAACCTGGATCTTAGAAGAAGAGAGAGATGCTGCTAAAGAGAAATTCTTAACTGAGGAAATTCCAAACAGTCTCCAGTATGTGAAGGTGTAAGAAGGGTGGCATGGATGGGAAGGCCAGGGGCTTCGTGGTGGGGTTGGCATGGAGGCGGACAGCTGTTTGCAGCTGCCACAGCAGATAAAGTTCTGTTCCTGCAGGACCTCAAAACTCTACTCAAGCGTTTGGGCTTGGTCCCTTCGGCAATGTGCCATGGCCACACTCCAATGGTGGCCTTTTGGCCAGTGAGGCCGTGATTATGTCTGTAGTTTAGGAAGAGAAAGTTCTTGGAGGAAGGGAGTCCAGACTCTGCAAAAGTCAAAGCAAGAGGTAAAAAAACTGCATGAACTTAGACAGCAGCAGTGTAGGTAGAGAGGGGGGATGGGATGCAGATAAGACTCCCATAGGAATTTAGAGACATCAGAATTCGGTGACAGGCCACAGATGCAGGATGAGGGAGGAGGAGGAGTACAGGATGACGAGGCTTACCTTGAGTGACAGCGTGAACAATGTTACTGATGATGTGTGTACAGAATGTATTGTGTCAGGAGAAGAGCATGTCTGATGGCAGAAAAGGCGAGTGGGCTGGAAGGGCAAGAGAGGTTCAATTTGGGACCTACAGAATTTGAAGTGTCTGTAGGACAATTGGATGGATATGTGTATGTGGAAGGGGTAGCCAGAAGCCTGAGACATAGGACTGAAATCTGGGGTTAGCAGAGCTGTGAGGGTCACAGAAGCGCCAGGTTCAAAGCACGGTCCTGAATAAGGCCTCCTTGAATTTGGAAGTCATATGAAGAGAGGGCTGGGGGCAGGGTCTGGGGAATAGAAATATTTAAGACACTGGAAGAAGATGAGAAGACTGAGAAAGAACAGCCAGACAATTTAGGATAACCAGGGCAGAAAAGTGTGTTAAAAACCAAAAAAGGAGTGACTGCTAACAGGTACAGGTTCATTTTGGGGTGATGAAAATGTTCTAAAAATGATTGGGGTAATGGTTGTACAACTCTGCAAATATCCTAAAAAACCGATGAATTGCACACTTTAAATGGGTAAAATGTATGGCATGTAAATTACATCTGAATAAAATCATTATTTTCAAAAAAAGAGAGAGGAATTTTAAAAAGNTGATGAAAATGTTCTAAAAATGATTGGGGTAATGGTTGTACAACTCTGCAAATATCCTAAAAAACCGATGAATTGCACACTTTAAATGGGTAAAATGTATGGCATGTAAATTACATCTGAATAAAATTATTATTTTCAAAAAAAGAGAGAGGAATTTTAAAAAGAAGGCAGTGAGTATGACATGGAGACGAAGGTCCAGAAAGAGAGCCTGAGTTGGCCACTTAGGAGGACAGTGAAGGAGGCACCACAGAGTGAAGGGACAGAAGCCTGTCCGCAATGGGGTGGAGCAGAAGAGAGCTCATTGTGTTTAGGATCAGGCCGTCATGGGCAAGTCTATAGGTCAGGAGTCAGGCACCCATAGGTAGGAAGGTGAAGAGAAGTGACAGAGAGAGGATGAACCATGGACACAACCCCAGAGGAGAAAGGAGGAGAGGCGCTGGGGTCCGGGCCCTGGACTCCTCTGAGGACAGTAGAAAAGAGGCCTCTGCTGAGAAGGAGGGAAGCAACAGTAAAGCCTGGAGTAGCAGTGACAACGGAAAAGGCAGGAAAGGCACAGGCAGGGGACCCAGGCAAGAATCGCACCCCATAGCTTGGGACTCAGGGGGCACTGAGAACAGGGAGACCTGACTGCCTTAGAAGGAACTGCATCACTTTAGGGTCTACACTTTGGGAAAGCTAACAACAGTGCCTGACTTAGAGGGTATCTGAGTTGAATTCTCCTCTCTTCACCCTAAATGAGGGGAGTGGGAATAAGAACAGACTTTTAGGAACAGACTCCAAGATGGGCACATCCACTAGAAGGTGCCTGGGAGGTCACTGTGCACTGGGGCCATGCTTGCTAATGACTCCAGGGTCCAGTTCACGCTCTGGCTCCCTGACCAGGCGTAAGATGGGGCTCAGCTTCCTTGTCCTGTTTTCCTCAGGCCCTGGGCTGCTGATACCCTCGGTCTCTCTCCATGCTGTGTTTCTCCTTTATTCTATCAATACTCGTTTAAGTCTTTAAATACCTTTATTATTGGGTTGTCGGAAAAGTCATGACGCATTTTTGCAAAGAAAAACATAGAAGAAAATACGTCATGACTTTTCCAACAACCCAATATAATAGTGACACATGCTTATTATATGAAATAGAGAAAATTATTAAAAATAAGCATCCATAATATTGTATCCAGCTGTAACTACTAATAACACTTATCATATATCTACCTGATATCTTTCTATGCACCTAGGGTCCCCCCTGAGCTTCTTTCATTCTTCTCATTTCAGGATCTGAAACTTCCTGGGAATGGAAGGGCAGACTTGAGAAAAGCCTGAGGAAATAATATTGGACCAAAGGTGATCTTGGAGGGGTTTGTGAGTGTTTCCTCTAGGGATCAGGTGTGATCTACCTCCCAGGGTATTGCCCAGAAAGACATTATGAAGTTGACAAAATCTCCCAAGATGAATCAAGCTTGGAAGAATGGGTCTCAAATTCTGTCACGCTCTCCCAAAATCTCTGTCAAAATCCCATTGCTACTGAAACTGGGTCCTAGTGCCTGATATTTTAACTATATTCCCAAGTCCTAATTGTGGGGTTCCCCTTACTGACACAGCTCTCCTTAGTCATATCCTATGCTTTTATTTACATAGGGGTTTATTTCTGGACTAACCTATTGTTCTGCTGACTTCACTGATTTAAATACTATAGTTTTATATTTTAATATCCTGTTAAACAAATCTTTTTTTCTTTAAAAGTTCAGCTTTAATGACAAACATAAACAAATCTTAATTACTCAGCCACAATTTTTCTTCTTCATAGTCACAAGTTTTTATTCTTCCAGATGGAATTAGAATACATCTGTTATTTCATTAAAAATTCCATTGAAATTTTGAGTCAGACTGCATTAATTTATGCATTAACTTGAAAAACAATCCATATCTTTACTATATTTATTTTGCTTTCTGAGAGCATGATACGCTTCTTTATTTAATCAATCTTTATTTTAGTTCTCAGTAGTTTAGTTTAATTTACATCAATTCTGTATATTTCTTATTCAGGTTATTCCTGTGTGCTTCATATTTTTGTTATTATTAGAAATAAGATATTTTTTCATATTCTTACTGGATCTTTGCTATAGAAGAAAAACTGACTTTGTAATATTTATGTTGTATTTGGATACCTTGCTGAATTTTTTTTTCCTGGGCTGGCAACACAACTCTTAAATATAGCAATTGTATTTTATATCTTTTTTTTTTTTTAAAGCTGAGCCATCCTGCCACCTGTTGGCAGCTCAGCGGCAGCTCAGCTCAGGCCAGGAATCAAACCGCTGTTACTCAGAGTTCGAACTCTTGAGCAAGCTCTTAACCAACTGAGTCACTTGGCCGGCCCAATTGTATTTTTTAAATCTTATCATTCTGACATTATATATTCTTTCAGTGGATGACTTCCATTTATTTCAATAACCATTAAAATAAGATTCTAGAATAGATGGTTCTAGTGTCACCTCCTGAGGGTGGCTCTGCTCTAAGATGTTTGTCTCCAAAGCTCCTCTTTCAGCAGAAGGAAACAAGCACTGTAGCCAATGTCAGCTTAATTACTGCTGAAATAGAAGGAGGTGACTGCTCAGAATTTAGGTGTATGAGCGCCCTGAGATGCCATGAGCTTTGCAAAGTATTTCATAACTTAATCTTTGATTCCATGATTTGAGGAAGCTAGTCTTTGTGGTTTATTTCAGTTCTTTAAGAGAGAACATTAAATTTTTTTTAATGCTAAAGATCTGTGGTATATTGTGTGATTTTTATGCATTCATGACTGAGAACTGACTTCTCAGTTTCCATATCCATAATTTTCTGATGTTTCATACAATTTACCTCCAAGGACAGAGAGTCGTTCTCTTAAAACTGCGCATTTTAATCATATTCTACCCATTTCTAGAAGCCCCCATTCAGGGTCCTTTTAATCAGTTTAGAACGCCTGAATGTTTACTTCAGAGGTTTCCAACAACTTCTCTACATCTTCACTTGGATGTGTCTCTCAGATATCTCATACTTAATACACCCAAAACCAAACTCTTGATTTTCAACCTACCCCACAAGCTGGATCCACTCTATTTCAGCAAATGGCAATTCCATCCTTACAAGAACCTTGACTTATCCCTCACACCTCATACCCAATCTATCAGCAAATTTTCTCAGCCCTACCTCCAAAATATATCTAGAATACAACTGCTTCCCACCACCTCCACAGACACCGTCTTGGTCTAGGTAAGCCAACATCTGCTTTCACCTGGATCATCACGATAGCCTGTTAACTGTTCCCCTTGCTTCCATCCTCAACCCCCTATAGTCTACTGTCTACACAGAAGCTAGCCTGATCACTTAAAAAGGAAAGTTTATCACGTCAAAATCTGTGCTTAACATGGAATTCAAAGGTCAGTAGTTTTGTTATAGATCTATTTGATCTCATCTCCTCACACTCCCCCTTGTTTATTCAGCTCCAGCCAGAAGGGGTTCCCTTCTAGTTCCTAGAATATGCCAACTACTTTATCTAATTAGCAGTCTATCGCACCATCACTCTCTAGACACCAACCCTGCTTTACTTTTCATAACAGCACCTATCATTACCTGGTATATTTATTTTTGGTCTTGTTCCACTAGAATACAAACTCCATGAGAGCAGTGGTGTTGTCTGTTTGTTCACTGCTTTTCCCCAACACCCAGAACAGTTTTCCTATATATACAAGTTACTTCTAGGTATGAAATTCAAAGGACTTTTCACTTCATTAAAAACATGTAAGCAAACAAAAAAACGATCTTGATTGCTCATGCACAACTTTAAAATATCAAAAATACTTTTAGGGGGCGGCCGGTTAGCTCAGGTGGTTAGAGCGCAGGGCTCATAGCACCAAGGTTGCTGGTTCAATCCCCACATGGGCCACTGAGCTGCGCCCTCCACAACTAGACTGAAACAACTACTCGATTTGGAGCTGATGGGTCCTGGAAAAACACAGTTCCCCAATAAAATTTTAAAAAAAAATACTTTTAGAATGAAGCTAAATTCCACAGCATCCATCAGGAATTTTAGCTGTAGGAAATGATGACTGACAATGTCCAAACATTCAGGCCTTACAGATGCATCAGCATCACAGGCACGTGGCAAGGATCATGTGCCCAATTAAGCGAATATTCTTGTTACTTATTCACCAGCTCATAAACAGATGATGACCTACAGCAGACTGCCCTGATGATTCTGCTAGGAAGAAAGGAATGACATCACTGGAGAACCTGAAG
>NW_017731750.1:917164-945351 GCF_001890085.2 Hipposideros armiger | reverse complement strand
GTCTCTTTGTGATCAGTGTGATGTTACAGTCCTCAAATGCCTATTTGTGATCCCTTTTCTTAAATGTTTATTTAAACATTTATTCATGAATCAAGGAAGGAAATTGGATTTGTTTAAATTCAATTTCTAGGTTCAAGGCAACCTGTCACGGCTGTCCTTAATGCTGAACCCCAGGGTTGTCATCACTACCCCTCCCCACACAGTACCTTCAAATTAGTCACACTCCCTGTATGGAGCCCCCAACCTGTTACCACTCCAAACGGTACTCCCCAAGCTGTCAATGCCCTAAACAGACCCACCCACCCCATCCCCCATCACTAACCACGAGACCCCTCTTCTGTCATTCATACCTCCAAAATTCTGCTCGCCACCAATGCCCCAGACTTCCCTCATGAACAGCCCTCTGCAAGGGCCGTATTCTATCAGCCAGACCTTCAAACTCCCCTTCCCGTAACCAACGTCCAACGAGACCTGAATTTTTAATTGTAGTGTTATTTCTAATGATTCTCTTGACAATCTGATCTCACATTAATTGCTCTTCTTGTTTTTATTTCACTGAATTGTGTAGAACTTTTAGAAGAATGTCAAGTAATTATGATGATTTTGGTTTTTCATTCATTCGACTAATGATTTGTTTTGGTTTTGGTTTTGGTGGGAATGCTTCTGTGCATCACCTTTGCCTAGGTTGATTTTCCTTTCGCCCTAATGAAAATCTGATTTTCTCTCATGGGGACTGAATTCTGATATAAATACACTCATGCTACATGGTCAGCAGAACTCTAAGAGCTGTGGTAGAATAACAAAATTAACATGAAAGGAACCCAATTCACTTTAAAAGGAGAGACCTGAGAAGAAGAACTACACTTTCCATAAATGTACCCACTGAAGCTGGGATTCCTTCCATCCAGAAAACCATGAGACAACCGTTTTAATCGAGGTCAAAGCAATACATAAGTAGTTCTACAACATCATTAACTTAGATTCTAAACTGGTTGGAGAGATGCTAAAAATTTAAATGATTAATAAGCATGGAACCACACTGGCTATAAAAATATCTTAATATGCTTCTTTCCTGAAAATAATGATCTCAGTAAGCTATCAAAAATAGGAGTAGGATGCCCATATAATAATGCCTGTTGTGTCTCACAAATCAATTGAATTTTACAAAGGGCACCAATTATTATTGAAATGACACAAACAATATGTTTGAATTTCAATAATATACGCTTAAAACTTTTTTTTAACAGAATATTCATTTGGAGTCATCATTGCCCAGATGTTAGAAAGGATGTGACTTGATTGGTAATGTCACATTTCTTTGCAGGACACTGAGCCTCATAGACACTATGAATACTTGAAAATCTGTGACTCTATATACTCAACAATTGAGGGCTGATTTGTCACTAATTATCAGCTCTCTATTATTTCTGCATGTCTGTCCCCAGAGAATTTGTTTCTCTTTTGCAGGCTCAGCACTTCCTAATGTTTAATAGATTACATTTCCAAAAAATAGCTAAGCCATTTAAAATGAAATCAGCTTACATGTCCTGATGCAACAGTTCCCAAATTCGCACTAAAATACTTGTGAAAGAATGAAAACAATATACACTGAAATTAGACCAGAATCTTGAAGGAATTCACAATGGAAAGACTATAGTACTAGATTATCAAACATAATAGGATGCTTTGTGTAGTTTCCTCCCCTAGAGGATGAGAAGAAGGAGGAGAAAGCTTTGGAAAACCCTCAGCATCTCCCTCAGGCCATGACAGCCACAGAGTAAACCAACAGCAAAGCTGGCCCAACACCTTAGGGTTTTTTGTTTTGTTTTACTTTTTGGTTGTTGTTGTATCTTTGGTGGGGAGGGGTCTGTTTCCATATCCCCATCTTCACTTCCACCTTAACCTCTTTCTCCTCTTTGTCCATATAGGGCCTGCAACTCCCAGGTAACACTCTGCTCCAAAGGACAAGCAAACTTTCTGGGAGGAGGGTCCTCACCTGTGGAGCACTGCATGTGAGCCAAAGAGGAGAGTGGAATATGCTAGGGCACAGATTTTTTTCTGTCCTTTACCTTTTTTATTTTTCAGGGAACCAGGAAATCAGTCCATATGAGAAGACCTCATTGCAGTCCAGCAGAATATTAGTGGGTGAACATTTATTAAAAACAAACCAAAACAAAACCCTGGAAATTTGCAAGCAGCTCTGGAATTAATTGCACCCCTAGACAAGGACATATTGGAGTGATCCTACCAAGCACCCAAAGGGCCGGGAAGCAGAACCAAGGATTTGCCACATGGGCTGTGTGGTGGTCAATACTAGCTCTGCCTGCATTTCTTCCTGTTCAAGAATGAAAAAAAAATCCTATATTGAACCTATGGAACGTTACTGTAACCCAAAGTAAAGAGAACATAATTGTGAGTACTCAGAGTAAGCAAATATCTTTGAAATTGAGTTCCTAAGGAAACAGAAGGAAGGAATTTGAGTATTTGCTCAGTATCAGCAGGATGCAAGAACCTCCTTTGGGAAATAAGGAGAGGGGCTGAGGAAGATAATATTATTCTAGGCTTCAAATATTTCTGTACAAAATTCTGTTCAAATCCAACGTCCAGTAAACAATGAAAAACAGTATGGTACATGAAGAGAAAACACACCATGAGCCAGAACCAGTAGAAACAATAGAGAACAGCAGGGGCTTTAATATTGAGGTTACAGTCTATAAAACAATGAGGCTTACAATGTTCATGGTGAAATAAACCAAGCTTGACAATTTTGGCAATTAATTAGAAACTATAAAAAATAACAGACACTGCAAATTTAAAAAAGAAATAATAGAACTAAAAATTATAATAACCAAAACTTAGAAACTCAGTGGATGGGTTTAACAGCAGCTTCAACATAGCTGATGAAAAGATTTATGAACTGAAATATAGTTCAGAAGAAGTACTCCAGAATAAAACAGGTAGAGGTAGGGGAGTATAAGAGACATAAAGGACACAGTGAGAAGATCTGACATAAGGTTAATTCCAGAGTTCCAAAAGGAGAGGGGAGACAGAATGGGGCAGAGGTGCTACATGAGGATTTAAAGGCTGAGACATGGAATCCAGGATTTGAAGAAGCCCTGCAAACCCCAAGGAAGATATATAAAAAGAAATCCACAATGAGACACATTGTAATAAAATTGCAAAATTCAAAGATGAACAAATCCCCCAAAAGCAGCCAGAGAAAAAAAATGAGATTATACTCAAAGAAGCAATAGATAGACTGACAGCTGACAGAGTACCCTCAAAGAAATAATATTCAGACAGAGAGTAGTCTTATCAACAACAGAAGCAAGAAGGCATATAATATTGTCACATTGAGAATGACGATGGGACTGTTTGCCTAGAAATTTATTCCAGAAATAAGGGGTATGACTATCAGAAATTAGAAGACCAAATTGTAATTATGGAACTCTATATAACCATATATCTATAAAACCTGAGAGACTCAGATTCAATAGGATTAATAAAATTCAGCAAAACCCAGTGGCTTCTCTACAGCCAACACCAAAATATAACGAAAAAACTTCACTCACAATACACACACCCGTTTTCTCTCTCTCTCCCTCTCAGACACTCCCCACCACCCACCCCATGCATGCCTTTTAGAAAATGTCAAGAAATAATCCTAACAAGAAACGTATGGAACTTTTATGGAAAATAGTGAAAATCCCTACTGGAATTTGTAAAGGAAATGTAAATATTTACTTTTTCCTTTTCAAGCTCCTGAATGGCAAGAACCTATATCTTAAAGGTATCAGCCCTTAAAGTAATTTAATATACCCCCCAATGATATTTTTTTTGGAATTAGAAAAAACATTCTAAAGTTCATGTGAAAAATAAACAGGGAAGAATAATGTGAGAGGAATGGATCTCCAGATATTAAAGCATATAATATAGTTCAGAATAATTGACATGATGTGGCGACAGCAAAATTATCAACATAAGTACCCATGGCACAGAATGTGTCTAGACATTGCATAAGGCACATTAGGATATTTGATTCTCTGGTGAAAAAGTCGAGTGAAATCCTCATTGTATAAATGAAGGTAAATTCTAGAAGGATTAAAGATTTTAATGTTACTAAATTAAACTATAGACTGTAAAAATTTGAAGGATGGGTAACGTTTAAACTAATCACTAGACAGGGAAAGACTTTTTAGTCATAACAGCAATGGAGCCAATAACCAAATAAAAATTTCTAGTCTTGTCAATTTAAAATTTTTTAAACTTTCTCAAAAACATGAGAAACAAAATTAAAACACAAAGGAAAACTTGCAAAATGTTTTCCATGACTGTGACAGACAAACATTTAACATCCCAAGTATTGGAGTTTTATGGATATAGATCAATAAGTAAAACAGTTACTTTTATAGATCTACAAATATAACAAGATCACAAAAAAGAAAATGCAAATAGTTACAGTTATCTTTAAAACTGGCATATTTAAATGAGAAACTTAAAAAAATATGAAATTGGCAAAACTTTTTAAAAATACTCTAACATTTAATGCTGTGAAATGGACACTCAACGGCTGCTGGGGACAGTGTTCTTGGTGAAGCGTCTCTGGTTGTTCTGTCAATCAATAATAGAAATATTTTATGCTGCGGAGTTTGGCAGCAGTTAAGCATAACTTTACATTTTCCAAGCTTTGAAAGTGTAGTTCAGATGTAGATGTATTTCTGGGGCCAGGAGCCATCATGGAATGTGTGGGGACTGGGATTGAGAACACAGGGAAGAATACAAGAGGTCACTGGGGTTCCAAAGCCCAGCACAGGAGACTCAGGTAAAGATCAGGTTAAGATCAACAGGCACAAAGTTTTCAAAGCAAATGAGCAAGTTCTGGAGATCTGCTGTACAGCATTGTACCTACAGTCAACAGTAAAGTAATGTGTAGTTACAATATTTTGAGAGGGTAGATCTCGTGTGAAGTGTTCTTACAACAATTAAAAAAATAAAAATAAAAATAAATAACACTGAAACCCCACACAGCCTGGGTCCCAATCCAGGAAGAGCGCATAGAATGGTGGCGTGGTAAAGTGGCGCTCATTCACTGACTCAGCGAGTGCTCCGGAGCAGGAGCTACAGACCAGGCACTTTGAGGGCTGGGAATCTGTCGGTAACAAGACTGATGTACTGGGTCATCGGGAAAGTCATGACACATTTTGTCTATGTTTTTCAAAGGTCACTTATTCATATAAAGAACAAAGATCAATCAATGATATATTGCCCGTTTGGTTTGATAACCTTTTGCCATCTTTCAGTGAGCTTCATAATTCCTCGTTCATAGAAGAACCTGTCTTTATTTGAAAAGAACTGAACAAGGTGCTGATTTACAGCCTTATATGAATGGAACATTATACCATGCAAGGAGTTTTGTAGAGAGGGAAACCAGTGGAAATCTGACGGTGCAAGATCAGGTGAGTATGGTGGGTGTGGCAACACATCCCATCCAAGCTTCAATAATTTTTGACAGGTGATCAAACTTGTGTGTGGTTTTGTGTTGTCGCGATGAAACACAACTCCTTTACAATTGACAAGCTCTGGACATTTCTGGATGATGGATTCATTCAAACTGTCTAATTGCCGACAGTACACATTCATATTGATTGTTTGGTTCCTCGGTAGGAGCTCGAAAAACACAACACCTTTAAAATCCCACCACACTGAGAGCATAACCTTCCTCTGATGAATGTCTGCTTTCAATGTCATTTGAGGCGAATCATAACTTTGGGACCAAGATCATTTGCGCACCACATTGTTGTAAACAATTCACTTTTCATCACGTTATCAGTCGCTTCAAAAAAGGATCGTTTTCCTCATGTTTAATGAGCATATTGCAGACGTTTATACGCGCCCATCAAATGAACTTCTTTGAGTTCATGCGGAACCCAAATATCGAGCTTGCTTACATATCCAGCTTCTTCAGGTGGTCGTGAACACTTGAATGATGGATGATCAATGTTTCTTCAATCTCTCATGTCGTGTAACGTGGGTTTCACTCAATCAATGGCTTTATTTTGTTGTCATCAACCTTGGTGGGCCTTCTTGACCGAGGAGCGCCGTTGAGATCAAAATCACCAGCATGCAATTTCGTGAACCATCGTTGGCACTGACGTTCTTGTAGAGCGTTGCCACCATAAACTTTATGCAACTTTTCACAAGCTTGATGCGTGTTCTTCCCTTTATGGAAGTAAAACAGTAAAATATGGCAAAAATGCAGTTTGATCTTCCATCTTCAACTTGTTGTAAAATTTCCAAAACTCAACCAAATTGCTCAATATATTTTTAGAATGAAGCTAGAACTGTCAGCAGTCAAATGACATAGCAGTAACATAGATGTGAATGACTCTAGTACTTCCAAAAATGAACTAGTGCCATCTGTTGCAAACATGCATCATGACTTTTCTGACAACGCAATAGTTAGTCCAGCACCAAGGGGCTGACGGTGTCGGAGGAGCTGGAAAAATGATTTAAAATACCCCCCAAACATAAAGAATGCCAACAGATAAAATAATGCAAGATTTTGTGAGCATGATGAAGGAAATAAACACAGCAGAGAGAGAGAGTTAGGGTGCCGCCCCAATTTTAAGAGTAAAACAGAGAGCAAGGAGGTGCCCATTCGGCTCCTCAGGGGCGAATGGGTGCACAGTTTCCCTTTCTGCAGAAAGAAACAACTGTGTGTGCTTTTGCACCCACAGCTCTGCTCCATGTCCTGCCTTGGTGCTTGCTGTGTGGATAGGGAGGGTGCAAGCCAGGTGCGGGTGACTAAGGGGCCTCCCTTAGCTTGCTCCCTGGGTGAGGCCCTGCCGCCTGCAGGGGGCGCCGCGCTGTGCGTGGGGCTCGTGTATGTGTGGTTTGTGGGGCTTCTGTGCGTGCTTCCTCGAGCCTTTTCTGCTGTGGGTACCTGAACAGTTAAGTGATTATTCCACCACATAAAGTATGATCCAGGGAGGCACTGCACAGATTGCTAAATTAATTTATTTTTAAACAGAAATGAGGTTAAAAAAACCCCAAAACTTAATAAAGTCTTGATGTGTTTCACTGCATTCATCAGAATGCAGCACTTCTGTCCCCGTGAAGCCATCATTACACATTCTGTGTGGCAAACAAAATGATACAAAGAGAGAATTCGAACCGCAGCATCTTTTTCTCGCTTGCAGTGACTGTCCACACTTACACTAGGAGAACACCACCTGGGCCTTCAACGTCAGCAGGATAACGTGGTGGGTAAGAACCGGGTTTGGAGCCGGAAAAAGACGGGGACTCCAATTTCGGTTCCTTTACTGTATGACTTTGGGGCCTTGGTTTCCTCATGACTAAAAAGCCACTTTGCCAGGTTTTGCTGAGAACTAAATGACTTTATAATAATGATACTAGCTCACTTATATTAAGCACTCATGTGCCAGCCCAAAAGGTAGGACTCTCTCTGTCAGTTCTCACATGTAAACATCTCAGGAGGTGAAAACTATTCAATGTCCGTTTTCGAGCTCAGGTACGTATTGTGCAGAGCGTGCACACTACTAGTCTTCTACCAGTCTATGAGATGACTTGTCCTGCTCACATTTTGTATTCAGAAGTGTTAGATCTGAAGATATTCTGTCACCAGAGATAAGAGGCTACCAAAAAGTGTGTGTGCGCGCATGCAGACAGTGTGAAAAATTGCTGTTTTGAATTAGAAATGTTTCCTATCCCAGATTATTGTGGGCTGTAGGTCTAGGCTTCCAATTACTGTTCTAATCATCTTTACTTGGTTCAGTTACCCTTTAGACACGTGATTTTTCTTGGCTTCTCACTTCACATCTGCACTTAACTCCGATCTAATCCGGTATTCTCGCTGTCTCCTACTGACCCACGTTGTTGCCAACCTCCACACAGTTATCCCATTTGGAGCTCTGGTCTCCAACAAATCTGAGTTTCAGGAGTTGCAAAGCTTTTCTCCTATATTTACACCACATAATTTTTTTAAATCATGCTATTTTATTTGGGAATTATCTTCCTTCCAATTTAGACTCAATCACGGAGCATAGAGTCTGATTAAGAAGAACTACTTTCGGGGCCGGACGTGTGGCTCAGTTTGTTAAGAGTGTGAGCTCTGAGCAACAGGGTCACTGGTTTGATTCCCATATGGGCCAGTGAGCTGTGACCGAGCTGAGCTGATGCTGACCTGGTTAGAGTGCGTGCCCTTAACAAGGTTCCCGGTTCAACTCCAGTATGGGATGGTGGACTGAGCCGCCCCACAATTAAACTGAAAGCGGCGACTGGGCTTAGAGCTGAGCTTGCTCCACAACTAAGATTGAAGGACAACAACTTGACTTGGAGATGAGAGGTCCTGGAAAAACACAATGTTCCCAGTTCCCCAACACTGTTCCTCTCCCCAATTCCCCAATTAAAAAAAAAAAAAAGAATAGCTACTTTTCAATTTTTTCAATGCCAAATGGAGACAGGACTGAAATAAAAAGTTAACACTGAAAGGTTTCTGAGGCTCCTGGGAAAGACCAAACCAAAAGGTGACCTAGGAGGTCTGGCCAGGACTGGAAGATGAAAAGTCCTTAGATTTAGGAGAAAAACAGACATGTTAAAAGGACACTGTGAAAGGCACTGAAAAATAAATATAACAATGCAAAACAGTTGCTTTTGATTCAAAACCCTCTCTCCTCTGTCTGAAGAAGTAGGAAAGAGACAGGCACAGAAATGTCCTACTCATTCTGCCCTTTACAAGGAGACTGAACAATCAATCCAGATGCTGGAGCTGCACGATATGGAGTCACGCATGTCCACCCCTTACCAATCAATCAACTGGGTCTTTTGATTCAGAGGTAAATCAGAGGGTCTTACACACACACACACACACACACACACACACACACACACACACACCACGTGTGTGTTTTTTCTCCTTTAGGAGATCCAACTTTATTTATCAAGCTTTATTTATCAGGCATAAATGTCTTGAGATAAAATCATGTATGTGGGAATAGACATGTGTTCCTTGTGCAAAGCCACCATCGAGTCCTCCTTTACACAAATACTCACTGGCAGAAAAACAAGCTGGTTGCTATTGGAGCCACTGTATGTCTGACATCCCAGAAACATGAGCTTCTTACCCAATACTAATCCTCTAAATCTATGCATCTCAGATTGATGGGATGAAATTAGGCAGACATGCTTCTCAGCAGAATTGGGATAAAATAACAGACTACCCATCTTTTCATCCTACTTCTGATGCTTCCAGTTGCCAGCCAGATTCCTCCCCAGGTTCCATGGTGGGACACTGGCCATTGTTTGGCTCGCTTTCTAGAAACACTCTGAAGGGCACTGTGTGAGTGTGTGCACTGGTTAGAAAGTTATGTCATGCTGCTGTAACAACCACAGGACTCTGTTGATGACCTGGGTCACCCGGAGAGACCCAGGTAAGAGTTTCTGTTAGTTTATGGTGCTGCTGTGTCATAACAGGGCCTGAGGGCTTGCATGGTGGGGGAAAATTGTGCAAAGTCACGTACCAGCTCTTAAATGCTTCTGTCCCAGAAGTGACAACATCATTACTGCTCAAGTTTCATCAACTAAATCAAGCCCTATGGCTACATCTAAGGTCCAGAAGATAGAGGTCTTTCTCCTGCGGGCTGGAGCTCGAACAGATCAGAAAATATTGGTGAACACTAGCAGTGTCTACATGTAGGACATTTGTTGGTTCTGGTTGTTCAGCATCCACACCAAATGGGCAGGTGATCCACCCTGGGCCCAACGGATACTCTCTCCAGGAAGTCCAATGTACCGAACGCTTCAGCTGGACAATCCCAAACAACATTTATTTACCGTGCAACACCAGTGAATTAGCTGGGCCTGGAGATGAAGGTCTCACAGGAACCTTCGCTCTTGAATGGAGTTACACAAGAACAGCAAAAAGGGCTCATTCATTCCAGCAGTTTCCCGTGCTAACACTGTCAGTTATTTTCCATAGCCCAGTCACCCTGAAGCTAACCTTGCCTTCTGCCCCTTTTGGCTCAGCCTGTTTCTTTAGCTTTCCTATGAATTTTGAGGGCTACCAATACTCTCCTAATATATTTACCGTATTTCCCCATGTATAAGATGCACCCTTTCCGAAAAATTTGGGATCTAAAAACTGGGTGCATCTCATACAATGGTTGCAGTTCTTTTTACTTGCATTTTCTGCGTTTTTCACGCCTGTTTTTGCACTCATACAATCACTGTATAAGATGTACCCAGTTTTTAGACCCCAAAATTTTTGGAAAAGGGTGCGTCTTATACATGGGGAAATATGGTATTTTCTGCTTAGTAAGAGCTGGTGTTTACTTGCACCCAAAATTTCCCCAAACAGAAAATAAAAGCTGAAAACAAAATGCCCAGCTGATATGATCTGCCAGGTACTATGAGATACACCAATGAGTCTGTACTTGCAGAGGGGATGGAAAAGGCTTGAAGCTGGAAAAATTGGACTCGTCTCAGCTCTGTCACTCGTCTTGCTGTATGAACTTGAACAAACCCCAAAAAATCATCTGTAAAATGAGGGTCAGGGACAAGCTGATCTTCAAAGTCCTTTCTGGCTTCAGTGGACCATGACCGTGTGATTTGGGGTTTGCTGAAACAAGCACAAACCCTGTATTTTGGTCTCTGATTGAAACCAAAACCAGGCCCCACACTTTGATAAATAACCTGTCAACTCTACAGATTCGCTTGGAATTACATTAGCTTAGGAAATCACGGATTGCTGATATTTCATATTTCAAATGCACAGAAACCCTGGCATCTATCTGAGGACATGCCATGTACCCTGAGATTTTGCCTCAGCACCAGGGGTGGCATTCAATGCAAGTGATCAGGTTCATTACTCATCTGATTTCTATTTACTGATTTCTATTTCCTTTAGTTTTTGAGATTATTTGGGGTCCTTAATTTATATGTCAGCTTAGTACTCAAGAGGCAGAAGAACCTGACATTTCCAGAACATCGTGATATAGTAATATCAATAAAAGTAATGATTACAAAACCCCCAGCTCTCTGTCTCTAATTAGAAGAAGCCCAGGAGTTGGGTAGAGAGAACATCCTAAGTATTTCTCAGTAGGTGGGTGCAGAGATGAACAAGTAGATGACTTTCCGCATGAATATGGTTCACCTCTGATTGAAATTCTGTCCAGGATAAAAGGGTGATGCACTGAGATATGAATGACTCATTACATCATAAGGGCTTCTCTGTACACATTATTCTTCCTACATTTAGCCAAAGCAGACTCTCTCTAGCTTTTACACATATTTTTAAAAAGGGATTTTTCAAGATATCCTGCCCTGGAGAAGTAAGGATGAGAAGACCAGGCTCTACTGGTGACATTTTGTCTTTCACATGCACCAAGGGGCTTCACCAAGTCCTGGAGACCACCTGGGGACTGAAAAGCCACTGGTCCCACAGGCTGTGGTCAGAGGGCAGCCTCTGGTTGTGGGTGTTTCCCCCTCTACAAAGCTACCTGAGTAGACAGGGCTCAATATCTGGGATCTTGGCCTCTACACCCCAGGACTAAACATGTAGGCCCACATTTTAAAGTGGATTGCAGTGTGTGTTATTCTTGTGGATGAGGTGAGAAAAAAAGGCTTGAGCAGCTGAGCAGAAGAGAGGTCCGGTTGCCCAGAGATTCCAAAAGGTCCTGACAAGCCAGGGCCCCCTGTGTGAAATCTGAGGCTTTCTACTAGGCACAAAGTACTTATGGAATGTGCCTAGCAAATGCTTTTCTGAACTTCCGACCTCAGCTGAGGATAGCAGATGCTGTGCTCTGTCAACACAAAGTGCTTGGCAATCTGAGGGCTGCTTTAGTACTCTGGTTCTCACGTGTTTCAAATGCAGTTTGCCTTTTTAATACAGTTGCAACAGCTACACTTGCAGCAACTTAAAAACAGAGAAACCACCTATGCAAAATAGGTGCACGTCTGTGGTTAATGTCTGAAATGTAGTGTCTTTAAGCAAGGCTGGGGATGTTTAAATGCTCTGCTTTTCCCCGTTTTGGTTCTCAGCTAGACTCACCCGGTACATGAACTGAGTTCCTGCTGACCTTGGCGGGAGAGAACGAACCCAAGAATTTGGCAGAACAGAAGTTATGTCCCTGCAACCCGAGAAGCAACACGGCCGACTCAGGACACTGCGCCTTTGGGCGTGGGGCAGACCCTCTGAATCCCGGAATCCAGTGTCCAGTGATTTGTTACGGCCTTAACGCTGGACCTGGCAGCTCTGAGTTATGTTTTTCAAGGCTCGGTTCCAGGACAACACCTTGGAAAAACAATGCATATGAGATTCTCACAGACCAGCAGTGTCCGCTAAGCCAGTGCTGGAACTGAAGCAGAAGTCCTGGAGCGAAGGCGTGGGGTGCTGAGTTGGGGGCGAGCCAGCACCTACACAGTGGAGGTGGGAGCAGCATTCAGCACACACATTCGCAGATGAAGAGCATTTCCCATTAAAGTCCGATGCTGAGACCAGATGTGCAGTCCCTCAGGGCTGACCGTCTCTTGTGGAAGCAGGAAGGACAGGTGAAGGGCTGAGGTGAAAAGAGCAGCGGAGGGCTTGCTAGGCGGGTGTGGAGGCTGGCTTCTGTCAGCTCCCACTTCCAGCAGCTAGTCACTTAACTGTGCCATAGGGGAGGTCTCCGTGCCTTGGAGGCTAAGTGACTCAGGATTCTGAGATCTGGCTTCCGAAAGCTCCGCTAGTGGGGAGTTATTTCACAGATCAAGGGTCATAACCCCCTGGGGACAATGTTTCAACTCAGGAGAGAGACAGTGTCTATTGCATAGGTACCAGTTACCGAATTCGGGGGTTGGCTAGTCTTTTTCGCCCTGAGCTGCAGAGTCGCTCAGTGTCTGAGTACTTTCCGAGCTGCCAAATGTTTCAGTGCGCACTGTTGGTTAGGTCCTCCCTACTGGCCGGTGAGGCCGCGGCTCAGGAATCATCCGCCTGTGGTTCACAGGTGGGAGAGCTGACGTGCTGATGCCAAGTGTATGGCCCCAGATAACAAGCTAGCAAGGGGCAGAGTTGGAATTCTTAAATTTGCCACACTGTTTCTCCAAAAATCAAGTTTATAAAATGCCTCCAACAGTTACTAAGGAGATATACTCGTACTTGTATATACTCTGCATAGTTTGATGGAAACAGGACAAGGCACGTGCTCACATCTGTGTGGTTGCTTAAGGCAAAATCACAAAGGGATTAGGGTCTCTGGTGGACAACTTTCAAGAAGGCCTACATTGTCTCCTCTTCGTAATCTTAATTCTCTATTTTAGGCCTAAATCTCACTGTCTTACAGGTTCAAACTCCTCAGCACAAGAAGAGACAGAGCAAGAATTAACTCCAAGCAACACTGGTACTTCCTTCCTTAGACATGAGGAAATAAATGAAGCCGCCTCAGCAGCACATGCTTTTAAAGAAAGGTGAACCAATTAGATTTTTGACAGTCTATCTCCCTTTTCATGTCTTCCCCTAAAAATAATCACATAAGTCTCAAAAACCAAATATCTAAGAATAGGGACACAGCCTGGTAGATATTTAACAGCTACAAAAAAAAAAGGGGGTTGTTAAGAAACACCAATCTGACCAAGAGGTGTAAAGGGCCCTGGGGCCACAATACTGCCTTTAGGAGACTGCATGGGATTACCAGGATCACAGCTTTTTCCAGAAACATCCTCCCGACCTCCAGAAATAGGGGGCACCATTGTCACTGCACATCTGTAGCAACATGTGTGTAGAACCCAGAAAGACAAGCCAACTCCCACCAATTCTGGGGATGAATTAGAGCAATAGTGCAATAGCATTTCTATTCCTCAGCCTGGCTCTACACCCCACCCCCAGTCCAGCAAATCTCAAGATTGTCACCATAGGGCCGGCCGAGTGGCGCGATGGTTAAGAACTGGCTTGGGACGCCAGAGGGCCCCGGTTCGGATCCCACATATGAGGGCCAGTGACACTGTCCTCTACAGCTAAGATGCTGAACAACAGCTCAACCTGGAGCTGGGCTGCCGTGAGTCACCGGTGACGGCGTAGGCTGCAGCCCCTGTGGCAGTGTGTTGCCATGGGCTACCGTATATAGCCAGCAGCCAGCGTGAGCGGCCAGCAGCCGCAGTGAGCGGCCGTCCAGAAGCCAGAGACTGATCTGCCTCACCCGGGAAGAGCGCAATGATAACACCAACATGGGCCAGTGAAGCAACGTCCTCCACAACTTGACTGAAGAACAAAACAACAGCAACTTGTCTGTTCTCCATCCCCCAATTCCCCAGCACTGTTCCCATCCCAATTCCCCAATAAAAAAAATCTTAATAAAAAAAAAAAAGATTGTCACCATAGTGAATGTGCATGGAAATCACTCTAAGGAAGGGTTATTTCCTTGACTTGGATGTGACACCTGAGCCAAGATAGGACTTGAGTTTCAGGAGCCCAAAGGTTTGTGCTTATTAAAGTTGCCTAGGATAGCAGCACAAGAAAGACAATCTTGAGTCTATATAAGAGGCACCAACGTATTTGGTGGTGTGTCAAGCATTGTCAGTCCAGGACGAGAGAGATGCCCTGGGGGGTAAAATGTAGATCTCTTCTCCAGAGGTGACAGTAAGTCAACTGCAGTCAAGCAGGGGACAGGGTTGAAGCAAATGGGAATGTTTTAAGCATAAAGAGAGAGAGCAGACCAAGGAGGAAAGAAAGGCTTGGGGGAAAGCAGTGTGGATGCTGAACAAACATTGAGTTTCTTTCCCTGGGCCATGGGCAGCCTCCTGAAGTGGTGCCACCCTACTGTCTGGGGGAAGCTGAGTTCCATATCAGACCGTGAGGGCCTCACCAGGGAGCCAGGGACACAAGTTCCCATTGCCCCCCTTATACTCAACAGAGAAGGCAAACACCAAGACTTTTCACTCTAAATGTAATGGAAATCACAGCCTAAAAGGGAGACCCAAGCTTGCTCAGAAGGTGCTTCCCTGAGATTTGGAAACCTTGAGCCCAGAGCAGCAGAAGCACTGACTTGTCTCATGATTGCTGACACAGCTGGGGCTGGGTTGGAGAGCTGGGGAACTTGAAGAAACTCTAGGATATGAAAATCCAGACTTAGGAGCAAATGCATTTAGGGTTAATGGCACATGTTGCAAAATGGTTCTCTTTGATTCCTCATTTTGCTCCAGATTCCTCACCTATAAAATGTGGCTAACAACCTCTGACTTATCTAGAAGATAGTGATAGTGTCAGGATGAAATTCAATAATGCATGGACCAATGTTTGTAAAGTATAAAAATAAATGCTCTTACCATCACTGTCACCAATATTAAAACACCAGACATGCCCTTGTGTGCTGCCAAGATGACTTATTTTCAGGGGGACCTGAAGAAAAAAGCATCTCTTGCCATCGTTGTCCAGCAAGGCTCTCAAGGGGTTGTCAGGCAGGTTACTGATGAAACTTTTCCCTTTGAAAAGATGTATCTGTGTGAATCCAGACTCCTTAATATTGGCTGATACGACACTGAGCAAATATGTTCACATCTCGGAGCCTTACATCCAGATCTGTAAAATTGGAACAGTAACTCTACCCTCGTTGGGTTTCTGACCATAAATGAGGTAGTATATGTAGACTACTTTCTCACCAGGAGAACCAAGGCATGTTGAGGTTTTTGCCGTTTAGTTCGTTTTTTCACATAAGCACTAGAATGGGAAAACCTGGGCGGGAGGTGTGTGTGTGGGGGGGAGGTGGGTGGAAGGGAGGGGAGGGAGGGGTAGTTGACCATAGGCCTGAAATTCTTGAAAGAGGTGTTCCGGACAAAGAACCCCCTCACCTTCCCAGGCAGGAAATGCATGTCCCCAGTGAAAGGTACTGTTCACCATGGAGGCCAGCTCAGCCATGCAGAAACGGGCGCACACCCCGCATCCTGTTTGGCGCTAAACCTAGCGGACAATACATCATCCATATCTTGCTTGGCACAAGTAGAAATTTTCCGTAGCCATTGTCCCCAGCTGTTGCCACCACTAGCCGTTGCCACCGGTTACTTACTCCACCCTATAAAAACTAGACCCTTCCCTTAGTCGGGGCTGACGCCTCTCATGGCCTCAGCCCTGCAGGTTAATAAACTTGCTTGCTTGAATATCAATGTCTCTGGCCCCCTTTCTCCTTGGCGAACCTTTCATTTTGGTGCTGAAACCCCGGAGGGGCAAGACCAGGAAAGTGCTGGATGGCCCTTACCCTCCTTGCCCTCCCTCGGGCTCAATCAGCGCTCTGGTCTCCCTCCCGGACTTGCAGGGAGACACCTGCAGGGGATTTCTCACTTCCATTGCCGACCTCACAGACATCAGTAGGCTAGTCCACATCTGCTATTTGGGTGAGTATGGATTCCCTACTCTCGTTCGGGTCTCCTGCTCTGTCTCGGCACCTCAGTCCAAGACCTAGCGCTAGGCCAGACTCCCTCGGCCCATGGGCCCTGACCCTCTCAGTCTGGGGACGCCCACCCTGAGAGAGGTCTCTCGCACTGTCGCAGTGTCCGGATTAGACATCGGAAGGTGGGATACCGCCTCCCTTTATCCTCTTCCTAGTGGGGATTTCTGCCCTCGCCTTCTCCCACATCTGACTCACACCATGGGCCCCTCCTCGTCTCTCCTGTCTAAGGACTCGCCCTTAGGCTGCCTTCTGCGCAACCTAGATGCCCTTGGCCTGCGGAATGAAATTTGGCCTAAACACTTAATTTTCTTTTGCAACACCGCCTGACCTCAGTGTAAATTAGATAATGGATCTCAAGGGCCTGAGAACGTATTCTTGGATTTTAACACACTCTTAGGGACCTAGATAACTCCTGTCATTGCAATGGAAAGTGGTCAGAGATCCCCTATATTCAAGTTTTCTTTGCTCTCCAATCCCATCCCTCCCTCTGCGAATCCTGTTCCACCTTCCAGATACTTCTAGCACACACCAAACCTCCCCCGCTCCCACTGCACCCCCTCCTTACGTGCCTGTATTCCCTTTTTCTCCTCCAACCTCCTCCTCCACTGACAATTCAGACTCTGAAACCTCAGGGCTGTGGCCCTGAGTCCCCAGGAAGATAAGACTTCCCTTCCAGGCCCTCCTCACCACCCCATCCCCCACCCGCTCTCAAGCGCACCCCGCTCCTCTCCTCCTGCTACAGGAGGTGGCTGGAGCAGAGGGCATTATCAAAGTCCATGTCCCATTCTCTCTCTCTGATTTTTATCCCGCCTCACTGAGGCTCTTCAGAAATACACCAGGGTAGACCCCTCATCTTGGGAAGGAGTCATTGTCCTTAATACTCATTTTATCTCACAGTCAGCTCCAGACAGCCAGACATAACTCAAAAAGGCTGAAGAAGGCCCTCAAACCCCCCAACAGGACCATTTAGCCCTGGCCTTCAAGGTCTTTAACAATCGGGGGCTGGCCGAGTGGCGCGTTGGTAAAGAGCTGGCTTGGGACGCCAGCTCTGAGCAGCAGGGCCATGGTTTGGATCCCACATGAGGGCCAGTGACACTGCCCTCTACAGATAAAATGGTGAGCAGCAGCTCGACCTGGAGCTGGGCTGCCGTGAGTCACCAGCGACGGCGTAGGCTGCAGCCCCTGCTGCAGTGGGCTGCCGTAAGCTACCGTGTGTGGCCAGCAGCCAGCGTGAGTGGCCGGCAGCTAGTGTGAGCTGCCAAGAGCCACCGTGAGCAGCCATCCAGAGGCCGGTGACTGATCTGCCTCACCTGGGAAGAGCGCAATGATAATACCAACATGGGCCAGTGAAGCAACGTCCTCCATGACTAGACTGAAGAACAAAATGACAACAACTTGTCTGTTCCCCTTCCCCTGATTCCGCAGCACTATTCTCCTCCCCCAATTCCCCAATTTTAAAAAAATCTAAAAAAAAACCCCAAAAAAACTAGACCCTTCCCTTAGTCAGGGCTGACGCCTCTCACAGCCTCAGCCCAGAAGGTTAATAAATTTGCTTGCTTGAATATCGGTGTCTCTCGCACCCTCTCTCCTCGACAAATCTTTCACCCAGAGGGTGAGGGTAACCTGAATCAGCCTATACCAAGGACACCAGCTGAATGTCAACAGAGAGGGGCCCTTCTTGGTGTTCACCAGATGCTCAGTCCAGCCCCCAGTCCCTTGGAATTCCATCCATCCCTAAGGCCATACTCAAGTCCTCCCTTCTTTCTGAATATTCCTGACCTCCTCAGCTGGAATTTCCATGGTTTCTCAAGTTCTCCCACTATTTTTTGTTTGTTTGTTTCACTGTGTAGCACACTCACAGTTTTCCATAGTTTATTATTTGGGTGCATCTTGGATCAATCTTCCTTACGATACTTCGGAGAGCAAGGTGTTATGTATTTTTCATCTCTGTGTCCCTTACACTGCTCCATTATGATATCTGCTTTTCAAATGAAGGCTATTTCAAACTCTTACCCCCTTGGCCATCTAAAGCCAATCCTATAAATAAGCAATGGGGACAATCTTTACAGCCACCACCTAATGCCTGCATACCACAATGCTTAACAGATCTCTTGTCTTCAGATTGGCCTCCCCAATTCATCTTCTTTAAATACCATTATTAAATAAGTTATTTAAATTTCCCACTCAAAAATCTTTTAAAGACTTCATTGCCTACTGAATAAGGAAAAAACTTCAAAGCCTTAAAGGTAAGGCTCTCCACCAGCTGCTTCCAGTCAGCCATTTAAACTAGCCTAACCCACCCATTCCCAAACCAGTGAGACTGGGTAACTCATTCATCCACTCATTCATTCATTTATCAATCATGGGCTGACTGCCTCCTATGTGCCAGTCATTGTGTTAGGTGGTAGGGATCTCTATATAAAAAGCCAGCCCCTGATCCCAATGCAGTTACTATCCAGGGGGTTGGCAAACAGTAAAGGGCCTATGACAATGCTAAGTGAGAGAAGATCCTGGGAGTGCAGAAGAGCCAATGACCAAGTTAGCCTGGGGAATCTGGGGAGGCTTGGCAGAAAAGGGACGAAGTAAGATGGTTTTCAAAAATGGGGTGGTGGGCTAAACAGGACATTTGAGACAGAGAGGGAAAAAATATGTAGAAAAACCAAGGATGTTATGAGAACATAGTGTAAACTTAGAAGTGGTTCAGGAAGGCCTAGTAGAAGCTGAATTCAAACTAGAAGTGATCCCTGAGGTGTGTGAAGTGGTATTTATTATCCAGGGCAATATTTTTCAACTTGTGTTCCTGAACTCGGTTCTGAGAGGCATCAAACAGATCACCATGAGGACCAATAACCATTAAAAAGTGTTCTGTGGTCAATAAGCTTGCAAAAAAAAATACATGTTCTCCTCCACCTTGGAAAGCTATAGTGTTCATAAGCAGTTTAAAGATTCTGCTAAGTCTTGCACTAAAACTAGCTGTTTAAAATGTCCTGAATTTATTTATTCAAAGAAAATGACACCACCATGTACTTCCTGGATGACTGACAGTTTTGGAGACACTGGTCTGTACCTTTGCTGACTCATTAAGCATAGCTGTATTGGCCTTTGCCATGAAGGCAGGGGCTTCAGGGACAAGCATAGCTAGCTGTGAATCTTTCTCCGTCACTTCCTCACTGTTGGACCTTGGACAATTTACTTAAATCTTTGATGGATAGTTTCCTTATGTGTAAAATGGGTATATAATATTTTTTCTCCATAGGGGAGTTTTATTGAGCACCTCCCCCTGACACATAATATATGCTTAAAGAATTTCCTCTCATTATCATTAGCTAACAGCTATGATCTAATATGTCAGCTGAATTAGCTGTAGGAGCCTTATGAGTTAGACAGCTTTGTTCATCCCTCGGCATTCTAGCACAGCTTCTTTTTTTTTAAGATTTTTATTGGGGAATTGGGGACGGGAAACAGACAAGTTGCTGTCCTTTTGTTCTTCAGTCTAGTCGTGGAGGACATTGCTTCACTGGCCCAAGTTGGCACCATCATTGCGTTCTTCCCGGGTGAGGCAGATCAGTCACCGACTTCTGGACGGCCGCTCACTGTGGCTGCTGCCCGCTCACGCTGGCTGCTGGCTACACACGGTAGCCCATGGCAACCCACTGCAGCAGGGGTTGCAGCCTACGCCGTCGCCGGCGACTCACGGCAGCCCAGCTCCAGGTCGAACTGTTGTTCAGCATCCTAGCTGTGGAGGGCAGTGTTACTGGCCCTCATATGTGGGATCCGAACCGGGGCCCTCTGGCGTCCCAAGCCAGTTCTTAACCATGGCGCCACTTGGCCGGCCCTAGCACAGCTTCTTTACAGTGGCTATCCAAAGATTCTTGTTTACTGATACTCAAACTCAGCAGAAAAGGATTCCCTAAAATATTGCAATTATAAAAATGGGAATAGAAAGTAGAAAATAAAACCTTAATACGCACATTATCAGGATCAAACTGATTTTTTAAATGAGGTATTATAATGTTCAGAGTAACTCAATGCCCTGTAGTGATTAAAAAATAAGCCATATGAAATGCAGTCTTGAAAATAGAAATAGCTACCATGTTAGGGTTAAGGTTATGACATGTGAGAGCTGGAAGGAATCAGTCTGCAGGTTTTCAAAAGCAGGTGAGGAAGTTGCTTTTTTCCAGATGTGGCTTGAAAAAGTCTCCTTCACTTTGCCCCCCTGAAAACTCCCACACATCCCTGAAGACTCCGCCCAATCACCCTTCCTTTGTAAAGTGGTCCATGACCCTCCAGATTGAGTTAGATAATGCCCACTGGGCTCCTATAGCACCCATCCATGCACTTCCATTAGGTGACATTTAATGCATTCTTACTGAGTGGCTACTGTGCCTAGAAACTGGAGATGCACTTGTCAGCCAAACAGAGTGGCCCTGCCCTCATGGGACCTCAGACAGCAAACAGGTCAAGTATTATAAATTGAAAAAGTGCCCTGAGGGAAGAAAAGAGATGTTATAATAGAGAGTCAAATGGGTTGTGTTTTAATTATTTACCTTACTGTCTCGTCTGTTAGCTCTGAAGTATTTGAGTATAATTTTTGGTTCACATTTGTGTAACTCAGCAGAGTACTGTGCCTGTATATATTGAGCATATAGTACCTTCTGAATGAATGAATGAATGAATGAATGAATTCAATGAGTTAAAACTGAGACACACAGGGCTTGCCTAAGGGGACAAGTAATTAATGACAATTTCAGGTATTTCCTTCGTTTAAAGTGGGAGAACACACACACACACACACACACACACACACACACACATTTGCCAGCACATCCAAACAATTTTGCCACTTGATTTCCAGGCCTAAGCAATGGGTAATTATTGGGAGCACTTTCTTGATTTTCAGCCCAGCCTGCCTGCTGTTCTCTGCGGATAAAGGAGTGGGCTGCCTCTCCTTGGACTTCATACCGCACAAGGCATAAAGGGCACTCTCTGGGTGCATCTGCTCTTTCTGACAGTAAAAGCCCACAGACAACCTCAGAACAATTACTTCTGTGTTCTGTGAGTACTTGGTTCTCTCAGGCCCTGTCAAAACACCAATATGATCAATGGCTCCGAACTCAAGCTAGCTCCAAGGAAGAAGCATTTTATGTGGGAAATGGTGGCTCCCCCATGCATTTGTGATTAAAGGAGGAAGTGAATATGTGCAGCTCGTCCAATTAACTTCAGTGGTGTGTCATTCTCTAGACGAAGACTCACTCTATTATTCCAAATCCCTCATTAAACTAATTCCAGCTGCAGTCCACACTTTCCTCCTTTCCTTGATTCTGAGGGGCAGACAGTGTGATTACTTAATTTAAGTAAGAGCTAACTCATTGCCTTCTCTCAGTGCCAAGATGAATTTTAAAATGACCTCATTTTAAAATTCAGGGTTCAGGGATAATATTCTCATATAATTATCAGATTCTATGAAAACTTTGAAAGTGCACATAAGGACATTCACATCCCTCCTGGAGAAAGCTAGACAGAGATGCATATATTTTTTAGAGCGTCACAAAGACAACCGCTCACCCAATGGCCACTTGATTTCTAAGTCACTCATGTCAGCATTGCCTCTGATAGGCTGGTAATCAGGAACATTGCTTCCCAGACAGGGATTCCAGGTCTTTCTGCAGCAGGAGGTGCAACTCATCCCCAACTCACAACTGCTTTTCCAGTTACAGAATACACTTTCTAGGTGGGAGGTATAACATTGAATAATCTCAAATTTTCAATATAATATTTAATATGGTATCAAGTGGGTATGAGATTGATCAGTGTGATAGATGTGAGGGAGCTTTGGGAGCAGGGTGAAAAAGCTGAAGAGATTACAAAGTACAAGTTGGTAGTTACAAAGCATAGGGAATACAGTCGATGATATGGTAATAACTATGTATAGTGCCAGGTGGGTTCTAGATTAGTCGGGGGGGGGTGTCATTTCTTCAATTATATAAATGTATAACCACTATGCTGTACACCTGAAATTAATAGGAAATAATATTGAATATCAACTGTAATTGAAAAAAATTTTTAAAGAGTGGGGGAAGGTGAAGAGGGATCCAAATTTCCAGGTATAAAACAAATAAGTCATTTGGGATGTAATGTACAGCATGGGAAATATAGTCAATAATATTGTGACAGTGTGGTAAAGTGTCAGATGGTTGCTGGACTTCTCATGGTGATCACTTATTTAGTTATATAAATATTGAGTAACTATGGTGTACACCTGAAGCTAATATAATACTGTATGTTAGCTATATTTTAATAAAAATAATGTATGCATATTTCTTGCAAAGCTGTAAATCATAATAAAACCAACACCTATGAACTCATCCATTTTAAGAATGAGATATGAAAAATACTTTTGAATTTACCTATGGGATCTTCCCTATTCCATCTTCTTGCATACTGTCTCAGATAAAACAATGTGTAAAGTTTATATTTCTAATCCCTTGTTTTTAAACTGTCTACCTTATTTTGTTTTTCTCTTTATAATGTTTCTTTTTTTTCTCTGTCTGCCTTCATGATTTCTCCTTACCTTGAATTTTCAGCAGCTTGACTATGGTGCACTTACCTTCAAATAATACAATGCTACATGACATATAATATAACAACCTGAAAACAGTATTCTTCCCATTATTTCCTCCCATCTTTTATTCTACTGTTGTCATACATTTAACTTTACATATGCTAAAAACACACAATACCTTACAACTATTTTTGCTTTAAAGGATCAATTATTTTTTAGAGGAATTAAAAACTAAATTTTTATTGTCTTGTAATTCAACTACTCCTGGAAATATTCAATTCTTTATGTAGATCCAAATTTCTCTCCATCTTAGTGTTTTACTATAAAAATGTTCTTTGCCATTTCTTACATAGTACAGGTGTGCTGCTAATGAATTCTCAAGGCCCTTTTTGTCTGGAAAAGTCATTGTTTTGCCTTTAATTTCAAAAAAATATTTTCACTGGGCATAGAATTCTGGATGAACAATTTTTTTTTCTATGAGCATCTTAAAGATGTCACTTCATTATTGTATCTGCATAGTTTCTGACAAGAAGTCTGTCATAATTTTTATCTTTCAAATGATGTATCTAAGGGTGTATGCGTGTGTGTGTGTGTGTGTGTGTGTGGAGAGAGACAGAGGAATATTTAGGTATCTATCCTACTTGGATTTTGGGTCAGTTATCCATTTATTGCCTCTCAGCTCTGAATGCACCCTCCACTATTTGCTCTGTGATAAACAATGGAACTTCTTTGAGCATTTTTCCTTTAAAGTGCGGCAATGTTAAGCTTTCTCAGTAGGGGGTGCTGAAGAGACACTGGGGGAAGAAGAGGCTTCCCACAATTTCTGGTGTGGGCCAGGAAGGACCAGAGTCCAGTTGTGAGGATATCTGGTAGAAGCCTGCTGCTCAGAGAGAGGCCCCTCCATGACCTGGCAGCCTCAGCCTGACAATAACCTTTGTACATTCTTTCAACATGGAAGCCAAGTCCCACCTGCCTGCATAAAGTTGCCGGCCTGGGCTCCCTCAGCAAGTTCTCACAATTTGCATACAGCCACATCCATCTTGGAAGGTCACACAGCGAACAGTCATTCCTCCTGCAAGTCCTCCAATTTCCCAGGCATGCCCCAGGGGCTCTGAAGGCCTTTTACCCCTGCAGGCACCCAGACTCCCACTGTATGCCTGTTCCCCAGCCTACACTCTGGAAGGTCACTTATTGTTCCCTAGTATTCCAGACCACCTTTGTCCTAGCCAAACCAATGAACTTTGCTGCCCAGTGGCTGGACCACACTTTCTCCAATGAAGTCTAAACCCTTTCTACATTTGAACTTCTTTGGGTATTCTTTCTTGTCCTATGGTACCATACAGAGTTCCCTTTTATCTTCCAGTTACTCTTTTATCATAATTAATAATTTTTTATATTAAACTTCACCCTGTTTATCTGCTGTGTAGTTTCTATCTCTTGATTAGACCCATACTATACAGCATTTTCTGAGCTTCCTGGATCTGTGGTATGATATGTTATTTTTTAGAAAATGCTTGGCTATTATCTCTTTAAATAGCTCTTCTGTCCCTATCTCCCTTCCTAATCCTCCTGCTTTTCCAATTGCACACATTTTAGACTGTTTGATACTGGTCTATTGCATTTGGATACTCTGTCTTTTAATATTTTTACTTTAATTTTCCTTTGTGTTTCATTTTGGATAATTTCACAAATTTTTCCCTTGGATGTGTTAAGTCTACTGAGAAGCCCATCAAAGGCATTCTTTATCTCTGTTATCTTTTTTTTAAAGATTTTATTGGGGAATTGGGGGAGGGGAACAGCATTAGGGAATCAGGAAAGGGGAACAGATAGTAAGTTGCTGTCCTTTTGTTCTTCAGTCTAGTTGTGGAGTACATCGTTTCACTGGCCCATTTTGGTATTGTGATTATTGCGCTCTTCCCAGGGGTGAGGCAGTTGTTCCCTGGCCATTGGATGGCTGCTCACGGCAGCCCACAGCAGCTCACAGAAGCTCACGCCTGCTGCCAGCCAGCCCCACTGCAGTCTATGCCCTTACCAGTGACTCATGGCAGTCCAGCTCCAGGTCGAACTGTTGTTCACCATCTTAGCTGTAGAGGGCGCAGCATCACTGCCCCACATGTGCGATTCGAACCGGGGCCCTGCTGCTCAGAGCTGGCGTCCCAAGCCAACTCCTAACAAATGAGCCACTTGGCTGGCCCTCTGTTATCGTTTATTTCTAACATTTTCATTAGAGTCTCTCTTATAGCTTCCATTTCTGTGCTGAGATCCCCCATCTCTTCATGCATGTTGTACATCTTTTTGACAAGAGCCTTTAACATATTAATCACAGTTATTTTAAATCCCCGACTGATAGTTCTAATACCTTGGTCACCTCTGAGTCTGGTTCTGTTGATTACTTTGACTCTTGACAGTGGGATGTTTTATCTTGCATTTTTATGTGTCTTGCAACTTTTTATTTTATGTGGTATTTAGTGATGTTTTACAGTGGAGTTTGCTTGGATGTCAACATGCCTCTTGTGCTGCTAGCTTGTTAGGATGGGAGAATGAGAAAACTTAGTCAAGAGTTGAGCTGGGTATGGTTTTTGTTGTTGCTATGGTTACTTTCAGTGCACCACTGGTTTCACATTTTTTTAGTGCTACTTTGTGCCTTGGGTGTGGTTGGGTTGCTACAAAGTTTTTCTAATATTTCTGGTAAACCCTTAGCTTTTGTCAGTCCTGTGTATCTGCACTTCAAAGAAAGTCTCTTTCCATGCTGTTATTTCTTTTCCCACAGGTAGACTGCTGTTGTTATTTTGTGCTTGCTAGTCTAGCGGTGGTATATAGGAGGGAGGAAGGAGTCTTTGAAATCCTGATTCAGCCTTGGTCTTAGGCCGGCCTTGTGTCTCTGGGCCTTGAGCATCAGGCTTTTCCTGTAATTATGGCCCTCCTCTTTGTAGCAGCCAAACTATATTTTGAATCTTTGGAAGGTCTTATGTTTGGGAGAGTTTCTTGCCTTTCCTCCAGTGGTAGGAAATCGTCAATGGCTTGGGTCCAACACTCAGGGGTTTTCCCTTTACCTAACCCCTGTAGTAGTGGTCTTTACCTATACCCTGGTGGTGACAATGTGTGCTGCCCCTCCTTCAGCATCTTCAGGCTTTTGATCCGTAAGAAGAAGGGTCCTGCTGAAAATTTGCACTTTCTCACAAAGGCGGCCACTCTCTGCCAGGCCTTCAACACTGAGGAAGGATTTCTCTTGTCTCCTGCCCCATCTCAATCTTTCTTGTGGATGTGTTGGAGGTCTGTGAGAAGAGCCTGTGAGTGGGTGCAAACCTGTATGCTCATGCTAGTCTCCACTCAGATTTTAGAAATTTGTTAAAGACTTTTGCTGAATCATACTCAATGGTGAAAAGCTAAAATCCTTTCCTCTAAGAGGAGGGACAAGACAGGGATGCCCAACCTTGCCATTTCTAGTCAACATAGTACTTGAAGTCCTCGCTAGAGCAATTAGGCAATAAAAAGAAATAAAAGGCATTCATATCAAAAAGGAAGAAGTAAAATTATATCTTTCATAAATGATACTATCTTATATGCAGAAAACCCCTAAAGACTCCATTAAAAAGCTGTTCAAACTCATAAGTGAATTCAGTAAAGTTGAGGATACAAAATCAACATACAGAAATCAGTTGCATTTCTATATACTAACAGTGAACTATCTGTATACTAACAGTGAACTATACTAACAGTAAACAGCAATCCCATTTATAACAGTATCAAAAATAAAATATTTAGGGATAAATTTTATCAAGAAAATGAAAGACCTATACACTAAAAACTATAAAACATTGATAAAAGAGATTGAAGAAGACACAAATAAATGGAAAGATACCCCATGCCCTTGGAATAGAAGAATTAATATTGTGAAAATGTCCATACTATTCCAATGGAATAGAATTTTTCACAGAAATATAAAAAACAAAAACAAAAAACTATCCTAAAATCTGTTTGGAACCACAAAATACCTCAAATAGCCAAAACAATCCTGAGAAAGAAGAACAAAGCATGAGATGTCACACTTCCTGATTTCAAGTCCTATTACAAAGTTATGGTATTGGCATAAAAAATCAAGCACATAGATAAGTGGAACAGAATAGTGAGCCCAGACATCACTTCCACATATATATTCAACTAATTTTTTTACAAAGTTGTCAATAATACATCCTTGTAAAAAAGGATGGTCTCTTCAATAAACATGGTTAGGAAACTGTATATCCACAAGAAAAAGAATGAAACTGCACCCCATCTTACACCATTCACAAAAATTAACTCTGAATGGATAAAAGATTTAAATGTAAGACCTGAACTCATAAAACTCCTAGAAGAAAACATAGGGGAAAATATTCTTGACATTAGTTTAGGCAATGATTTCTTGGATAAGCCACCAAAAGAACAGACAACAAAAACAAAAATAAATAAGCAAGACTACATTAAACTACAGAGCTTCTGCACAGCAAAGGAAACCATTGATAAATTGAAAAGACAACCTACAGAATGGGAGAAAATATTCAAATCTTATACCTGATAAGGGATTAATTTCCAAAATATATAAAGAATTCATGTAACTCAACAGCAAAAAAGCAAATAATCCCTTTAAAAATGAGCACAGGATCTGAATAGACATTATTCCAAAGAAAACATTCAAACAGCTGATAGGTACATGAAAAGATGCTCAACATTGCTAATCATCAGGGAAATGCAAATCAAAACCACAAGGAGATATCACCTCAACCGTTAGAAAGGATTTTATCCCCCAAACCCCCCCCCCAAAAAAAAGAAAAAGAAAACAAACAAAACGAGATAACAAACGGGGCATGTGGAGAATGTGGAGAAAATGGAACCTTTATACACTGTTGGTGGCAATGTAAATTCGCACAGCCATTATGAATACTAGTGTGACAGTTCCTCAAAACTTAAATATTGAACTACCATATGATCCAGCAATCCCACTCCTGGGTATATGTCCAAAAGAATTAAAATCAGTATCCCTGTGAGATATCTGCGCACTCATGTTCACTGCAGCATTATTTTCCACAGCCAAGATATAGAAACAACTTAATTGTCCATCAATGAACAAATGGATAAAGAAGATGTCATATATATATATATATATATATATATATATATATATATATATATATATATATACACACACACACACA
>NW_017731750.1:906371-917084 GCF_001890085.2 Hipposideros armiger | reverse complement strand
GATTCTTTGCTGAATTCTTTCTCACTCTACAAGCCCCAACTCAGATGCTGCCTAAAATGTTAAACCTTCCCTGTCTTCCCCAAGGCATCTCTCTGGGTGCTACATAAATCTGGTGAATAAATATAGACATGGATAAAATAAGTGTAGTTCTGAAAAAGGGCCACCAGATTGGAGGAAGCATGGCTGCTATTTCACTTGAGTAGTGGTTTATGGGACCTGGATTTTTTTTTTCTTGAAGAAGAGCAGGTAGGAAGAAGACATGGATACAGCCTTCAAATAGCTAAAGAGTTGCCTCCTGGAGTTTGGGATTGGGGAACAACATTGGGAAATGTTATCAGGAAGGTAGATGACAGGATTCCTTGGGGACAAGGGCAGCTCAGTAGACAAAGCCCAAATGTCCCCTTTGAGCTTTTGCCGCAGCCCCACACTGAACATGAAGAGCCCTCATCTTCTGGAGCCCAGGTTCCATGCTGGCCTCCCAACAGAACTCCCCAAAGACCCCAGAGGAGCGCTCAAGTAGCGTCCGTGGCCCGGCTCAGTGTTCAATGCCAACAGAGCAGAGCAGAGCTCTGTGCACATCTATTTTTAAGCAGTCAGATTTATGCAGCCGTGCCTAAGAGGCCCTGGGAAACCATTTATTGTTAGGTTAAACCTGCGGTTGCTGGAAGCCTTTTTCTAACTCAGCACACTATGCTATTAGAGACCTGACATGCTTTCTGGTCATGCAGAGAAGAACTTCCAGGGTATTATTTAAAGAACATCCCAATCTTTTGCATGACTTCACCCAGCACACCTGGGAGTCTCAAGTCCTCTGATAAGTCAACAGTCCCTGCGTCCTGCATTGTCAAAGTGAGGTCATGGGAGCAAGTTCAGTGAAGGGCAGGAACTGCAGCGGAGTGCATAATTAACTGATAGACTGCATCCTGTGGCCGAGTCCCCTAACCTCCATTACTGCTAGGTGGATGAGTGTCTTCATTTCACTCACAGCTACAGGAGCCAGAGGGGAGATGTGTGCCCTTGTGTATGACAAGACGGGTGTCTTCATTCACTCCTCACAGCTGCTGATTCATTCCCCAGACAGCCTTGCTTCTGGAGAGGGGCCTCTCCATTCCTCTCCAGCCTGCCGTGACTTCCTTGTCATCCTTTCACTCATGGAAATAATTTCTATTGGGGGCATCCTGCTCTCCTTTCTCCACTCCAACCCTCTCTGGTCTAGGAAGAACTGAAACAACTCCCCTGACAGACAGACACAAATGCCAGCAGCCCTGTCTGTTTGTTCTCCAGCAAAGCTCCCCCTCCCCAATCCTCCCCCGTCCCCCTACTCCTTGTCTTGGGCCTCACAAGCCGTTGTGTCCAGCCCAGACCCAGGGGTGACAACAGCTACACTGTGACCTTGGTGTCATATATCCCATGAGAACTAGCTACCTTCCCCAGAGTGTCCATCTATTCCAGGCAATAGAATGTTTTCAGATATTAGATATAAGAAAGAGCAATTCTCATTGAGTATGATATTTCTTTGATAATTCAAGTTTTTTTGGGGTGTCATGAGAAGTATTTAAGACAGAGGTTGCAAACTATTGGCCCACGAGCCAAATGTAGACTGCAGTCTTATTTTGTCTGCAAATACAAGTTAAATTTTTTTAATTGGTTGACAACATTTTAAAATACGGTGATTCTATATAAAAACTCAGATGAGGGCCCGCTGAGTGGCTCAGTTGGTTAAGAGCTCTCTCAAGAGTGCGAGCTCTGAGCAACAGCAGTTCGATTCCTGGCCCGAGCTGAGCTGCCAACAGCTCAGCTAAAAAAAGAAAAAAAGAACCTAAAAACTCAGATGAGCTGTCTGAAAAGAGCAGGCCTGCATTCCTGCATGGCAACTGCTGATGGAGCTGAGTGTAGCTGCTACCTTTGGATGGGCATGGCTTTCTAGTTCCCTCCATCCCTGCTATTTTGACTGTTCTGTACTCACCCACTATGATACCTGCCTGGCCCTTGAGTTAACAGCCCGTGACTCCTCCAAGGACAATAACTGTCAACATTGCTGTGAGCCTCGCACCATGTCTTAGAATATTTTACTTTAAAAGTCTCAGCACAAAGGAGATTACATTCTAAGTAGGAAATAAGTTAATATTTGTAGAGAGGAATTAATTGTAAAACATAAAAACTTAGAAATGCCTACACAGCCAACCTGTGTATTGATTTAACACATTTCACTGAGCTTTTACTGACTTCCAGGAACCACTGATTCAGAGTTGACTGAATAAGATAAAGTGCCTGCCCACCAAAAGCTTTCACTCTAATGGAGAAATAAGAAAGCCTACCGTTTCTTTCTAACATGATATGTGCACTATCTGGAATTATGAAAAGGAAGAATTTTCAGTGGGAGTAGCTTGTAAGAAGTTTCTGTGCATCCCTAGATTCTAATATATATCTACAGGTTGTTGACTGCATAAAGATTCTACTTTATGTAGTTTAAAAAGTTTTATTAGGGGAAATGGAGAGCTCACAAGTTTATCAGAAAGGCCCAGCTTCAAGAAGCAAGCCTCATCTGCTACAGACCTGGGCTTCTGAAGCACCTCCTGCCTCTGGCATGACAGGGAAAACGCCAATTCCAAAAGCCATTGGATGACTCTGGAAGATGCCTCCACAACACCCAGGTCCAGAATCAGAGCAGCAGTGTCATAATCCACACCAGCAGACTGCATGCCTCCCCAGAACGCAAATCTAACTTGGTTTGATGCCTCTGCCCAGCATTATGGGACAGCATCTTACAGCATATCGCTAGTCTGGGAACAGATCAAATTCAAAGTACAGTTTCTACTGAATACACATTGCTTTGGTATCATCATAAAGTCGAAAAATTGTAAGTTGAACATTGTAAATTGGGGATCATCTGTATTGTTTTCAAAGACATTGATTCAGATTCCTGGAGTGGGTCTACAGTTAGGATGAAAATGGGGGAATGAGGATGGAGATGAAAAATAGTAAAATAAACCAATGGAAGGAGTCTTTCATGGGCTGGTGGTAATGGTGGGCCCTGAACTGATAAGAATAAATTAACTCCACTTTCTAAGCCTGAGATTCCCTCAAACCTGAAAGAGTTACACTCAAAACAGAGGAAAGCTCTGGGGCATGTATCAGCCATTCCTGAGTAGCAAGCTGTTACCACCATCTTCTGAGAGGGGCTCAGCCATCTAAACCCAAATCTCACTTATGGGGCATATCTGTGTTGAACAAACAAGCTTGCTGAGTAATTTCATGTGATAATTTGCTTACTGGGTCTGAGTAAGTTATTCTTTAAAAAACTGATTTGTTTAGTTAATTAATAATTATGAGTTAATCAATTAGTTAATAAGTTCCAAGTCAAGAATCTTTTATGCTTACAAACACTTCCTATCCTCCTTCTGATCTTTGGAACTGTGTTCATGAAGAAACTGGATACCAATTTAGTACCTGCCTCCCAGCACACTTGGGACAGAGGGAGAAAACACATCAATGGCTTCCCTTAGAGGTGACCATGCTGAAATCTAGTGAAGTATACAGGGTACATAAATGACACAGTTAAGTACTGAGACAGGTAGAACACAGTGAGCATAAAAACAAGTAGTACAGAACGGAAGCGCTCCAAGAGTTCAGAGAAGGTATCAGGTGAAGCCTCGGGCTGCTTCAAAAGGGTGTATCCACTAAACAGACTTGTGCTGATAGGAAGTACAGGGTATAGACCTCTTTGGCAATGGTCCATGGCAGAAGCCAGGATGCCACCTTTGGAGATCAGTTAGAAAGTTCAGCTTCCAAAAGCATCCCTGGAAATAGTAGGCTTTGAGAAAGTGGCAGACTCTGGGTTCATTTTCTTTTAATTAGCTGAATAACATAACAAGAAAAAGGTCCCTCTAAAGGAGGGAAATCAGGGTATCTTCATACATTTCTATTTTTGTCTGTTTCCAAAGACCTTGAGTAACAAAATCTAATTTATATAAAAATAGCAATGATGGTAAATGTAGCCTGAATTTGTTATCTTCCATCCAGAGGGCTCCAAGAACTTGTTATACAAGTACAAGTTTTTTCCCACCTGTCTTACTGAGGCAAGCATTTAAAGGCCTTTTTTTTTTTCGTGAGGTGGAAAACAGGATTTAAGGTATAGGGGCTATTCCGGACATAGGCTAGATTTTGAATCCAGTGCAGTGTGTGAGGGCAAGGAAACTTCTAGTTTTCAGTAATCTGAAACCTGACGGGAGCAGCTGCTATTACAAATGATAAGTGCCACCCACTGGTATCGATTATGCGCTAGCTCTTTGCTCAGAGTCTTATGTGCATTACAGCTGCCCCCTTATCCACAGGGAATACATTCCAAGACCCCCAAGGGATGCCCGAAACCACAGATACTACCCAACCCTATACATACTTTGTTTTCCTTACATACATACCTATGATAGTTTAATTTATAAATTAGGCATAGTAAGAGATTAATACCAATAATTAATACTAATAACAAATATAACTATTATAATAACATACTGTCTTAAAAGTTATGTGAATAAGACATTTTTAAATAAAATAAGAGTGACTTGAACACAAGCACTATGATGCCATGATGGTCGATCTGATGGCTACTAATGGAGATGGCTACTAAGTAACTAACAGGCGGGGAGTGTCTACAGGGTGGAGACACGGGATACAGGGATGGAGCAGGCTGGCAAGAGATGGCATTGCACTACTCAGAACAGTATGCAATTTAAAACTTATGGATTCTTTATTTCTGGGATCTTCCACTTAATATTTTTGGATTCTGGTTGACCCCGGGTAACTGAAACTGTGAAAAGCGAATCTATGCATAAGGGGGTACTAATGTATCTCAGTTAATGTCACCACACCATGAACTAAGCCATTTTTATAGACATTGACTGAGAATCACAAAGCTTAAGCAACTTATTTAAGTTTCAATACATGCAATAAGAATTAGATAGGAATTTAAGCTTAAAACTCTCAAAAATTTCTCTATGGCATAGTCTGTTTTGGAATTCCTGAAAATATTCTTGGAGTTAAAAATGAAAAACAAATTGTACTGGAACTATTTTTTTCTCTAAAAACCTCCACATAAATCGGGCTGCCTTATAATACTATTCCCATAACACAATTACGATTTTTTTAAAAATTGCTGAGTATAAATGCTCTGTGCCTATTCAAATTAACCCCTTTTGGTGACTTTTGGTATTACTAATCTCTTACTGTTAAAATGTTACTTGTTCTAAGGACCACTATTTAGACAGATTAAGCTAGCTTTTCCCAATGATTCTTGGCAGTTTCCAGAACCCACTGCCATAGCCATATGGGTCTTGTGCCTTCTCTATCTCCTCAATAACTCTGAATCTGCCCTTCCTTGGGTTTGGGCTAAGGTAATCTCTTTTCCTAGGAAACTTCTAGGCTGCCCATAGGATCCTCACTTTTATTCCTATCTAGCACTGATTTAGAAGGAAGATGGAAAGAAGTAGATGGGTGGATGAGTTTGAGATATCTAGTCCCAAAGCAAGTCACCTGAACTAATGACAGGGAGGCCAAAGGAGTCATATGCAATAGAGACAGAAGCAGCTTCATAAAGCAGCTGCCTCTTAGAGTTTTTCTTTTCCCCTTTCTAGTGAAGTAGGGAAGAGGGCAGATGCAGTGAGCACTGGTACATTCACTGTGGAATGGACACTAAGATTTGTTCCAGTGATAATAAGTCTGCCACACTCACAAACGATATGGTAATGGAGGACAACAGGAAGGGCACGCTGAGTAAGAACCCCCTTAAAGAGATGGTAGGCACCATGGCAACTCAGCAATGGGTACAGGGAAAGGGTGAATGTCTGCAGAGAAAGGGCTACTCTCCTATGTGGACTCTGCTCTGGGTGGGGGGAAGGACATAAATATGATAGACATTCAGAAAAAGGAAGCTGTTCCCTGACTGTTCAGAGAGGGAGCACCATATGAATAATTGTGCCTCCAAGTTTTATCATATAGCCCATGCCAAGGTGAGTGGAAAAGGATCCTGGATGTGACCCACTCCAGCTCCATCATTTGACAGATGAGGAAACTGAGGCAGAGAGGCTAGTCCAAGGTCACACGTGGATAGGTAGAAAGGTTGAAAATAGGATTCAGGCTTCTGACGCCCACTACCATGCTTTTTTGATATTACAAACTATTTCTTGCTAAAAATACCTATTCTCTGCTCACTGTCTTGCCCTTCACACCCCGATCCATACAGTCATCAAGTCAGTCTTTGAAACCATGAATCCAATGAAAACACACCTCTGTTTAAACTCACAGCAACTTCCCACCACAAGTTTGGAAGAATAAAATCCAAACTCTGTGCGGTGGCCTGTGCTCTCCCAGGACCTGCTCCTGCCCATCAGCCTGCCTTGCTGTGCTCTAGCCCGTCTGTTCTTTCATGCTGTTCTGGAACATGTTACATTGTTCCCACATTAGGATTTCATACGTGCTGTTCCTTCTGCACAGAATGCCATTCCCTTCATCAACCTGGCCCCACCTTCTCACTCCTTTCCCAGCCATTTCTCCCTTCCAAGAAGTCCACCCTAATATGCCACTCCTAATTTGTCCCCAGTCTCTATCTTACCACCGTGTTTTATTTTTGCTATAGCAATTGTCAGCAAATAACATTTCCTTGTTTGTTTATTATTTGTCTCTCCCTCTGTCTCATTCACTGCTGGTGCCTGAAGCCCACCTGACACAGAGTAGGCTCTTAATAACTCTGGGTTTTATCAGCCTGTTAAAGATGACTACTGTGGCCGTCCTATGGCACAACACACCTTTTCCAGATGGCATGCTGGATTTGATCAAAGAAGTCTAGTGCTAGTTTCAGAAAAACACTTCTAGTGAAGAAGTAAATAACAGAAACAAGGCTTTTCAGCTTTGGAGAAAACTCAGTGAGCAGTTTGATCTGTCATAGCACCTCTAAATATACCCTTTGGACTTGAAGGTGTCTCATACCGATATAATAACCAGAGAAGTCAGCAGCTTTGGCTCACTGGCTTGCTCTGACTGGTTCACCTTGAGTCAGCATTTGAAATCAAAGCACTTGACAAAGCAGTCAAGTGGCCTAAACAATTGTGAATCTTCTTCCTTCTTGGACTTTTTCTGTGCTCTAGTTTGTCAAACTGCTGCAGCCTTCTCCCCCTCCCTCGCCTGAGAGGAAAACTCAGCCCATCAATCACTTGCCCAAAACTAACAGATGCAGCTGCTGATTGCAGAGGGAGAAGCAGGGCAGGACCACCCCAGAATGGAGTCAGCTTTCTGGGGCATTGAGAAAGAAATGACTGCTTGCTGAAGCATGAAAAATAAACAGCCTAGCCATCCTAAGAGCTTCTTCCTTGTGTCTCAATCAAGTCACTGATCTGTTGAATTGGATATGCTGACTGCAACTGCTAAATTGAAGAAGTCAGAAGCAACTTGACAGCACCTTCCTGAGCCATGAAATCCTCCTGTTCAGTACTCCCACGTTCTTGACTCTACCCCTAATGCCTCATCATCCTCCCAGTGGCTTCCAACATCTGTGCCTTTCATCCCCTGCTTCTATCTACAAGATACCCTCTCAGCCCTTACCTGCACTATGACAGGAGCATCTTTATCAGTGCTCCAGGCTCCAGACCAGTCCACCACGCACAAACTGCTAGATTATTCTTTCTAAAACCAACGTCCCACATGCTTTTCTCAGCTCAGCACTGTGGGTTCCAAGAATCCTTTTTCACCTTCACATTTAAAGTCCATCAGGGATTTCCGCTCAAGATGGCAGAGTAGGTAAATGCTGTACTCATCTCCTCTCATGACCGCATCAAAATTACAACTAAACTACAGAACAAACATCATTGAGAATCACCTGGAGTCTAGCTGAACCAAAGTCCTACAAATAAAGACATACAGAAAAAGCCACCTCGAGACTGGTAGGAAGGGCAGAGACACAGAATCGGGTGGTCCCATACCTTCATCTAACCATTAAAAATTGGGAGGGATATCTTGCCTGCAGAGTTCCCCTGGAGGAGTGAGGAGTTCCAGTCCCACATCAGGCTCCCTAGCCAAGGGATCCAGTGCCAGGGAAAGAAGTCTCCATGACTTCTGGCTGTGAAAACCAGTGGAGATTGTGGCTGAGTGAGGCCGAGGGCTGCTGGAGTCCCAGGCATTTGTCTTAAAGGGTCCACACATGGACTTAGTCACTGATGGAATCACTCTCTCTGAGCTTCAGTGCTGGGGCAGCAGCTCAAAAGGCACCAGGGATACACAAGGAGGTTCTGAGTTGTCTGGGTTCAGGGCAAAGGCTGGAGGGGCAGCTTTCTCCTAGACAAAGTTGTTGGCAGAATCCATTGTTCCTTTGTGGAGCCTTCCCCTCTCCCAACATGCACATAGTCACCATATCTAAGTTTCCATCAACCTGGATAATAATGTTCACCCCACACTGGTGATTTCCTGACACTTTGCCCCACCCCTATTTGGGTACACCCAAGCCACTTCCAGTGGCTTTTCCATACAAATACCCTGTCTTGGCTCATGTTGCAGACTTTGCTAAAATCTCTCAAAGGTTCACAAAACCCAAACAAATAGCATCTGGCTTCAGCATGTCCTGTGACTCTTGCTGAGCAGCCTCAAGTATGGCAGTAGTGGCAGCTGGCTTCAGGTTGCAGCTTGACCTCTAAGGCACCTCCAAGTCCAGCATGGGTGGTGGCCATCTGTGAATTTCTTTGTGTCATGGTATAGGTTGCAGCTAAACTTGGCCTGCAGCACAGCCCCTCTCAGGATGCCTGGAGGCTGCCATGCACAGTGGCCAGCTTCGGGCCCAGCATCTCCCAGCAGCTTCCAAGGATGACACACCCAAATGGCAGACTTGGCAGGCACCAGATTCCTGCTAAAGCAAATCCTGCTCTTTTGTGTCAGCCCCTGAACAGGTCCTCCACTGCAGTCTCAGTCAGTGCTCACAACCAATCACATTGTGGGTCAATCCCTCCCACTGATGTACAAACAGCAACCAAGGCTCAACTACAACAGGAGGGTACACACAACCCACAAAAGGCACACACCTGGAGCATCTGGCTCTGATGACCAGGAAGATTGTGCCACTGGGCCCCACAGGTCATCTACTACATAAGGCCACTCAACTGAAACAGGAGACATAGCAGCTCTACCTAATACACAGAAACAAACACAAGGAGGCAGGCAAAGTGGGGAGACAAGTAAACTTCCCCCAAATGAAATAACAAAACAAAGCTCAAAAAAAGAAGTAAACAAAATGAAGACAAGCAATCTACCAGATACAGAGTTCAAAACACTGGTTATAAGGATGTTCAGTGATCTCAAGGAGAGCTTCAACAAAGAGATAGGAAACATAAAAATGGAGATGAAAAACATAAAAAGAACCAGGCAGAAATAAAAAAATGTAATAACTGAAATAAATAATACATTAGAAGCAACTAACAGTAGATTAAGTGAAGCAGAGGATGGAATCAGTGATTTGAAAGATAACGTAACAGAAAACACCCAATCAGGATAGCAAAAAGAAAAAAAGAGTAAAAAAATTAGGATAGTTTAAGGGTCCTCTGGGACAACTTCAAGCATACCAATGATTGTATCATGGGGGTACCAGAAGGAGAAGAGGGAGAGCAAGGAATTGAAAACTTATTTGAAGCAATGACAGAAAACTTCCCTAACCTGGTAAAGGAAATAGACATACAAGTTCAGGAAGTACAGAGGCCCAAACAAAATAAACCCAAAGAGGCCCACACCAAGGCACATAACAACTCAAATGCTAAAAGACAAAAAGAGAATCTGAAAAGCAGCAAAAAATGCAGTTAGTTACTTACAAAAGAGCTTCTGTATAACAGTCAGCTGATTTCTCAACAGAAACTTTGCAGGCCAGAAGGGATTGGCACAATATATTCAAAGTGATGCAAAGCAAGGACCTACAGCCAAGATTACTCTACCCAGCAAAGCTATCATTTAGAATTCAAGGACAAATAAAGAGCTTCCCAGACAAGAACAAACCAAAGAAGTTCATCACCAACAAACCAGTATTAAAAGGAACATTATAGGGACTGCTTTAAAATGAAAAAGATAAAAAATGGCAATAATTGGGCCAGCCAAATGGCTCAGTTGGTTAAGGGTTAGCTTAAGAGAGCGAGCTCTGAGCAACAGGGCCTCCGGTTTGACTCCCACATGGGCCAGTGATGCTGTGCCTGAGCTGAGCTGCCGCTGAGCTGCCAACAGGTGGCAGGATGGCTCAGTTGGTGAGAGCACATGCTCCTAACAACAAGACTGCCTATTCGATCGTGGGCTATGCCCGCCCCTAACTAAGACTGAACTCGGCACCCTGAGCTGAGCTGCTGCCCAGATGGCTCAGTGGATAGAGCGTGCACTCTTAACAACAAGGCTGCTGGTTCGACTCCTACATGAGATGGTGGCTACACCCACATACAACTAAGATTGTAACACAGCACCTGAGATTAGAGGCCATGAGCTGCTGACGGGCAGCCAGATGGCAACTGGCGCCCTCCACAGCTAAGATTGAAGAACAACAAACTGGCCTGTCCCCCTCCTCAATTTCCCAACACTGTTCTCCTCCCTCAATTCCCCAATTAAAAAAATAATGGCAATAACTACATATCTATCAACAATTACTTAAATGTAAATGGATTAAATCAAAAGATAGGGTGGCTGAATGAATAAGAAAACAAGACC
>NW_017731750.1:903437-904786 GCF_001890085.2 Hipposideros armiger | reverse complement strand
GGGGGAAGATGAAGGGGAATAGGAGGTTCAAATTTCCAGGTATAAAACAAATAAGTCATGGAGATGTAATATACAGCATAGGGTAGTCAATAATATTGTGGTATGGTGTCAGATGGTTGTTAAACTTGTCAGGGTGATCACTTCTTGGGTATATAAATGTTGACTAAGTATGGTGTACCCTTAAAACTAATATAATGTTGTATGTTAGTTATATTTTAATAAAAATATTTTTTAAATGAAGTCCATCTGAACCTGTGCAGCTTCTACTCATCCCTCACATCATTTCTGTAAAGTCTTCTTTGATACCTCTAGTGGTAAGCAGTGCTTCCATAAATGCTTCTCACTTTTTTTGTGTCTCAATCCTCCATACTTTCCACCTTGACTTATTGGTACCTGTGGCTTATCTCCTCCACTTCGTTGTTCACCTTTGTGTCCTTCACACAGTCTTGTGCCCTGTCCTGTTTAAGTATTTACTACCAACACACACTTGTGTTAAGAGAATGGGTCTATTGTTTTAAAGGAGGTAAATTATCATTCTAGCCATAAAATGTCTGTATCATTGGTGAGGGAAAGATGTGATTGTCTCTTTTTCTGTTATACATTGTCAAGGCTTTTCTGAAACATGTATTCTATTTTTTATGTATATTATTCTTTTCATAGTGTATTTATCTTTCTAAGGCATTTTCACATAGGGAAAGCTAAATGAGATACTGAAAGAGTCTTTAAACGAATCATCTTGTTTTTATCTCAGTGCAAGTCATGGTCTTGATACTTGAGCAAGCTAGCAGCCATTCTTAGCTTTGATTGACAATCCTCTTTCATTTTCTGTGAAATAATTTTTATTTACTCTTTTTGGTAAGGTTGACATGAGGGGGGTGGGACTGTGGCTGTTTGATTAGTGGTTAAACCTAATATTTTTATTGACTGCAAGAAATTTATCATTATTGATTCTGGAAAGGTGAAAATATGAAAAAATCTCATCTAAAAGCATGAAAAGTAAAACAGTTTTGAAAAATAAAACTAAGACAGTCTTGCAGTAGGAAACTCAGAAATGAAATAGTTTACCCTCCAAAAACTTAAACTCCAAAATGACACTGCCCCTCAAACCTCGACCTTCCTTCTCCATCCCCTTGCAAGGCTCTGAGCCCACAGTCCATCTTGCATGGATCACAGCAAATCTGAGATGCCTTCCTCAGTTACAAACCACAAGCCTATGATTAAGTATGTTCATTTCTCAGACATGAATGCAATTTCCAGGAGGTAAGTTAGACAGAAACAAGTTAGTTGATATTCTGCATTTTTTTGTTGTTGATTTTTTTGAAGAAGGGGAAAAAACAGCAGTGTTCTCA
>NW_017731750.1:901163-902047 GCF_001890085.2 Hipposideros armiger | reverse complement strand
GAACACCCAGCATGGGATTTCTGGGCATATGCATACTTAATGTCATTAAATACTTAAAGATTGCCCAAGCAAATTTTTTACTGGGTCCAGGAAATATTCAATTATACATCCATTCATTCATTCATTCATTCACTCACTCATTCACTCATTCCTACTGTGTGACAGGCACTGAGCTAGGAACTGCGGCTACAAACATGAATATGAAAAAAGTGGAGCCTAACCACACTGAGCTTAGGGTCTAATACTTGCCAACTTAAAAGTATTTCTGTCAGACAGAAAAGACAATACTGTATGATTTCACTTATATGTGAAATCTAAAAGAACCCAAAACTCATATAGAGAGAGCAAAGTGCTGGTTGTCAGAGGCAAAATGGGTGAAGGTGGTTAAGAGTACAAAAACAAAGTGTTTCCATCAGCTCCATGGAATGGGTATGGCCCTGTCTAGTTTTATCCTGTGACCATAATATTATTTTCAGAAAGGCAATTCTTTATTCCCTTCCACAGTATAAATATATTTAACATTGAATATTAAAAGTGTATGCCTGTTCTCCTCTATATAGATCACAAGTCTGGGCTTCTCAAACAAGATTCTGAAGGAGGTGGTCTTTAGATATAGCTCCTCCAATATTGACCAATACAATATTCTATTACCCTGTGAAAAAACCTGTAAGGAATAAGATGGTTTTAGAGATTGGGTTGAACTCAGAATCATCACCTTAAAAACACCGTTAGAATCTGAATTGGTAGAAATAGTTTTTGAGGAATCAGGGAAAAAGAAAAATGTCTTCTGGCTCACATTTTTTTTTCATGTGTCCCTTTAATTGCTTAGATGCTACTTTTGGAAAAGCTCAATTAGTTGTGTGTGCCCTTTCCTCTAACTTTCT
>NW_017731750.1:897883-899118 GCF_001890085.2 Hipposideros armiger | reverse complement strand
CAAAGCAGGAAGCAGGTCCTGAGCAGACACCAGATCTGCTAGTGCCTTGATCCTATGCTTCCCAGCCTCCAGATCTGTGAACAAAAATCCCTGTTGTTTACAAGCCACCTGGTCTGTGACATTTTATCATAGCAGCCCAAATGGACTAAGACATACTGCAAACTGGAAACAACTCAAGTGGCCCCTAACTGGTGCAGAGATAAATGAACGGGGTGCAGCTGTAGTGGGACACTGGAGGGGGCCGCTGATACAGAACAACATGGATGACTCACAAAAACATCATGCTGAATGAGAGAAGCAAGACGAAAGGTTACACACGGTATGATTCTATTTATGTGGCAGGATAGAAAAGGCGATACTGTAGGAAGTGAGATGAAGTCAGTAGTGCTAGGAGCTGGGACTGGAGGAGCTGACTCCAAAGGGACCTTTTGGGGATGATGAGAATATTTTATATATTTATTGATATGGTGGTTACATGGCTGTGTAAGTTTTCAAAATTTGTAGAACTGTACAAAAAGACATTTTAGAAATTATACCCCAAAATATTCCATCCAGTGTCCTTGTCACATGGAGCCACAGAAGAAATGTGTCAGTACTGGAAATGGTTACAGTTCTCTTGAGTATTGGATTGTTTTTATCTTTTGGAGACTGTGAATCATATAACTGACTAGTGTTAGCTCTTTGATGTTTTATTCATTTCTGGGTGTGAAAGCTGAAAGCTGGGTGTCCAGCATGTATTTTGCGTATTAACCTTACCCTTGACATCATCTTATTTCTCCGACTTTCATTTGTCTTTTGATCTGATTTCTTCCTAACAAATTGTTTTACCTTTATTTGGTTTATGCACTTTTCAGAGACTAAGTATTTTTCATAAATATACAGTGTATATAACCAAATAAATAAATACATCATGGAATATGAAATAAATCATAGAAGTGTCTTCTCCTGACACACATTATTAAAAGTGCATGCCATAAAATCCTAACTCATTAAAAGATACTATCACGTAATCCCTAACATGTTTTATTCATTTCTGGATGTTTCTCTTTATGAGGAATGAGGATCAAACATAACATTATTGGGAAAAAGTAAACAGGATGGTAAGTAGGAAACAGAAAACGAAGGAAATTTTTCTTGGTGAAGAGAAAAGACAGGGCAAATGTGAAAGCTGCCTTCAAATATTTTACATGCTGTCAGATAGCAGAGGTGAATTAATTCTGACTTGTCCTATTGGA
>NW_017731750.1:895550-897443 GCF_001890085.2 Hipposideros armiger | reverse complement strand
TGAATTTTCTTACTTATTGATTGGTTTTATTATATTAAGTTGTAGCATAATCCCAATATGTTAGAACAAGTAAAAAGTCTGTAGTAAGTAGACATTCTAACAACTATTCTAGGATCAGGCTCTTAAAATATGAAACAAAATTGTAAATAGAATTTTAGGGACTTGTATTTGCACAGCCAGTTGTCCTTTTTTGCTCTCTGGAAATGGGCAAGAAATACAGCACTCTGAATGGATGTTTCAGTGATTTCCCACTTTGTTCTTGTGCTTGAACACTTTGGTAATAAAGTTCCTGACATTTTCTATAAAAAGCAGAGAAGAGAAGGCTCCTTATTCACAGAAGAGCTCAAACCAGCACCATTCTGGCATTTCCCATTTCCCAAGCCCAGTCTTTTCCATGCATCCTGACCTACGATTTAAAACTCACTTCCATCAGCATTAGGGACCCGAGGGTGATGGTTCTGCCAAATTGAGAACCAATTTCAGGCTGGCTTGAATGCCTGGGTTCCAAGACTGTGTGGGTTCACCAGCATTCCCAAACAGCCTGAGTAACTGGTGAGAAACACCATGAAGGCATTTTAGGTCTGACACCCAAACTAGGAACTGAGCAAAGGAAAAAGAAAAGAAATCCTGAATCATTACTGGGAATTACGGCACAGAGCTACAAAAGAAGACTGGTACATGAGGGAGGAGGGGGGGCAACGAGTGTGTTTACTGGAAGGCACAGTAGAGAAAGGCTAGAAATGGAAGACCTGCAGAGACATTTTCCCACAGAAGACACATACAAATGACCAAGGGGTACATGAAAATGTGCTCAGCATCACTAATCATCTGGAAAATGCAAATCAAAACCACAATGAGATATCACCTCACACTTGATACATAGATGATGTATTACAGAATTGTACCCCTGAGACCTATGTACTTTTACTAACAATTGTCACCCCAATAAACTTTAAATTAAGAAAAATTTAAAAAGACAAGAGAAATGTCAGCGAGGATGTGGAGAAAAGGGAACCCTTGAGCACTGTTGGTGGGAATGTAAATGTGTCCAATCACTGTGGAAATCAGTATGGAGTTTCCCAAAAAAATTAAAATATAACCACCTCAAAAAATAAAAAATTGAACTACCATTAAAATTAGCAATCCTACTTTCGAGTATATATCTGAAAGAAATAAAATCACTACTTCAAAGAGCTATCTGCACCCCTATGTTCAATATAGAAATATTCACAATAGCCAAGATATAGAAACAATTTAAGTGTCCATAAACAGATAAATGGATAAAGAAAACATAAACTTCTTATGTAAACAAGCTTTTTAATGTTTCAATAATATTAATAATATTGATATGGCTGTATAATAATAATTATATATACACACAAACACAATGAAAGAAAGGGAACCCTGCCATTTGCTACAACATAGATAAACCTCGAGGGCATTATGCTGAGTGTGTTAACTCAGAGAAAGACAAATACAGTATGATCTCACTCTCTGAACTGAACTCATAGAAGCAGAGGGCTGCCAGGGGCTGAGGGCAGGGGAGGGGGTGAAGGTGGTTCAGGGCACAAACTTCCAGATATAAGATGAGTAAGTTCTGGGATCTAATGTACAGTCTAGTGTCTAAAGTTAACAATACTTGAAAATTACTAAGAAAGTAGGTTTTAAATGTTATCAAAGAAAAACAATAAATAAATGTTACCTATTAGGTTGTTGGAAAAGTCATGATGTATTTTGTCTATGTTTATCAAAGGCAATTTACTTATATAAAGAACAAAGATTAATCAATGATATATTGCCCGTTTGGTTCAATAACCTTTTGCCATCTTTCAGTGAGCTTCATAATTCCTCATTCATAGGAGGACATGTCTTTATTTGCGAAAAACTGAACAA
>NW_017731750.1:889458-894230 GCF_001890085.2 Hipposideros armiger | reverse complement strand
TTTTTTTAGAGTGAAGCTAGAACTGTCAGCTGTCAAATGACATAGCAATAACATAGAAGGAAAGGACTCTAGTACTTCCAAAAATGAACTAGTGCCATCTGTTGCAAACATGCATCATGACTTCTCCGACAACCCAATATATGAGGTGATAGCAGTGTTAACTAATTTTATTGTGGTGACCACTTTGCAATATATATGTGTCATCACTTTGTACACCTTAAACTTACACAATGATGTATGCAAATTATATCTCAATAAAGCTGGGGTGGGGGGAAGTGGCTAAAAAGAAAAGACAATTTATGACATCAGAATTCATCTAGCTACCTCATCAGGTATTAACAGCTTCCCCAAACCCGAAGGAAAACCCTCCATAGTAAAGATATTTTATGTCAGGAATTTCATAGATTTGAAGTTAGAAAGTTCTACTGCAATGTTAGTATATTAGAGGGGAAGCAGGAAGAACTCAAAACAACAAACAAATACTTATTGAGCACCTACTATGTGCTAAGTACCAAACTAGGTATTTTATATACATTATTCATTTGATCCTCACACCTGCAAGGAGCAGTCACGTTATTATCCCCGTGGTACAGGTGTAGAAACACATGTCTGAAGCTATCTGTCCAAGTTCAATACAACTAAAAATTGGTGAATACAGGTTTACTATCCACAAACAAATCCAACAAATGGACACAGTAGCCTGCAGACATCTGAATCCTGATATATTGTAATTTCCATATCCCTCTGAAACCTTCAGTCTTCTGATGTACAGAGCTCCAAAGCTTAACGATGACGTTCAGCTGGTTCTGAACTTCCCACAGGATGCGTCAGTGGTGGGTGTTTGCCTGTTGATGTGTGGTTGGGGAAAGAAGCTTAATGCTCATCTGACTTCAAAGTTGATTTGCCCAAAAGAGTTCAAGTTATGGGGCCTGTGTGGGGAATCATTATATAGAAATCTGACCTATTGTTTGGTATTGTTTTAGTTTATAGCTGAAAGGAGAACATTTTTACCTTTTCTTCTATCTTTGTCTGCTAAGAGATAGCTCAGTCACCCCCACATATGCAGAAAAAAAATAGAGCCAAAGTGTGATCATTTGACCAAAAGCATGTCCACTCTTGTAGGATTTTGTCACAAGTGATAAATGATGTCAGACAAAGCTGTCAGGCAAGATTTAAGAGGTGTGCAGGGAGGGAGCAATCCATTTCCAACCTAGGGAATTTAATGTATTTTAATGAGTTACTCTCGTTGATTACCATACAGATTTTGACTTCGAGCTTTACTTGCACGTGTGCTTGGTAGTGATTGACAGGCATTTTAACCCCCCTATCTGAGTCTCTTAAAGCAATCAAGCTTCAGCTGTCTCAGTTGCAATCAGGAGAAGCTGGTTTGGAGACCTGCAAAGCACGGGCAGCCGTGTGATCTCTTGTGTTCTCATTTGTTCCCCAGATTTTGCAGCTCAGAATAGTCATGTGATGCTCGCTCATGAAGAGATCAACAGGGCTGCCAAAACTGAACCCCAGGAGGTGCCTGGGAAGTCACAGCAACACATGCCCTTTGAACCCCACACACCATCCCCAAACAAGATGGTGGGTTCTTTGAGGGCAGACACTGATATATTCCAGTCAGTGGTCTCTTAATGCCCAGCAGAAGTAGGTGCCAAATACATTTTTGAAGAAAAAAAAGTCCTGCACTACTTAACAGATGCATTTCCTGAACATTAAATTCTGCGACAAGTGTTCCCTATTTCTGATGTTTACACTACAGAAAGCATGGATTTGCCAATATATAGCAGACTTGCTGTGTGGCTAGAGCAGAAATGTGTCTTCTCCTTGCTCAAGATGTAGGCTTTTAAAACCAAAGAGGCATTTATAAACTGTAAACCCTCATTAAGAATCTGGACTTGGCAAATTTAGAATTTATGATAATTTGATCTGAGTAGGGCCTAAGTCTTCCTCTTCATTATCATTGAAAAAGAGCTGCCTAGGCAAACAAATAGAGTAAACAAAATTACAGAGCTCTATTTAAGTAACTGAGAAAACAGAAAACTGCTAAGGACTTTGGCAGTTTAATTGAGGGTGTTAAAGGATGTTAATTATCAATGTGTCTCAGAGCTTCCGTTTAAAAGCATTTTTTTAAAGTAGCAGTTAATTCCAATTACCTTAGATATACAAAAAATGTGGGGAAATACTGTGATAAAACCCCATTTCTTGAAAATGCCTGAGTAATGAGATATCTCTGACTATGTGGGCTGACCTTCCCTATGTAGTCTGAATTGATGCAGTTGAAGCAAATAGGCAGTAAACAACACCATCAACTGTATGAATTTGGATTGTTTGCTCGTCACCTGTGAAGGAATGAGTGGCCAGGTTCTCCTGGTTCGGGCACTCGCTCCACTCATCTCTTGGGGTGTTTTCTTCTCTTACTAACTTATTCTGTGCCTGAAGGCTCTAGGGCAGCATTTGAGGACAACAGTGACAACTACTCGTTACCTGGTGAATTGCCAGAATTAGTAGGCACATACTGGCAAGTTCTAAGGCACATACAAGCCATCAGCAGAAACAGCTGTGACTCAGAAAGTGTGGGAGCAGATGTCCTCTCCCAGCCCCGCTGTCAGCTGGACTGGGCAGAGCTGGTAACAGCCCAGCCCCGGCTCTGCTCCTGGCTCTGCGCAGATTAACAATCAGGTTGGAAGCCAGTGCAGACTCCATTTGGGCACCAGTTGTGGGGATCGTCAAAGCTCCTGAGATGTTGTGCTTTCTGTACTCATTAACCTTCCATCTGGGAGAGGAAAGCCCTGTCCTGAAGCCATGCACCCACAGCAGGGCTGCATATTGGATGGTGCTTCCACCGAATCCAATTAGCCACTGGCTCATTTTGCCCTCATCAGAAAGAAGAGTGTTGTACACACACAGATGTATTTCTCTGGGCATACCCACCCAGATGAGGAGGCCCAGAGAGAGGTGCTACAGCAGAGACACACATTTAGAAGGGAATTAGAGCCATGTGCTAGCCTCTCGTGGCACCTGTCTGACACTGGTTCCTCTGGGTGGTGGCTTCTGTGTTCTCAGTCATTTAAAAGAATGAAGTTTAAATACCCACTCAAAAAGATATCTGCACCCCTTGTTCACTGCAGCTTTATTCACAGTAGCCAAGACATGGAAACAACCTAAGTGCCCATCAATAAAGAAAATGAGGTATACCTATATATAACGGAATATGATTCAGCCACAAAAAGAAGGACATCTTGCCATTTGCAACAACATGGATGGACCTTGAAGACATTATTCTAAGTGAAATAAGCCAGACAGAGAAAGACAAATACCATATGATCTCATTTATATGTGGAATCTAAAAATGAACAAACAAAAAACATTTGAACTCACAGATACAGAGAACAGATTGATGGCTGCCAGAGGCAGGGGATGGATAATGGGCAAAATGGGTAAAAGTGGTCAAAACAGGGGCCGGCCGAGTGGCGCGATGGTTAAGAACTCGCTTGGGATGCCAGAGGGCCCCGGTTCAGATCCCACATATGAGGGCCAGTGACACTGCCCTNTACCATGCAAGGAGTTTTGAAGAGAGTAAAACAAGTGGAAGTCTGACAGTGCAAGGTCAGGCGAGTATGGTGGGTGTGGCAACGCACCCCATCCAAGCTCCAATAATTTTTGACAGGTGATCAAACTTGTGTGTGGTTTGCATTGTTGCGATGGAACACAACTCCTTTACAATTAACAAGCTCTGGACATTTCTGGATGATGGATTCTTTCAAACTGTCCAATTGCTGACAGTACACATTCATATTGATTGTTTGGTTCCTTGGTAGGAGCTCGAAAAACACGACACCTTTAAAATCCCACCACACTGAGAGCATAACCTTCCTCTGATGAATGTCTGCTTTCAACGTTGTTTGAGGCAAATCATCATGTCGGGACCAAGACCATTTGCATACCACATTGTTGTAAACAATCGACTTCTCATCACCAGTTATCAGTCGCTTCAAAAGAGAATCGTTTTCCTCATGTTTAATGAGCATATTGCAGATGTTTATACGTGCCGTCAAATGAACTTCTTTGAGTTCATGAGGAACCCAAATATCAAGCTTGCTTATGTATCCCAGCTTCTTCAGGTGATCGTGAACGCTTGAATGATGAATGTTCAATGTTTCTGCAATCTCTCGTGTCGTGTAACATGGGTGTAACTCAATGAATGCCTTTATTTTGTCATCATCAACCTCGGTGGGCCTCCCTGACCAAGGAGTGTCATTGAGATCAAAATTACCAGCACAGAATTTCATGAACCATCGTTGGCACTGACATTCTTGTAGAGCATTGTCACCGTAAACTTTATGCAACTTTCCACAAACTTGACGCACGTTCTTCCCTTTATGGAAGTAAAACAGTAAAATATGGCAATAATGCACAATTTGGTCTTCTGTCACCTTGCAGCTGCCAACTCGAATGCTCCCGCGCAATGATCCTTTGAAGTCATAACAGAGTATCTCGGAATGCTGAGACCCGAGGGAATAATCTCAGTAAAGCTTCCTTATCTGATGGTCTCGGAATGCTGAGTCCATCCATAGGGATCATATGTATGTGTGAAAGCACAACTTGTGTTTGATCACAACGAGTTTCGGTGATGCAGTTGCTAGACACATCGAATCAATAATACTGGGTTAAGATATTCAAATTTACTTCTTTGTGGCAGTTGAGAATAAAAGCTTTGCACCCACCAGAATCTGGGCTCAGTCCACAGAGACTTGAGACCCTTGGCC
>NW_017731750.1:770944-885668 GCF_001890085.2 Hipposideros armiger | reverse complement strand
CGTATGTAGCCAGCAGCCAGCATGAGCGGCCAGCAGCCGCAGTGAGCGGCCGTCCAGAAGCCGGCGACTGATCTGCCTCGCCAGAGGAGAGCGCAATGATGGTGCCAACTTGGGCCAGTGAAGCAACATCCTCCACAACTAGACTGAAGAACAAAAAACAACAATAACTTGTCTGTTCCCCTTCCCCCAATTCCCCAGCACTGTTCCCATCCCCCCAATTCCCCAATAAAAAAATAAAATTAAAAAAAGTGGTCAAAACATACAAATGTCCAGTTATAAAGTAAATAAGTCATACTATACAAATAATGACTTAATTAATAATACTGTTTGTATATTGGAAAGTTGCTGAGAGAGATCTTAAAAGTTCTGATCACATGAACAAAAATTATAACTATGTGTGGTGATGGATATTAACTAGACTTATATGGTGATCATTTTGCAATACATACAAATATCAAACAAATCATTATATTGTACCCCTGAAATGAATATAATGTTATATATCAGTTAAATCTCAATAAAAATATGAAAAAATAATAAAGTTTAAATCTAATGTCAGAATCAATATTTGTATTCCCTCTCCCGTCCATCACCCTCTGTTAATTTTCCTCACATGATTCATACCCAACATCTACCATGTGTTTCGTTGGAAATGTTTTTGTTCTTGAAGGTTCCATACCCCTTGGTCCCTCTTCCATGCACTTTTACATGCTCTTGCTCCTTCACCCTTTCTTCATGGTATCAGTCCCACTATGAAACACAGTATTATCAGCCATATTAAGATGTTTCTACTTGAGATCTCAGGTACACTCTAATTATGCCAGACTTGGTGCTCCATGAGAGATACTTTCCAATCATGGACAACTGATTTAGAGGGTTCTCAAGATAAACACTTTTTTTGGAGAGGGGGAGGGGTATTTGGGCCCAGGTCAACCACTGACTTGATTTCAATCAAGAACAGAAGAGTCTCATAGGATAAAGTGGACTGAAACATATAAGGATAAAGAACATGGCTGTCTACCTGGTCACAGCAATGACTAAGAGGTCATAACACTATAGTGTCCCGAGCAGGGTGACTGGAGAACCAGAGGAAAAAGCCAATGTGGCAGCTCAACAGGACATCCTATGCAGAACTTCCTTCAGAAAGATAACTGATGGGGAGGGACTGGGGCCACATGCTCCCGGTGTTGAACTCTGCCCTTTGTCCCTCCCCAAATGCAGAAATATCGGGGGACTTTGTCATTGAGAAACAGTTGCCTCTACAGATGCCCACATGGAACGTGGCCCAGGTTCACACCAGTTGGGAAAAGAGGCTCGGGTGGGTGAAGGGCTGATGTGTCCAAGAGATGGGAGGTAAACAAGGTCTTGCCTTTGGTGGTTATAGTATTTGGAAACATGTGTGCTTGATGAGGACTTGTGTGCAGGTAGAGGTTACCTGCCTCCTCCCATAAGACTTTATAGTCAGAAGGGCTGGCATATGGCAGTCAACCTGAGAGGTCTGTCCCATGAGCGATGGATACCTGCAGCAGCTTACCTGATACATGTGTGTGTTGTAGTGTTCATGGAAAGCAATGCAAATAAAAACAAAATTATCTGGCTTCATGTAAGCCAGCTCCTGAATCCTGAATCAAAGCAAAGCAGACTCACACATATGTCGGATGATCCCACAGATGTGTTGTGGAGGACAGGCTGTGCTTGATGTGACTGCCGCGTGTCCTACAAGCTGGACCCAGGCCAGGACAGAGGCTGCTTTCCACAAACACCACTTACAGATTGTCTGATCATAACTTATGTGCATTCTGATATAAATCAGCACCTCCCGCCACTTGACTTCTGCTATGCACTGGTTCTTAAAACAGGTTTTTGTCCTGACCTGGTCAAACACGTAAAGTAACTTCCCATTCTAGTAGCATTCACGTACTGCTTACCCATGACAATCCCACCCCATATAATTCTTTGCCACCTGCCAACTGGTGTGGGGATCATTTTGTGTTTCAGCTACCCAACATATGCCTCATATGTAAGAGGTTTCCTTTAATAAACTCTATATTAATGACCAGACTTGAGTGGCCAGCCTCTTTCTTCAATCTTTCCCTGCCCTCTGCTTACAGAAATAGTCTTTCAGTCTTAGGGCTTTTCCCTGGGTCTGTGTGTGGGAACATATGTGCTGAAGCAAAGTACAGGCTCAGCATCTGAATCCTTTCTTATGTCTGGAAACTTCCACACCATGAGCAACTTGGTGGGAACCTGAGCGTAGTACTTAGAATAAATCCTCAAAACATCAGCTTCTGTGCCTAAGGTCCATCCAGCAAGATGCGTTCGTGCAGGATCTTGACTCTTGAGCCAGCGCTGCAAAAAATCAGGGACTTTATGGACCTGGCAGAGGAGTAGCAGTGGTCCCAGTACTGAAAGTGGAGGCCACATGAGCTGAGGGTGAAGGGCTGAGCAGCAGAGGTCATGAGGTCCTAAGGGGCCCATCCCTGACAGGCCTGTCCTACTGCCTATCATCCTACTGCACATAAAGAGACCAGATTCCCCCCCCGCATCCAATGCCTTGTGCTCCTAGAGCCACAGGTAACACTGAAGATCTCCCCTCCATTTCTGTGTCTGTTCTGCTTTACTGCATCACCATGACTGCACCACTGTGACTGCACCACCATTACTGCATGGCATGGAGCTGCAGGAAAGACTTGATTGAGCAGCTGCCTGTTGGGAGACAATGCTCCTTGGGCCTCATGTTTCTGCATGTCTTACAGACAGGCCCTGCCTGCTTTTGCTCAGGACTATCTTCTCAAGGATATCTGCAGAGAGAACAGCCTCCACAGATATAATATCTCCCTTTAAAAGGAAAGTGTGATTACGGATCAGTGTGGTAGAGATGGCATCTCTCCAGGACAAAGGCAACAGGTTTACTATCATAAAAACATTCAGTTTCTTGAAGCCCAGGGGTCCTCTCCTAGAATTTTATGCAGGTGGTGCCAGGCCCTCCTAGTGTCACCTCATGGGAACTGGGACTCAGAGAACCAGCTACAGCGATGATTCTCTGACTCCTGCCATCACTCTCAGCATTGGCCTGTCTCTCACCAGGTGTCTCGTGTCTCTGCCAGCATCCATGAAACTGTGGCGGGCTCCCTTGCCAGCTCACAAGTAGTATAAAATCTCAGACCCATCTCAGTTTTTGACACGAATCTATAAAGCTGGCACAGTGCTCCCAATAGAGACATACAAATGAGAGAAGCAGTTCTTACCCTCAGGAAATTGGGTGGTATTAGAAGGGCATGCTTTTAGTACTACCCTACCTCCCCCGCCCCCACTCCAGTGTAAATAAGGAAAAGGAAAGACAGTCCTGCTAAAGAACAAAGTAATCACATCTATGGGTCCAAGATGGAACCCAAATGCAATGCAAAATATGGTGCTGGACCTGAGGGCCTGCTCGTTTCAGGTACAGAAACAGAGAGAGGTAGATGGTGAGGCGCTCCTCTCCCGCTGGTTGAAGAAGTAAAACTGTCCCACATGAAATGAAGAGCCTGAGCTCTTTCACTGCTGAGACAAGGCACTGAGACCCAGCTCTCCTACTCAAGAAAGGAGGCCACAAAGTCACAGCCACCCCTGAGACTGAGGCAGAGGAAGCAGACCAACCTCACGCCAGGACATGGGCCAAGCTGCCCTGGCGGTCACATTGCATCTACGATATCCTCAGTCACCCAAATTCCAAACAGTAATCCTCAAGGACAAGAGGGTGGTGGCTACTCTCCTACTTATGAAAAGCATAAAGATGCTGAATCATTTCAAACTTCATAAAAAAATTAAGGTACATATTTTAAATGTAAAATAATAGAAATATAATGTATACAATGTATAGCTTCCAAATCAGGAAAGAAGAAAATGGGGAGTGGTTAATCTATTAAACAGGTACCAATGTAACCTATCCAATGGTAAACAGAAAACACAAAACAAGGCTAACACATGTGAGACTACAGACACTTTTGCAATCTCATTAGTCAAATCACTCATTAGTTCAAAAGTGTCTATAATCTCACATGTATACACACACAAACAGGAAGTGGATTAAATTGATCTATCTAAAGACAAAGACTATTTTTTTAAATCCAGTTATATGCTACTTACAAAGACAAACCCAGGAAAAAAATACACAGAAATGTTGAAAACAAGCAGAATGGAACTATGTTAAAGAGCAGATATTAATAAATTAAAATCTAAAAAGTAGGAGATAATAAACCAACCCAAAAGATAATAGTTTGAGAAGATTAATAAAATGAATGAATCTCTAGCTAATCTCAATTTTTTTTCTACAAATTATTAAGTGTAAACAATCAAAGGAATAATTTCTTACAAAGAGATCAAGAAAAACATCATGGCTACCTAGCCAGTACAGTCATTAGATTCAGAAGAAACAGGCTGTCTAAGAGAGAGCAAGAAGGCACAGGCACAAGTGTGAAATGGTTCAGATTCGTTTTTGACCACAGAAATGAGGAGGCCAGGAAAATAGTAGGAATCCAGCCAAGTAGTTAAATGCTTGATCAAGGCTGTGAGGTGTGTAGCCCCTGCTGGGTCACCCCGGCATCGGGACCCACTCACCCCATGGGATAAACAGTAATATGAAGAGAGGTTTAGTGAGTTCCCATTAAGCATCACAACAGCAAAAATAGCAAGAATGATGTTATAAAGGAGAACAATCCGAGTTATATGTAGAAGGGTTAACTTGTCCCCCAAAACTCAGAAAAGCATCTGGGTAATGCTGACCCGTTCCAGCATCCAGTGATTCTGGCTAAGCCAGTGTAAGAAACAAGCCATGGAGTGCAAAGCCTGCAGATGTACAGCCACACTATCTGGACTATTTTATTCATTTCATCTAGATTCTTCTACTGGGGAGAGATGGATGTTCTCTCTCTTTCTCCTGGGTATGAAGTGATTGGCTTGAGTTTATAGAAATCTGGGCTTAAATTGTTCTCTTTACCTTTACTATTACCCAGGAGCACTGTCGCCAAGGGGAAGGAGCAGAACAGTGAGCCAAACCAATCAGAAAAATACACACCACTAAACTGAAAAATTGGCAAAGAATCTGAAGAGGCAAATCACAAAAAAGAAACCCTAAATGGCCAATACACATAGGGGAAAATGGTCACCCTCTCCAGTATTTAAGGCAGAATAAGTTGAAACAACTATCAAATACAATTCTACACGCTGCATTTTAGCAAATATTAAGTTACCAGGATGCACATAAGCAGGAGCTCACATGAAGTACTGGTGATGTTGCAAAGTGAAACTAGCTCTTTAAACAGCAACTGGGCAGGTCCTCGCTGAGCTGCAGATGTGCGCCCCCACATGGGGCCTCCCACTTCCAGGGATGTGCCCTAGAGAAGCTCATGCACAAGAACTTAAGACAATTTTAATAGTGGCACTACTTATAATAACAAAAACCCGGAAACACTCTAAATGACCACTGGTATGTGACTAACTATACCAGTGACAATACAACGGAATACTCTGCAGCATTTAAAATGATCTAGATCTATACACACCAGCATGGAAACATCTTAAAAAGCATCTTGAGTGAAAATAAAAACCAAGCTACTCGCAGTATTACACCATTTAGATGAAATTTTAAGAGGAGATCTTGTTCTAGACATATAGAGTGCATGGGAATCTGAGTGGAGAGAAAAGTCTTGGTCTTAAATGCATCACAGGGACTTGCAGACAACACCTCCAGTGGATATCTTTTATGTAAAGCTATAAAACAAATCATTGCTTACAGAATATACATACATAAGAAAAGTGTAAAATGTGGATAAAATAAGTAAAAAACAACTTTAGCATAATGGGAGAAAGGGAGGAATATGAGACCAGGTCTGTAATATTTAATTTCTTAAGAAATTCTGAAGTAAATATTGTATCATGATACCAATTGTTCAATATGGGTAACTTGTTATATAACATTGTGTTTCTTACATATGCTTTGTACTTTCCTGTATGAGTAAAATATTTAATTCCTAAAAATCTCATGAACAAAAAGTCCCAGACCTGCCAGTGTGTTCATCTAGTGACAGAGTGACATGACTGTGACTGGATATGTTTTAAAAGGGCAATAGAGGACAAAAATCAAGTTGTGCTTTGATGTGATGAGTGGTGCTTGTTCAGCGTTCTGTTATAAGAAACCACTGGTTTCAGGCCTCGGGCCCAAGTGCTGTTACATAAGCCAAGACAGGATGCTGTGAGGATGGGGGAGCAGGGCCTAGGGCCAGGCAAGGGGTCTGCGTCCTCAGTGAATGATATGCAGGCTAGACCACAGGGTGGGAGCACTAGAGTTCCCCCAGGGTTAGGGAGGGGCTGTCTGGGCAGAGGTGAGAGCCAGTGGCACAGTGTGGAGTTATGAGGAAGTGGGTAATTCTTGAGTCTTACTGAATAGGCTTGTGAGGGACTGGGCTAAAGAAGAAAGCAGGGCAGGTTATAAAGGGTTTTGGAATTCAGATTCTGTCCTGAGGGAGAAGTGGAGTCTGAAATTTTTTAAGCAGAGCCATGACCTTGAAGGATCACCCAGTTCAGTTTCTCGCCTTTAGGCAGATAAATGTCTAAATCTTTCTAGATGGCGGGCTTGTCTCTTTCTCAATGTCTCCAAGGACAGAGACTCTGCAGTCTCCATCCTTCAGCTCCCATAGTGTTGAGCGAATATAGCTGAGAGTGGAGAAGGTGACTGCCACAGGGCAAGGCAGATGGGGAAGGGAATCAGAACCAACTCCTGGGGTCCAACAGGCACAGGGGTATGTGTGTGTGTGTGTGTGTGTGTGTGTGTGATGGGGGTGTGGGGGGGTGGTACAGGGGAGGAGTGTCAGGCTCAGCTGCAACAATGAAAGGCTGTAGCAGGTTGGCAGAAGGCAGTGTGTCCAGATATGGCAGTCTGTAGCAGGAAGGTCTAATGACAATGACAGTGATGGTTGCAATCATCATCCTCACTGCAGCAAACACTGATTCCATGCTTACCCTGTGTCAGGAGGTGTTCTAAGGCCTCAACAGTTCAGGTAACCCTATGAGGCAGATATGTCAGTGTTCCCATTTGAAAGATAAGGAAAGTAAAGCAAAGAGAAAAAGAAGCAGTCTCACTGTGGTCCCACAGCTCCTAAGGGGCAGATCTGGAATTCATAAGCAGCCCGTGACCCTAACCATTGCCTCTCAAATATGTAAGAAACAGAAATGGAACATTCTGCCAGGCAGTGGAAAGGTGGTAGAGGGTCTCATGGGAAGGACATTCTGCATCCCAAACCCACAGTCCATGTGGAACGTGTCTCTGCACATAAGGCAGGCCCGGGCTATGAGAGCAGAGTCCAGGCGCAGGCCAGGATCTGGGCCATGAGAGCAGAGCTGGTTGACAAGAAGCTGGACTTGATGCTGGCCATTTCTATGTAGAGCACTGGGAATAGGAGAGAGGGGGTATAACACACAGACACCTCACCTGTGGTATCCCATTTTATCCTCATAGCAGCCTTGTCATGTAGATATTCCTATTATAGCCAAGGAAGCAGAGACTCCACGGCGTACAGCAATGGGCTTGCAGTCACATAGCAGGCAAAAGGCAGAGCCAGGAAGAAGACTGTCCACCTTGAAATCCCTGTGCTTTTTCCTAGGACTGCATATCACCTCACTGGGAATCTCCCAGGTGTCCACCAACTGGATGAGTGCTGGCCTGGCCTCAGACTAGATTTCCAAGCTAATTTCCCCAACGAATACACACAAAAATAAATAAAAAGGAAAGACCGTCAGTACCAGCTGTGAACTGGAGATAAGAAAAGACCACAAGCCAAAATCTAGGGGGAACTTCCACTAGTGGCCATGTTCCTGGGGATGAATGTAGAAAGAAAACACCAACTCTACCCTCTGCACCACGGCAGGGAAAACACAGGCTGACAGAAGCTGGGGAACCATGATAAATAACCACCAGGCTCCACGACAAATCCCAGGGCACTGGGCAATGTGGATTAGGAAAAAATGTTAACATAGAACTTTTGAAAAGATAATGAAGAACAAGGGAAAATAAACATTACCCTGATTAGAGGGAGAAAAACAACTCTAGGGAAAAAAAAACGCTATTCACAGAACATGATGATAGTTTAAAATATCTTAGTTTAGAGGCTTCAAAACATCCAAGAGGACTTGGTCACTATGGAACAGAAATAGGAAGCCAGAGGAGGAGAAAAATGTTGAAATAAAGAAAGAAACAGAAAAGGATTTAAATAAGGGAGAAGAAAATGTTAAGAAACTCAAAAGCCAAGAGCAAAATTAAAATTACATTGAAGGTCATACATAATGGACCATACATTCCAGAAATCAGAATTAATATCAATATTCTAACCAACATTAGAATTTCTCAGAATTAGAATGGAAAAGGAGCGAAAGAGACAGAGAGAAGTTGACAAATAACAAGGAAGAAAACAAAAGTCCAACTTAAGAATTTTATCTGTTGCACAGGAGAAAAGCAAAACAATAAGAGCAGAAGCAATAATTAACAAGAGAATAACAGAAAACTATTGGAGCAAAGGCCTGAGTGTATATATCAGAAGAGCCTTTGAGATCCAGGCAAAGTAACAAAATTACTGTAAAAAATATATTCTGCCCAATATATGATTTTAAATAAATAGGAAAGATTATAAGTATCAAAACAAAACAGGTTTTCTACAAGAAACATAATCAATTTATCTACAAAGTACAAAAACAATGGGCAGATACTTAAATGTATTTCCAATGATATATTTGCCTGCCATTATACTTACAGGAAGGTTGTAGCGGCACCATTTGTGACATACCCAGTAGCCACTTACCTTCCATCTTCCTTTCCTAAAGAAACCTGATTTATTTGGGAGAACAGTGGGTCAAGCCACAAGGGTGGATCTTAACAAATCTAAGCTAATCAAGCAATCACATTTCTCTTTGTCAGGTACCCACCTTCTCAGCCTAGGAGTAGACATGTCATTCTGTTTTGGCCAATGAAGTTAAAGGGAAAATCTGCTAGAAGCCTTCTGAGAAAGTCTCCCCTTTGCTTATAAGAAGGGGAACCATTATCAGAAAAAAGACATTTTTGCTGTCACCTTCCACCTCATTTCAAATACAGTTCTGGGTTCTGAAGATGTAGCAGCCATCTTGCAGTCAGAAGGAAACAGGGATGAAGTTGGCCTTTCAACAGGCTGAGAATGGCAGAATGAAAGGCTGAGTGAGACTCAGAGGTCCAGGATGACTTGAGTGAGCCTCTGCTCCCATCACTACAGCCACCCAGACTTATTAAGTTAGATCTACGTATTTACTATTTAATCTATGGTTAGGTTTTCTCTAACTCATAAGTGAAAGCATTGAGAATATAAATATTAATAAGAAAAGGACAAAAAGGGATTCTATTATCATCATTGTATCATTTGAGAAACCATAGCCTAAACAAAATTAAACAAGTTTCTCAAATGAAGGTTATATCAGAATTTTCACTAAACTGTTGTATATTATGTATCTCCAAAAGATGAACTCCATGAAGTGTGAAGGATTTCTACAATTCATTTCATCAAGGAACCTTAGTTTTCCCTCTAGGATGCATCTGAAGAAGTCAGGTTCTATGTAAAATATTATGAAAAATTATTATAGGCTACAGCAGTTAACATTTTGTGACCCAAGAATTCCATATTCAACCATATTTTTATTTCAAGAGCAAAGTTAACAGAACAACATTTTCAAATTTGCAAAGGGCTTGAGTAATCACTCAAGTTACTCAAATATCTCTTGAGTAATCCTCAAACCCCTACTACGAAAAATTATGAGAAAAGTTCAGCCAACTAAGAGATGCATTATAATTAATAATTCAAAAATAAGAATTTTAGAGCACAAAGAAATAATAATGTAAATAAAAACTGTTAGAGATAAGTAAAATTAATTGCAAATGTGGATATAAAATTAAACACAAAGACCAAAAATATTCTGGAAACAGAATAAATGCTTAAAAAGATTAAAAAGAGCTGCTTACTAATAATGAAAACAGGGTGTAGACCCGTATCTCCCTGCTTCCCTGCCAAGTACAGCTATAACTCATGGAAATAATGTAAGAAGTAACCAAAAGGGAACTCTGAAAGGTGCTAAGAGGAAGGTGATCCAGTTCAGCGCCCAGCACTGGGGGAACAACACAGCGGCAAGACATCTACCATCCCCCATCCAATAGAAGGAGGCAATCCAGGTCTGATGTTCCTGTCCCTCAACCTAGCAATAGAAAGCAGCCTGGGTAGGCTCATTCCTCACCCAGGTTGAATGGGAGTCTCTCAGGCAACACAAGGTAAGCCCACAATGGGCAATGGGGATGTATTGGGAGCCCCACTAGCCAGAAAACAGAAGGGAATGCTCTCCTTCCCTGGAAGGTCTGAAATTCCCCTCCCCCATAATGATATAACACTGGCCTCAGCAAGAGAGACCTCCACCCCCAAAAATGACCTGGCCCAGGAAGCCTCTGTCCCCATGGGCCTCTCCTCCTCTCAAGAGACTGGAGGCAACAGCAAAATGGATCTGATCATGGATCCACTGAATCAAATGTATTTCAATTAGCACCTCACATGGAAAGCACTCTTTGTTCCCCACAGTCAGGGAACAATCCCATCACAAGAAGGGCCTGGCTCAGAAACTTTCTATTCTTGCCTGAGGGTCTTCTCCCCAAGGACAGACACCTGTCATACTGGCCTAAAGAAATCCTTTCCAGCCCTTACTCAGCATAAGGAGGAGCAGTGGGAGCCCCCACAGCAACAGGTACATCAAGTGGACCAAAATATCAGCACATGGGCTCTGAAATGAAGCTGTCATTGGAAACATGGCCCACGAAAGCCACGACCTGTGTGCTAATCCCAAACAGGGTGACCAGATTTAAATAGAATCTAGGGTCTGCTAATATATTAGGTAAAATGTCCAGGATACAATAGAAAATCACCCATCATATCAAGAACCAAGCAAATCATAACTTGAATGAGAAAAGACATTTAATGGACACCAACACCAAGATGAAGCAGATGTTGGAATTATCTGACAAGGGTTTTAAAGAAGGCATCATTAAAATCCTTCAACAGTTAATCCTAAATTCTCTCAAAACAAATGAAAAATGAGAAAATCTCAACAAAAAAATATAACTTATAAGAAAGAACCAAATGGGAATTATAGAACAGCAAAATACAATTGCAGAAATTAAAAAGTTTCTGGATGGGATAGTATTAAGGACGACAGAGGTTAGAATCAGTGAACTTGAAGATAGATCAATAGAGTTCACTCAATATGAACAACAGAAATAAAATAGATTTTAAAAAATAACAGAACCTCTGAGACCTATGGGGCAATAAAAAAGATCCAATACTCTGATATCAGAGTTCCATGAGAGGAGACACAAAGTAGTGGGGAAAGACTATTCAAGGACATAATGGCTCAAAATTTCCAAATTTCCAAAAACACAAACCTACAAATTGTTGATCATACCTCAAAATGTATAAACCCAAATAAATCAATTTCAAAACATATGATAGTTAAACATTAAAAAATTAAAAACTTGGAAAAATTCTGGAAAGCAGCCATGGGGAAATGATGTGCTACCTATAATGGAAAAACAATTCAAATAACAACAGTTTGCTCATATGAAATCATGCAGACCAAAGGAATTGGCACAACATTTTTTAAGTTCTGAAAAAGAAAGAACTATCATTTGTGGTACATAACTGGCAAAAATATCCTTCAGGAATGAGAGGAAATCAAGGCATTCTCGAATGAAAAAAAACTAAAAGAATTTATCACTATCAGACTTATCCTTAAAGACTGCCTACATAAAGTTCTTCAAACAAAAAGGAAATAATGCAAGAATGAATCTTGGAGCATCAAGAAGGAAGCAGGAATGATAGAAAGAGTAGAAATATGGGTACATACAACAGACTATCATTTTCCTCATAAAATTTATACATCATATATAAAATTGAGGCAAAAATGATCGTTCCATGTGATACTCAAGGCAATAATGTTTAAAAGTGGGAAGGTAAAAGGACCTAAATGGAAGTGCTGTTTTCACACTCCACTCAAAGAAGTAAAAATGCTGATACCAATAGATTGGGATGTCACATATGTACGTCATAATACCCAGTGCAACCACTATGAAGACTAGAGAAAGAGATGCACTCAAAAATACTATAAATAAATCAAGATGGGATTCTTAAAAATGTTCAAACAACCCACAAGAAGACAAGAATAAAAGAGGAACAAGAACCAAAAGAAATTAACAGAAAACATATAATAAAAATAGCAGACTTACACATTTCAATAGTTAACTTAAATGTAAATAGCCTAAGTATGTCAATCAAAAAACAGAGATCAACAGAATGAATAGAAAACACAACCCAACTATATACTGTGTACAAGAAACTCACTTCAAATTCAACAACATAGATAGGATGGGAAAGGTGTGCCAGGCAAATATTAATTTTAAGAAGCAGGAGTGGCCATATTAATATCCTAGGAAGTAAACTTCAGAGCAAGAAAATTACTAGAGAAAAAGCAGGACATTACATAACAGTAAAAGGGTCAATCCATCAAAAGAATCAATAATAGGACATATAATCTTAAATGTAGACATACCAAAAGACAGAGTCTCAAAATACATGAGGCAAAAACAAATAGAACCTAAAGGAGAAATAGAGAAATTCACAATTATAGTTGGGGACTTCAATAAAGCCCCTCAGTAAATGATAAAATACAAGAGAGGAAAATAAGCAAGTACCTACGGATCTAAAACAGCAAAATCAACCAGTAGAATCCAATTGACATATATGGAACACTCCACCCAACAACATAGAAAAGCACATTTTTTTTAAAGATTTTTTTTTGTTGGGAATTGGGGGAGGGGAACAGACATGTTGCTGTCCTTTTGTTCTTCAGTCTAGTTGTGGAGGATGTCGCTTCACTGGCCCGTGTTGGTATTGTGATCATTGCGCTCTTCCCGGGTGAGGCAGTCAGTCGCTGGCCATTGGATGGCCGCTCACGATGGGTCACGGTGGCCGCCGGCTACACCCACTGGCTGCCGGCCACTCACGGTAGCTCATGGCAGCCCACTGCAGCCCCACTGCAGCCCACGCCATCACTGGCGACTCACAGTAGCTCAGCTCCAGGTCGAGCTGTTGTTCACCATCTTAGCTATAGAGGGTGTGGTGTCACTGGCCCATGTGGGATTCAAACCAGTGGCCCTGCTGCTCAGAGCTTGTACTCCCAAGCCAACTCTTAACCAATGAGCCACTCGGCCGACCCATGAAAAGCATATATTTTAAAATGCTCCAAGATAGACCATATATGAGACTATTAAACAAACCTCAAAAATTTAAATAATTGAAATCACACAGAGTGTGTTCTTTGTCCGCAATGAATCAAACTAGAAACCAGTAACAGAAAGACACTAAGAAAATCTCTAAATACATGAAAATTTAGCAACATAATTCTAAATAATCCATGCCTCAAAAGAGAATATTCAAAATAAATAAAAATATGGAGAATTGAATAAAGTGAAAATATAATATCAATCAATATTTAAGTTCCTACAGCAAAAAAACAAAAAACAAAACTAGAACAAGAAGGAAAAACAACAACAACAAAAACCCAAAGTTTGCAGAAAGAAGAAAATAATAAAGATAAGAGTAGAAATCAACGAAATTGGAAACAAAAACAGTAGAGAAAATCGATGAAACAAAAATGCAGATTCTTTGGAAAAAATGAATAAAATTTGCAAGCCTAACAAGAGTGAAATAAAAATAAAAAGAGAAGACAAAAATCACAAAGATCAGGAATGAAATAGGGAGTATCACTATAAATCCTGCAACTGTTAAAAATGATACTAAGGGAATACTATGACCAACTTTATGTTCGTAAATGCAACAACTTATAAGAATTGACCAATTCCTCAGAAACTACAAACTGCCAAGAACTCAAGCAGATAAAATAGATATCTGAATAGTGCAATACTCCTTAAGAAATTGAATTCATAATATAAAAGCCCCTGAAAAAAGAAATCTCTAGGCCCAGATAGATTTAGTACAGAATTCTACCAAACAGTTAAATAAGAATTAACATCAATTTTACATCATCTCCTCTGTAAAATAAGAGACAGTAACACTTCTCCAATCATTTTATGAGACCTGATACCAAAACCAGGCAGATGATACCAAAATAGAACAAACTTCAGACCAATATCTCTGATGAGATTATAAGAATCGTAATAAAGTACTAGCAAACTGAATCTGACAATGTATAAAAATATTATGCACCACAAATTCATTTCAGGTGTGCAAGTCAACTTCAATAGTCAAAAGGCATCATGTCATCCAGGTATAGAACATCCAGTTATAGAATAAGTCAGGGGGTGTAGTGCACAGCATAGGGAAGAGTCAATAGTGTCATAATAACTACGTACAGTGACACATGGTTACTAGACTTACTGTGGTGATCACTTTGTAAGGTATATAAATGTTGAATCATTATGTTATTCACCTCAAACTAATATAATATTGTATGTCAACTATAATTAAAACTAAATTTAAAAATATCAACACATTTAAAAAAAGTTCAAGCAGCTCTGGGCTAAGAAACCTTAATTATATTCAAATTCAGGTTATGCTTTTTTATTGAACACTGTATATTATCCTTAATAAAAACAATGTGACTTTTGTTGAGACCCAAACAAAAAATAAAGAATAAAAATTATATATTCATATCAGTTGACACGGATCATTCATGATAAAAACTTTCAGCAAGTTAAGAATAAAGGGAGAGGGCTGGCCGAGTAGCGTGTTGGTTAGGAGCTGGCTTGGGACGCCAGCTCTGAGCAGCAGGGCCCCGGTTCCGATCCCACATGAGGGCCAGTAACACTGCCCTCTACAGCTAAGATGGTGAACAACAGCTCTACCTGGAGCTGGGCTGCCCTGAGTCACCGGTGATGGCGTAGGCTGCAGTGGGGCTGCAGTGGGGCTGCAGTGGGGCTGGCCGGCAGCAGGCGTGAGCTTTCGTGAGCTGCTGTGAGCCTCCGTGAGCAGCCATCCAATGGCCGGCGACCAACTGCCTCAGCCTGGAAGAGCGCAATGATAACACCACCATGGGCCAGTGAAGTGATGTCCTCCACAACTAGACTGAAGAACAAAAGGACAGCAACTTGTCTGTTCCCCTTCCCCGATTCCCCAACTTTGTTCCCTCCCCCAATTCCCTAATAAAATCTTAAAAAAAAAAATCTGAGACCATAGCTGTCCATTGTTAGTCTTTATTCTGGATAGTCAGTTGTCTAAGACCAGTCTGGTAAGTTCTGGAGACCTGCTATACAGCACAGAACCTATAGCTAACAATATGGTATACTTTACATTCGCTAAGAGAGTAGATCTTGTGTTAAATGCACTCATCACACACGAAATAATGAAAATTGTAGTGGTAGTAGTAATAACAATATAGAGGGGGGAGGAAACTTTGGGAGGAGATAGGTATGCCTATGGCCTGGATGATAATGATGGTTTTGCAGATGCTTACCTATCCCCAAGCTCATCAAATTGTGTACATTAAATATGTACAGCTTTTTACATGTCAATCATAATTCAATGCGTACATTTTAAAAAATTGTTTCCAGGACACCATCCCTGAAGCACAGCCCATCCCCTTCAGAAACCTGCCTTTGTTATGGGTTTTAGAGGATTTGTCTGCCTGACCCCAAGGAGCCCCTAAGGGCTTTCACATCTCCCTTGTTCCTTTCCGTGCTCCCCTGACCTGGAATGTGAGATTCTACCCTTGGCAGAATCAGTCCAATTGTCTTTCTTTTTCCTCCTGTCCACTTCTTTTACGTAATTTGGGGTGAAAACTCCCTGCTTTCCTGACAGTCTACGTTTTACATGTTGTACACAGACCCTGTGTGTTACGTAAATAACTTTACATAAAACTTGGGAAGATTCTTAAGATTAAGATTAAGCCGCTGGTGCCAAGACTTTCCTGTTAATATAACCAGGAACTTTTTCCTCTTCCTGCTGTGGTCACTTGTCAGCCCATCTTCACCACAGACTCAGGAACCGGTAGTGAATTTATTTAGAAGGGATTTCAAAAATTACTCTAAATTTATTTGTTTCTGTTTATAAAATAAATTCAGACATTCTTCTAAACTGTGAGTTTTCAGCACACTAATTGATATAAAGTAACTGATAAGTTGGGGACTGCAGCAAGCCTTGAGTGTCCTGTGGCTTCCTCGACAGAGGGCCGCACAGTAGGTTTGGGTGGGCAGCTGTCCCTCTGTGGCGTCGCAAGAGTTTCCTTCTTCCTGGCAGCTGGGGGCTGTGACTCTGATTATATGCTTTTCTTTAAATTAAATTTATTGGGGTGACAATGTTTAGTAAAATTACACAGGTTTCAAGTGTACAACTCTATAACTGATTATATGCTTTTATACTCTCGTATCAACTTTGTGCTGCTTACCATAATGAGCATGTGTATTAGAAACTCTAGTCACATTTTTGCCACTGAAAACTATTTTAGAGTTTGATTTTGTTAATTTGAGATTTTAACTCCATTGAAAAATAACAGAATAGATCATATGACCTAATTGTAAAAATTTCAGAAAATAAGAACAAGGATGAAGAAAAAATTACATTCACATGTACTTCAATCCATAGTAATTAGTATCACCAGGGTTATTATTATAATACATTTTCTCCAGTTTTTGTCTCTCTGTGAATATAAATGGATGTATAATAGATATAGAACAGCGATGTAAGTGTACTGTGAAGTCAATCTCTACAGACTGTAAAGTGAAAATATTCTTTTCAATAATTGTACAATATTCCATCTTTGTAATTGCATTTTCTACTTCTGACTAATTTCATATGACAAAGTCCTGGACATAGAAATATATTTACTTATAGGGTTTAAACATTTGAAAAGTTATGGCTAAGTATCTCCAGAAAGTTTTCAGAAAAGTTTTTCAATTTACGTTTCTACCAGTAGTGTATGAATTTGCACATATTATCTCACTCTTGACAGCACTGAGTATTAGTATATATTTTATTTTCTAATCTGATAGAAGATTAGATTAGATAGAAGAAAAATGTTATCGAGTTATAATTTTAATTGACATTTCTTAGATTTCCAGCAAGGTTGAACTGTTTTGATATGTTTATTGAAAGTATCTATCAATTGTCTATTGTTCCTTATCCCATTTCTCTATTGTCATGCTAAGAGGTTTCCATATTGCTTTAGAAATGCTCTTCATATATGCTTTTTCTATCAACTGCCATATTTTTTCCTGTTTGCTCATTTTTGAAATATTCTTTTAATTTGTTTAAGAATTTTTATTTATGATTTCTTTCATTGCTTTAATGTTTAGAAAGGCATTTCCAAGTTAGAAAAGTAGTTATGTACCGACATGCAATTTCTTCCCGTTTTAGGAACAGTTAAAACATATATACCGGCAGGCCTCATTTTATTGCGCTTCACTTTATTGCACTTTACAGATGTTGTGTTTTTTACAGACTGAGGGCAAGACCCTCCACCAGCAAAAATTTATGGCTCACTTTATTGTCATAGTCGCTTTATTATGGTGGTCGGGAACTAAACCCGCACTGTCTCCAAGGTATGCCTGTAGTGTTATATAGGCTAAAGCCAAAGGCAGTCATAAATATGGATACATCTGTAAAAACCCAAATTACTCCAGTCTGACGCAGACCCGTGAGCCTGACCAGATAGATGCCTGCCCTGTAGGACAAGTCACTGAAATCTCAGGGACTCAGTGGCTCTGACACGTGGTTGAGCAGCAGGGTCACATAGAGGGTTTCTGGAAACCCAGCCTGCTTAGGCCCGCCCACCGGGGAACCGCAGAGTCAGTATTTCTGGGGCGGAGCCCAGGTATTTGCATTTCTAACCAGTCCCAGGTGCTGCTGCTGCTGCAGCTGCAGGTTCAGGAACCACAGGAGTAGACCCCCTGCTGACACCAATGCTTTCCATCCTCCACGTTTACCCACAGTAAAACTGCTCTGGAGACTAAAGCACTTGCTGTCGGTCTAACAAGACTCCGTGATGGACTTCACTGCCGAAAGCTACTTAGGTTCCATTAGGTGGTTAAGGCCTGAAGGGCGGCAGCCTTGGATCCACAGCCCTGATAGAAGAATATGCTGACAAAATATTGAGGCAGAACAATCCTATGGGTGCTGGATTTGACGTGAGGAGAGACCCTGCCTACTGGAACAGCCAGTTATCCTTAAAATAAAAATAACAGAAGTCCTGATATTGTCTATGTCTTGGCCACATGCAAAAAAAATGCCTCACAGGAATGAATATGATTTCTTCTGTCTTTTTTCATTTGCTTTCCCTGCAAGATTTATCAACAGTCAACCTCATGGGACAGGTAATCTCCAGTTTTACAGACGAAGAAATTATAGATATTTCATAGATACCTGACTAGCTGGGGAATGCATTTTCTTTTGTTTAATTTTCTTTTTCTGATTATAGAAGTAACATATGCCCTCTGTCAAGATTTTGGAAAATACAGAGAGATATGATCACTCATAATCCTACCACACATGAAAAAAATCACTGTCGATCTTTTGGTAGATTTCTTTTCAGTCCCTTTATGCGCAACAGATTTGGATTGTACAGTACCTGTAGCTTCCTGCAGTGTTTCTCTCATGTCATGAACATGAAACATCAAGTGCTCTCAACTGCCCACAAGTCAAGAAGTTTAAGTCCAGGTCCTCACCCACCTCAGCCATTGCCCTGGGCCAGCACATACATGACCCCATGGGACAGAAATAAAGAGTCCAGAACCACAGCAGAAATGGAAAACCAGGAAAGACATGACACCAGAGCAAGAATTTTGGATGGAGGGACAGTGGACAAGCCTGGAGTGATTCCTGGAGAGCAGCTAGAGGTATTTTACTATACCTGCTGTGTGTTATCGCAGCAGATAGGGAGGAGTGGACAGCAGGAAAGGATGCTGAGCAGGTATATTAATGAAGAAGTTACTGTGACAAACAGGCCCTGATCTGGACCAAGTCTGGGGATGGGTGTCTCCCACATTTTTATGCTAGGATAACTTACAGTGTCTTGGACCTTGCACACAGCTGTGGGGTAAAAATAGCTATGAGAACAACCCATACATATGGGCCAAAAGGCTCAGGACATTTAGGCAACACTCTTGAGCACACACCAAGATCAAATAGCCCAGATGAGCTTCTTGTTTCTTGACCTCCAGCCCCAGACACATTCCTCACACCCAGCACCACTCAGTGAACAGATCTATTTGCTTAAATACTAATGTGTTCCACTTCTTCAAACAGAAACTCTAAATTAGTCAAGTTTTAATGAATGAGGCTTGACTGTGAACAAAATGAAAATGTAAGCAAAGGAGCCCAGTTCGGGAGCACCTATCTGATGTTTTTCAGAGTCATGGTGGCCAGTGTTTTACTCGCACCTTCCAGTACCTACAGTAAGAGACACACAGCTCAGCTCTCCTAGTGAACTGTGGACTCATTTCTTTCTTCAGGGAAGGAAGAGCTTAACAGCAGTGTCAGCTGGTCCCTGAGATCAGCAGAGCTGCCAATCTCCCATGATCCCTGGCACCACCCTTCTGATGAGGCTGTCTGCAGTCGGTGCAGAAGACAGTGCACAGGGCTGGAGTTCAGGGCCCCTGTGGCAAGGTGGGTAAAACTTGTGACATAGCAGTGGGGCTCTCTCCTCTGCCAGTGGGGGCATCTACTGTAGTAAAGACTCTCATTCTGGGTACTACTGGACAAAGGTGTGTGGTGTGAATGAATGGTAGAACAACAGTGACTCTGAGGACCCCACTTATCAGCAGTTGCAATCAACCTGAAGCACTGAGCATGAAAGTCATCCCCCAATCCTGAGTCCCAGCCCCATTCCATCCCCCTCTTCACTCCTCTCTACCATCAAGTCCTAAAGCTGACTTCAAACACAATTTCACATTTCTTCACCATCACTGCAGTAAGAGCAAACACACAGAAAATTGATGAGTGAAGGATAAGAACACAATAACAATTTCACAGGTTATTATTCTATAAGAGAGAGGTTCTGAACTGGCTGCCAAGAAATCTGTGAGCCTCACACCAGGCTGACTACCCTGGGGGGACGGGGGCTCCGGACATGGCCCTCCAACCATCCTCCTTGGGAGTGAGGCTGCATCAGAGCCAAATACGTTTTGCCTTCAATGTCACCAATTTCCTGCAAAGAGCCTGGGGTTCATAACTTTTGGGAATAGGACTAACTGATAAACAGCTGTTGTGCAGAATCCCATTTCATTTTATTTTCATCTGGGCGCTGTAGGGTGGAAAGCCAGTAGGTGGGAGCACTGGAAACAGATAGCATTAGCAAGACGAGCCTAGTGCCTGGTAGGATCACTTCTCAGAACACAGAGAACAGCATGGTCACAGTTTTTCTCTAAGGTGGGAAGAAACCAAAGCCTGGGGTGAATGAAAGGCAGTGGCAGCAGCATTGGCTCACCAGTGGAAGCCCAGTTACAGAATCTCCACCTTCCGTGGTAGCTGGGCTCCATGACCCTCACCTCCAGAGTTAGTCCCCTCCCACCCTAAACAGGAATAGCCTGTATAGCCAAGAGGCCACTGCAGAAATGATGGAGTTTGACTTCCAAGGCTCTCATAAAAGTCATTGTAGCTTCTGCCTTTTCCTCTCGTGGATCAGTTGCCAGCTGCCACAACATGAGGACACTCAAGCAGCACTATGGAGATGTTCTTGTGACAAGGACCCAAAGTCTCCTGCTAACAGCCAGCATCACCTTGCCAGCCACATGAGTGAGCTGTCTTGAATCACATCCTCCAGCCCCAGTCAAACCTTCAGATAATCACAGCCCCAGCCAGCATCTTGACGACAACTTCATGAGAGACCCTGAGCCAGAACCACCCAGCTAACCTGCTTTCAAATTCCTGAACCACAGAAACTGTGTGAGATAGTAAGTATTTATCATTTCATGTCACTAGCTTTTGGTGTCATGTATTATGCAGCAAACAGATCATGAATGCACCCTGCCAAGGGTACGTTTATGTCTGTGACTCTGTCTCTGGTGAGAAGCCTTGTCAGTGTATCTTACATGAATAGTCTCCGTTCTAGAATACTGGTACTTCCTGATATCGGTATCCTTTGATATTTCCACTGCTCTTCTTCTATATCATCTTCACTGCTGTGGCAAAGCAAACACACATGTGCCTGTGTACACACACACACACACACACAACATTCTTTTAAACCTGAAAAATCACTGAATCCCTCAAGCACTGGGAATATGAACTTTTTGCAGAAGAACCTGATTCTCTGAATGTTTTAGTACCATTTTTCATTCTGTCTCCGAATGGACAGATGGCGGGGGAGGGGGCAGCTGACTACAGAGATTGACAGATGTCTGTTCTCCTTTCCTAGCAATAAAATTCGGAGCTGAGTGAGCCTCAGCAGGAGAGAAAAGCCCCAGCCATGCATTCCCGCAATTGTTTAAATATTTCAGAATGGAATTTTCGCCCTTTACTGTCATTTCCCCATCCGGTTTATCACCCTGGGAAAGGAGGGGGCTCTTGGGTAAGACAAAAACACAGAAACTCTGTGAGTATAAAAGCCTGTCCAGATATGATAGAGGCAGTCAATTGGTTATGAGAGGAATGTTTCCTCACGGTTTGGATGTTGTGCTATGAAGAACCCAGAAGACATGAGGCTCTAAGTACCTGCAGCTCCCTCCCCTCCAGGATGGGGACCAAGAAGAATGCCGAGAGCCTGAAGGCCTCGCAGCATTCTCCAGGCTAGAATGGGCCCTGAGGGCGGAGGGAGGCAAATGGGTAGAAAGCATTCAGAGCGGGGAATAAAGGAGAGCAGAGAAGGGAAACCAGGCAGACAAAGAACTCCCGATGCCCGTCCAAAGTGGGTCTGTATGGGTTGGAAAATGGCCAGGTGGGAAGCAGTATTTCTCCACCTTCTTATTTAGGTGTTATTTTTCATTTCTGCCAGGGCACTCTACCTATCTGTCCTTCCAAGTGTGGAGTCATAACTGAAGGGTTACCTGTGACATTGCATGTGAAATACTCTCATCAAGTGGCAAGTAGGGTCGTGGAGGTCCTTCTCTAGGGAGACTCAGGACTGATCATGACCACAGTTTGAGGAGACAGTGTTCTCCTGATGTGTCTCAGCAGCATTGAGGTCAGAGACTCAGTCTCATTGTCCCCTGCCCCTGGATCCCCCAGGAACAGGTCCTATCTCTCTGCTCATCTTCATCTATGCACCTTCCCTGATGAGCTCAGCCCTGCCTATGATTTCATCCACCAGCTCTGGTGAATCCCAGGGTTTCCAGCCCCGGTCCATGATCCATCCCTGATTTCAGCTATGCACCGACTTCCTCCTTCTCTTGGTTATCTGACCCTCACCTTACTCTTAACATGTCCAATTTAGAATTCAACTCCACAAAGACTTCTTTTCTCCACGATCTTATTCCTGTCAATAAAAGCCAGCTGGGAAGCTTTGAGTCATCTCGATTCTTCGCTTTCCTCAGGAACATAAATCCACCCTGCCAGTGGTCCTGAGGTCTCATTCTTTAAACTGAACCTCAGTTATGGTCCAAGACTTTCCTATGCTCATTATCTCTGCCCTTTTCATACTCTTCATCATTGCAGGCCTGGAAAGCTCACTTTTCTTACTTTGCTCACTTAATTCCTCCCATGTTTCAAGGTTTAAAACAAGAGTCCCAATTTCCTGAAGCTTTATCTGACCTCTCAAGACCAATTTTGTCTCCTTTATTGAATTTCTATTTGTTCTATTCAAGACAATTGTTACTGACAGCCTGCTGTGTGCAACATGCCAGGTGCCAGGGCACTGCAACAATGAAGCCCCTGGCCTCAAGGAGATTCCAGTCTAGTAATCACCACACCAATTAATTGCTTCTTTGTTTTCTCTGTCTTAATTGTGTTTCCCCAACCACATTCTTAAATAACCAGGCCTGTGTCTTAAATGTCTTTTGTAAAACCCACAATGACTGTTAGACTACAGAATACATAACATGTTCTTACTACTTGTTAGTTATATACAAAATGGGCAACAGAATCAGACTAGAGATACAAGTCAACTGCAATCCTTTTCTAGGTTACAGAAACATCTTTGGTTAACGAAAAAACACATCAAGAAATTGAAGAAACTACGCCATGTTTGAGTGGTGTTTTACACACCAAACCAATAATTTAATTTAACTTGTCAAATTATTTGACTCAAATTTTTAATATAATGATTGATAACCCATTTCCCAAATTGCATAATCATGAAATAATAGTCACATTATAAGATTAAAGAATTAACATAAAAATGATTTATAGCACTTTAATAATTCAAAGGTAGATATTTGGAATTTCCTAAGAGGTTTTACAAGACAGAAATAGGAGCAAATTGAGAAGCATCAAGCACAAATTCTCAGATAAAATCATCTGTCTTATTAAGAGTATTGATAGGATCCAAACACACAAGACAACCATGACATCCTCTCAGCAGGGGTCTCCTCGAACCAGAAACAGAACTGGGATCAGTTAATACTGATGTGTCCTTTTTTAAGTGTCCCTAAGAAAAAGACTTTTGTAAATCAGAAGTAAAGGAATCTCATTTCTCCAAAATGTAAAACTCTTTTTGATATAAGAAAAAAATAGGGAGATATTTTATTCCTCCAAACCTTAAATGAGTATAGTTTTTATTCTTGATTCAGAAAACCGAATATGGACCTCAATGTAGACATCAAAGCATATATATCACTCAAGCCCAGAAGAAATATTCATGTGCCAAACAGAAGCTCAAGAACTCAGAGTTTAAAATTAGTCCCAGACACGTGTTTACTATGAAGCTTAATCTTTAAAAAAAAATGTGTACTCACCTGCCAGAATATGCTATCTATTGTGTTTCCAAGAAAACCATCACGACCTTCTGAAGACACCAGTTTAGGGCCAAGAATTGTCATGAATTCATCAAAATCCACCTGGCCATCCCCTGAAAGGAGAAGATATAAATATGAATAGAAAAATACTTGAAATTGACTTACTATACCCCATGAAATAAACATTTCCAGGTTTTCCTCCTTGGCATGGCCTCAATAAATAAAGAGCTAGTAACATTACTGAAAAGTGCAACATTTTTAAAATACCAAAAGGAACACAAGAAATTATTGCAATTCTTAGTACATCAAGTATCACATATTCCTAATTATTTGTCAGTATTTCTATCTCAATGCCCAGCCAGAGCCTTCTCCTTAAATGACCACACATCTCACCTGCTATACATCCTAGACCTCAAATTACCCAGCTATACATGACAGAAATTGTGACTTCATCCTTATCTCTTCCTTTATCTTTGTTGCTCACATATAAATTTAGTCATCAAGTCTTATTGAATTCACCTTTTAGATACCTGTGGCTGCTCTATTTTCCTTGTTAAAGGCTGGTGGGAAAATGATTCCAAGAACCCGTGTTCCTAGTTATAATTACAATGTTACTAGTAGAGTGGCTTTCTGCCCTCACACTGTCACCTCCACACCATCTTCCAGACAGTTCTGAGTTTATTTCCCCCCAAAGCATATATGATCATGTTTTATAAATCAATGGTATCTTGAAAAATTAGGAAACCACCTTAGGACAGCATTCAAGTCCCATTATGCCTTTTCCCACCTTTTGCTCCCAGCCTCTGCACAAAATGCCATGCTCTTTGAGAGCTCCGTTTCTCTGCACATCCAGGATGCCTTCCAGGATGACTTGTCTAACTGGTCACCACCATCTTGCCCTCTAAGATGGACCTTAAATATCATGTTCTCTTTTTGTTTTCTTCCTGTCCTTCCTCATCTCACTAGACAGAGTGGCCAAACTTTTTTCCATCTCTCCTACTAATTTAATGTGCATCCACTATAGAACTTATCACCCTGTATCTTAGTCACTGATTTGCATGCTTATTTTCCACCTGGGCTTGGAGCTCGGCAAGGTCAGGGACCTACTCTGAAACTTCTTTGTATATTCATCACCATGGTGGGCTCTCGCTATGTACTTATAGAATGAACGAATGCTGTTTCTTGCTTGTTTTTTCTTTGTTCATGTCAGCATCCACTGGATCTTTCATGCCAGGGCTGACGCTGACCAAAAGGTGGATCTGATCCAATTCAGACAAAAGCAGACCTTCAAGGTATTGTCCAAGCCTCAGTGACTCATTTGTGTGGCATCCTCCACCCTTAGGACTGCTCCAGAGGAGTCTCCACCAAGAGCTCACCACATCTTGGCCCCAGCCAGTAAAGACGGCCCAGATGTCCATGCACATGTTCGCCAAAGTGCAGACACCTCAATCCACTCCCAGAGTGCAATTGCCTTTAAAGATCCCTCGTTCAAAACCTATTTCAAAAAGCCAAGCAGATGTCATCATAAAGATGTCAATAATTCAGATAAAACTTCCTAGAGGATAAAGGAGGCATGAAAATTCAGTGGGAAAGGAAAGATTTAGCCACCAAATAGTGTGGGGCAGTCAGGGGACTACTGAGGGAAATTAATTTATCTCTCACCATTCGACAAAATAAAAGGATCTAGTATTTCACCCTCACTAGTTACCATAAGAAGGTTAATTTAAGCAACAGATGAATTATTATCTTGCCTGTCAAATTAGCGAATATTTCTAAAAAGAATACTGCCCAATGCTGGCAGATATCCAGAAAGGAGACAGGCTGTCTTCTGCATTCTGCTCATCTGGATATTGACTGGCGGTATTTCAGATGCTGTAACATACTTGTTCTTCTTGACATAATAACTTCCTTTTTAAGAAAAAGACAAAGCAAAGAGATGATCTTAAATTCAGACCAAGATGTTTGCCTTAAGATAGTCATCCAGTATTTGTGAAAATGGAAAATTGGAAGCTGGAGAAAGAGAATGGCTCAGTCTTCCTGGAATTCACACTGAGCTGGCTCCGTGTGGCTCCAAGTCTCAGACAAGCACACTCATTACACACACGCACTAACCCTCTGTGTGTGTGTGTGTTACATGCCACTGCGTTGGCTCGAACTCCTGAAGACTCTATGAATGAGCGATGTACACAGGGTCCTGTCCTCAACATCCTTACTCAGCTCCTGTAGACTCACACCCACAGCTTCTTTTATGGAGTCAATTTTTCTTGTACCGGGTCTTCTTCTTTTCCTGCTTGTCCCAAATTACCCCTGCTAGTTATAGCTGGGGCCGGAGGGCCAACAAGTCTCAGACTAAAATATGCATTCTCAGTAGAGATGGGATAACCCTCAATGAAGTGAAAAGTGATTCTTAGGGGACAAAAACAATCTTAGATATTATAATGGTTTGTGTCCCTCCTGGGGCTACAGTACATAAACAGATACACAGCATATCTGTGCTATTAAAACTTCATTAGGGTGGGTAACTAGGGAAACAAATGTCTTAAAAGGCTCCTGGGGGTAGGGTGGCTATCAAAAAAAAAAAGAAGAAGAAGAAGAAGAGGAAGAAGGTTGAGAAACAATGGATGGACTAGAAGATGTCCCAAGTACTATGGTTCTCCTTCCCCAGGGCCCCTCTGGAATGTCAGTCTGTTAGCAGTGGGCGTTACCCAACTCTTTCACCATGTTCTCACAGTTCATAAAGGAATAGCAGCTCAAGTGCATGGGTCATTTTTCATGAAGACCCCAAGAGGCCTTAGCTAAAATGTGTTCACCAGACTGGGTCACTCAAGCTCCTGACCATGGTGTAGTGGACAGTGCTGTCTGTCACTGTTTGGGAACTTAACAGGGACATGGGCCCCAGTACATGGCAGGACACCTGCTTCTCAGTGCCAGAGCAACAGGGCTGTCTCTGAACACTCTACCTTCCAGGTAAGAGGGGAAACACCACCCACTTCTCAGAACCTCCCCGGGGTGATGGGTGTGCAGCAGCATGGGACTGGTGCATTTCAAGGGTCCACACAGAACTCTGGTCAAAGTCATCAAGGAATGCTCACAGATGGTGCCTTCACTGAGATCACTCAACTCAAAGCTGACAAGCAGAAACAATGCTTCAGAACTATATCCTGACCTTGGTGAAGGGAGCAGCTCATTCACAACTCAAATTCTTGGCTAGAGGGGAAACGCTGGGGAAAGGCGGCTGCTCAGGATCCTATGGGCAGTGCCAACTGCCCTGCAGAAATACAGGTGGCTCAGCAAAGACTGTGTGTTACTTGGAGGAGAGGTTTAGTTCGTAGGAGGATTTATTCTAGCTATCTAGCAGAACATGGGATCCCATTTGGAACAAGGGATTTCTTATTGGTCAAAACGTGACTCCCCTTCCTTTTTAAACTATCATTGAGCAAAAAGAGATTCCTGCAGGCCCACAGTTGGAGAAATAATCAGAGTGGGGCCCCCTCTCTCTACGTCTCGCAGGGTTTTCTCAGCTCTGGCTCCTGAGTATGTGTGTACACAGCACATTCTCCGCAGACCTTCCATAAATGAAGGCTCCTCAGCTTGACACCAGTTCTACCAGCAGTACATGGTTCTATTCAGATTTAGTCTGAGGAAAAGCTCTCTTCAGCAGATCCTAGTTTAACAAACAGAACTGAGAACACCCAGCTATCAATGCTGGTCCCACAAGACTAGTCCCTGGTGCCCAACCCTTCACTCCATCCATCTCAGGAGATCTGAGATAATTACAATAGACTCTCAAAGAATGATTTTTAACTAAGTCCGTTATATAAAAAACCCAGGCTGAGGCCAGGTCTGGGAAATCTGATGATGATACAAATATCTAACATTTACTGACAACTGACGATGTGCTGGGCATTGTTTAAAGAAATTTCCATACACAGATTCATCTTAGTCTTCCACCAACTCATTTTACAGATGAGAAAACAGAGGCATAGTGAGGTTCAGTAGCTTTCAGATGTGTGTACAAGAAACAGAGCTGGGATTCCAGACCCAGCAACCTGCCTGTGCTTTTGCTGCTTCTCAGGAGGGTCATGGATAAGCTCTGTTTGGAGCCTCTTTTTCCTGATCCATGTCCCTGGCAGGGGGTGATGCAATGGCTGCCTGGTACCTAGAGGCAAGTGGAAATCAAAATTGCTCTCTCTGATCTAGCTGTTGTATCTCAGGTCAACCTCTAGAGGTGTTTCTTAATTGTTTAAAAGAGTAGTAATAGGTAATAGTTTCCCACTGCTGTGTAAGTCAACTAACACTTGCTTTATGGCAGACACTGAACTAGGGATTTTCATTTATTGCCTTGTCTGATTCTGCCTCAACACAATAAACGGGTTCTCCCCTTCCACATTTTACCCAAGAGAAAACTTAGGAAGGAAGATGTTAAATGTAACTCAGTAGATCAAGGTAGATCAAGGCCATGCAGCTAATACGTGCCAGCACAGAGACTCAGCTTGGAACCCTGATATTAATCTCCACATTGCACCCCCCCCCCACCTGTGGGTCAGAGACCTCAAAATAAGTCCTGGCATAGGTTCGTATCTCTTTTTGAAGTTTGAGAATAGAATATGTTTTCCTACCTGGGCATTTAGGAAGGAATTTAGTGGGAAAATGGGAGAGATGGCCTTCAGGGGCTTTAATGCAAAAGACCATTGTCTGAAAGCATTGATTTGTTCCCAAAATTTCCACTTTGCCTGAAGTTGGGGTTGCAGTAATTCTCCTTGGTCGATTCTCAGTGGACACACGTCTCTCACATCCAACCCTCCAGGCATCTGGAACCTGTTCTACCTAAAACAATTGGTCTAATGAGGGAGGCCTGTCCAGGCCTGGCAGGGTGACATCAGACTGCTATTCTGGATTCCCATGCCCCCAAAGAGAAGGGTAGGCATCTTCCCAGAACCACCACCTTTCACAGAATGCAGTAGACGCCGAAAGCAAAAATTCCCTTTGGTTACATCGTTTTACCAATCTTGAACAAGCAAGTAACTGCAGAATGAAGGAATGGAAGTCACTCCTACCAGGCTTCATTCTCCCTCCTCCAGCCTCCCAGCATCACCATCCACTTAGTAGGGAGTGCAGGAAGCTAGCCTGCTAAGGACTGCATTTTGTTGCTTCCCACTGCTGTGTAAGTCAAAGTAATGAACTTGAACTAGGGCAGGAAGCTGCAGGAGGGCCAGGACTGTACAACATTCATTAAGACCAACCAGCTGAACTTTTGCAGTGGTAAAATAATAATAAAAAACACTGCAAAATAAAGGAAAAGAACATACAGAAAAAAAAGGATGGGCTCTGAAAGGGTAACAAGGACACAGGTTAGGAGGAAGAAAAAATGTCTGAGACTCCATTCGAATTGATTAACTGCATTCCAAAAGCACACCTATGAAGGCGCAGGTCAGTGGACCATGTACTGTGGGACAACAGGGATACAAATAAGGCACAGGCTTACCCTCCAGGAACAAAAGCTCCAATTAGGAAACTCTCAATGGTATGGCAGTGAGCTTTTAAGGGGGAGAAGGTTCTAACAAGCTGAAATGTGAGATGAGGTGAGCAGCCTTAGCTGTGGAGGGGACAGGAAAGGAGCCCACAAAAGATGGAGGGTGGCTGGGAGCAGTGCCCACCCTCCTTTCATGCTGGACTGAGGGTTCCTGTGGGACGGGAGGACAAGATAAGCCTCTGCTTGTCTTTGATCTAGAATCAGCGGGAAGTGTCCATGTCTGGGAGTGAGAGCATCAGAGCTGCTTACCAAAGATCAGCAGGTCTCAGTGCACAGGCTGGTGGGAGGTGCAGAGCAGCCCAAAGCGGTGTTGCATTAACAACAGGAGAGGAAGGCCAGGCTGGAGGAGAGGGAGCAGAGAAGACTGGATCCAGGAAACTGACAAAACTTGGCACCTGACCAAAAGGGCAGGAAGAGGGAAGAGGCAATGGTGATTCTGAGGTTTGAGTCTGGAAGCTAAACTGGAACAAAAGAGAAGGCAGAAAGTGCTTGTACTCAGGAAACGCTGGCTTTAAGGTGCTGGCAGAATGGGAGGGTGAGTGAGGGGAGTGACCAACAGTGAAAAATATGGATCTAAAATTCTTCAGGACCTAGGGAAAGATCTCTAGATCTTTAAGATAGAGTCTCATGTAAACAAAAGCCAGGTACAAAACTGCATTACAGTGTGCTACAATTTGGTTTAAAAAGAAGGTCAAGGAGAAAATATATACGTATTTTCTTAAATAAATATTTTCATAAAAATGTCTGGAGGTATATCCCCGCCCCCAAAACTAATAATAGTTGATGGTTCATTTGTGGGTAAGTCTGGGCAGGTAGGGCACAGCAATGAGCCTTCCCCCTAAATAATTTTTTATACTTTTTGATTTTTGAAACTTGTCATGTACTACCTATTCAAAAATAGATACTTTAACTTTTAAAATACACAGGGAATTCAGTCTTTGGTATCCATCTGGATGAACTCATCATAAACAGTGGGAGAAGGAAGCAAAGACCTAGGGGGGCCTGGGAGCGACTGCATAGCAGGCTGCTTGCGTGCTCTCGACTCCACGGGGTGCAAGCACCAACAACCCTTCACACTCCCAGTTCAAGCTCCCCTGTCTCATGCTGTCTCCCAGCTCTGGGGGAAGCACTGGACTGGTCCCATAGCTTTGCTATTGACTCTCTAGGAATCAAAAATCCTGTAAAGGCTACTGAGCACATAACTCCAGACCTCCTTTAGTTGGAAACGCCTTCCCTCCTTCGACTTAAACCTGAGCCAGGCTAGTGACCTGGAAGGAGCAAGAGGTCAGTTTCTTCTCGCTTTCGTAGGTCCATCACCTTTCTCGTTCTCCAGCTGTGGTTTCTGGCCACACCTGAATTGGGATAGACTTGAAAGGCAGCTGCAGCTCCAAGTGGGTGGGGCTGTGACTCCACCCCACTCCTACCCCATTAGCTGCCTCTGATCCTCCTCAGTGGACCTCTAGGCTTCTGGTGGTATCTCCCTTCACTGGGGTGTCATCAACCCACTAGGTGATCCTAAACCCCAGACGGGACCCTCCTTTGCCCCATGTGTCACTGAAAGGTAGCTCTTTCCAAGGAAGCCCTGGCTTTCTCTACTTGGCTACCAAAGGGGGCAGCAGCTCCAGCTCCAGCTCCAGACCTGTAGGTGGTTCACAGGTGGTGCAAACACCAGCCCCTACATACTTTACACGCTAGCAAACACAAGTCAGCCTCTACAAATGGCTCTTTGAAATTATCTTTACCTCAAACTGAATGAGAAACGCCTCTTCCCCACTACAAGGAGGTTAGGGAAAACTCAAAACCTACCATCACTTCCTCCAATGAAATTCTTTAGCCTAATGCTTCAACTTCAATTTCTTACACAGTATCAGGGACTGAACTGTGTCTCATCCTCACATCCCTCCATCCCCCCACCCCCCCAAAAAAAAGAAATCATAGGTTGAAGCCCTAATCCCCAATGTGACTGTATTGGGAGACAGGGCATTTAAAGAGATAATTAAGGTTAAATGAGGTTATAAAGGTAGGCCCTAATCCAACAGGACTGGTGTCCTTATAAGAAGAAATACCGGGAGTGCATGCACAATGCAAGGCCACGTGAGGACACAGAGAAACCAGTAACTGTGAGCCAGGAAGAGGGCTCCCACCAGAAACCAGGCCTGCTTGGACTTGATCTTGGACTTCCAACCCCTAGAACTAAGAGAAATGAATTCCTGTTGTTTAAGTCACCCAATCTGTGGTGTTTTGTTATAGCAGCCCAAGCTGACTAACATAAGGTAGGGAAGAACAATGGACTCTTGGGAAACTCAGCACTTATTGTATTGTTCCTGTGCACTAGGGGTTAAAATTGAGCCATAAGAGTGCCATCTTGATATTCTGCTACACTCAATGTAAGAGGCAGGAGGAGAAGGGCCTAGAAAGGAATAGTCTGAGAGGAGAACCAAGAAAGACAGAGGGGTACCCTAAATATCAAGATACCTTCTGTAAGGGGGACATAGCTAGTCTCCAGTAATGTTAAACATCACAGAGGGCCAAGTAGGATGGTGACTGAAAAAGGGTCATTGTATAGCTGATTACTGAACCTGGGGTTATAAGTGGTGGCCAAAACCATGCCCTTACCCTGACAGGAGCACCTGAAGTTTTACATGGAAAAGGCTCAGAAGCAGCAGCTAGGTTACAAGGTGGGACTGCAGCTTTTCAGGTGGGATATACGAGATGTGATCAAACAATACGGTGAATGTTTAAATTTTAAAAAAAATTACAGTAAAAGACACATTGTCATTAATCCCCCTGAAAATACTCTCCCTTGCTTCGAACACACATATCCTATCATTCTTGCTACTTTCTGAAGCAGTTCTGGAAGTCCTCTTTTGTGAGTGTCTTTAGTTGCACTGTTGTGGCTGCCTCGATGTCCTGAATCATTTTGACTTTGGGAAGGAGCCAGAAGTTTCATGGTGCCAGATCTGGTGAATAAAGTGGATGGGGACACACCATAATGTTTTATTTGACAGAAACTGCCATACCAGAAGCAATGTGTGACACAGAGTGTTGTCATGATGGAGGACGATTTGTGGCACACTTTATACCTTCTCTCAACAGTAGCTCACACCCGACTGACAGCACTGAACAAGTTCAAACTTGTCACACACTGTTACTAAGGTTTGACCTGCTTCCCGTATTGAAGACAGCTACCTTTCTGTTGGATGGTACTCAGCAGCAGCATTCACCATATGTTGTAATCACAATGGAAAAGCTCTGTGTCACACATCACTTCTGATATGGCAATTTCTGTCAAATAAAAATGCTGCGGTGTTCTCATCTACCCTATTCCAGGATCTGGCACCGTGCAACTTCTGGCTCTTCCCCAAACTCAAAATGACCATGAAAGGTAAATGTTTTGAATTTTATCAGGACAGCAAGGCAGCCGTGACAGTGCAACTAAAGACACTCACGAAATAGGACTTACAGAACTGTTTCAGAAAATAGCAAGAACAATGGAATAAGTGTGTTAGAAGCGAAAGGGAGTATTTTGAAGGGGAGGTACTCTGTGCCTGGCAGATACTAAAATTCAAGACTTCCAGAAGGAAAGCCAGTGCTTAGCATAAACCATATTGTATGTGCAAATAGTTTAGGCAGAATGAGTCTCTCTTATCAGTTCTAGGAATGACGAGAACCCTCCAAAATCTAATTTCCCATATGCCAGCCAAGGACTAATCTTGCAAGCAGGATTTTCTAAGGGATAGCCTACTGTGTTAATATTTTTCTGCACACATCTCCATCCGCATTCTAAGTTCTTGAGTCGTTCCAAGGCCACAGAAATTTATCAAAATTAACATTTCCACCTAGAACAGGAACGTCTGGCTTATTATGGTTCTGAGTTCCTGAGAGAGGTGTTGCAACTAGTGGTGACACAAGGTAGGGTCTTTCTAGATCTGAGATGCTTAAGTGTGCAGCACCATGGCTTGGCCATTGTTCTAAAAAGATCAGCACAGTCTCTTCCTCCTCTACTTCTCTTCATGTTATTTTAGACCCATCAAGCTCTCTTAGTTCCTGAATTGCCCCATCCTCATCCCATCCATAAAAGCAGAACCGAGACCCAGACAACCCAGAGCAGTGCTCCTGCATCTAGCAACCCAGCATTCTAGAAAGCCCATTTTTCATGACCGCTAACCACCAAGCACAAAGTTTGTACATGTATGATATAAAACAAAACAATAGAAATAGAAAAGATGCTTTTACTTACACTTTACATGTGAATGGGAAGTATCAATTGACATAACAGAATAAGAAAACCAAGGGGTAGCAGGGGTGAAAGTGAGGTTGGTGGAGGCTGGTGGCACCTCCCAGTGTGACCACTGCTTTCTTTTCCCTCTCTTCTTCAAAGAATTATGGGGGTAATCAAATAGGGTTGGCTCTCGGGATATATTCAAAATTCATGTTCACAGCTGAAGCCCATACCCTGGTGGTGTTTCTTATCTATGCAATAGGTTCATCTAGGCCTGGTCTCCTCCGAGTAAGCCCAGCAATCCTACCTCCGCTCTTTCCTGCATGGAATACGTATCACGATCAAGGCTGAATATAAAAGGGCGCTTTATTTCTCATTCTGACTGCTCTTATGCACATGTCTCTCAGGGAGCCATATGGAAGAAAAATTGTCAGGACAACGCAGACCAGGCATCTTACCAGCATCAAACTCACCTTCTACTCCAACAGATACGAGGTCATTTCTAACCACCACAGAATAGTTCTGGCTTAAAAGTTCTGATCCAATATATGTTAGAGAGTGACTCAGTTTTGAGAAAATAGATACAATGACTGCAGAATAATCTTGAGTTCAAGATTAACAAAAACGGAGAAGAATTTCTAATGTGTCTTTGCTCAACTTCCTGTTAAAGAATCTATGAAACCAGAATAAGACAAAAACTCACAGAAGTTTTAAGAGCTGGAGATAGCCATCGATCACTTAAAAAAAATCTGGGGGAATGTTTCCTAACCACAGCTCCAGTGAAGCAGATGGAGAAATAAAACTGGTGATGTCTGCAGACTGTACTTTCAAAAAGGGAATGGCAGCACCTGCCAGGAAGTGGTAGGAAGAACTATGAGTAACATACTTGGCCCACTGAAGCTTGGCGACCCAGACTCTGCAAAACCTAAAAAGCCAGGCAAACAGCTCCTGAGTGTGTGTGCTCGGGTTGCTGGGAAATCTAGCACCCTGTCCCTCTCTTTTGTCACCCCTTTTCTCTCCCTCCTAGTGGCTCCCATTCAACCTCCACTTGTAGACATTGTTCCAGCACATCACACAGGCAGAAGTCCCAGCACTGTACAGCATTGCACAGTGTGTGGGAGCTACAGGCTCTAGTCTTCTTCTGTGGAGTGCTGCAAGCAGAGAGGAGACAGTAGGAACCCAGATTGCAGAAAGTGTTGGGGGCTGTCATCATTATTTTTAGATACTGCTTCCTCATCACAGTCTTAACCATAAATTTTTCTCAGATTTAGAAAACTGGTGAGTGGAAGCAGGAAAAAAAAATCAAACTCTGCCTAGCACTTTTTTACTTAGTACTTACTAGATACCAGCACTGCACTAAGTACTTCAACAGTGTTGGGAGCCGGCTGCGCCTCAGTGTTTGACATGGCCAAGCGCACTGCTATTGTGACAAATTTTGAAACTCTGACTGAGAAACAGATACTGCTTTATATCTTGAAAATTTTTAAAATTCCCCTTTGGATGACCCCCAGTAGGACGAAGATCTGACACCCCTTCTTATATTGGTTGTTCAGTTTATCTTAACTAAATAAGTGAGTTTTAGACATATTGCAATAATTCTGTTTTGCTTTTAGTTTCTTAGTAATAGACAAGTTATGCACCTTATAATTCTTAAGACCCTGTTTAGCCAGTAGTGCTTGAAATAATTGCTAAGTAGTTATAGCAAACATCCTTTGGGCGCCAGGGCAGGAACTCAGCTCCGGCCACAAAGCCATTATAGGTAGACATTGAAACATAGTTAGGATAAGTTAGTCATTAGTATAGAACAGGTTAGGCTGTACCCTGTAACAGAAACATCATGAGGAAGAAAAACTCTGAGAAAAACAACTTCCAAAAGGGCAAAAGTTTAACTCTGGAAACGGTCAACTGCCCAGCATAAAAGGGACATGCTGTAAAAATAAAGTGAGACACTTCTTCTTGAAAGCGCTCCTGTGTCTCTGCACGTCTTTCTTCTTTTTCCTCACCAACGCTGTCTCCACCTGAGGGAACCCCTGGACCTGTGGGAGCTGGTCTCCCGCACAACAGCACAACTAGAGCATTCTGAACCCCAGCTAGGGAGAGAAGGTGGTCAGTGACATCCACACATGCTGACAGATGGCCAGTGCTGGGACCCAATTCTCCATGTTAAGAAATGAAACTTAAGGAAAAACAAATAAGGATCAGCCCAAAAGAGAAGAGAAACATTATCCTGAATACCTAAAGAAAAAAATTTACTTCTGAAAATCATTCACTGTTAGAAAGAGAAGAAAGCTTAAGGAATACCTGCTTTGTATTCCAAGTATGATAAATGAAAATAGCCGTCTACAAACAAGAGTTCATATAGACATTGAAGATAAAGTAAGAAGCCAAGAAGCTGAAGCATGAGTGGAAGGAAGAGGGACCTCACTTCAGTGAGGAGAAAATGCAAGGACTCTCACAATGTACGAGCAAAGTTGAGGTCTACTTGGGGTCCATTGGTAGAGAACTGCAGCTTCTTACTCATGTCTACAAATATTTACCCAAACCCACTGTGCTAGCCCTGGAGATGCTGGTTGAACATGGAGAACATCAGCTCCATCCTGGAAATCAGAATTCAGTTAGGAAGAGAAACAAAGAATCAAAAGTGTATATGTGCTATATATCAGAAAGGGGCAGAAGCAAAAGCAGGAAAGCCTGATACATCTATGACAGTAGTCTCCACGGTGGGAGCAAGACAAGGATGCTCACAAACATTCATTGTGGTGCCAGAAAAAATATTACAAGCTCCATCATATCCATTTATACTCATGCTTTTAATTTCTATTTTGGGGGGATGTATTATAAGGTCTAGAATGTATTAGTAGAGTAGTGCCTCTATAAAGAAATAACAGGGTTGGGCACGATGCCAAAAAAAAGGTCATTGTGTATTGGAAAAGCTGAAATCTGCATATTCTGAATTTTCTACTTACACATTTCTACTTGGTGTACTCCTCTGTATGTTACTTAAAAGTAGTGTATTAGTATATTAGTTTTATGTAGACAAACTCAAGTGTTATTTGGAAAATATAGTATAATATTATGTGGGAGAAAGGCAACTGCAGTTGCAGAAATAAGAAGCAGTAGCAACAGAAACAATCATATGAGTAGCCTATAGTCTTAACTCACTCTAAATAAAGACAGAGGGAAATAAGAGAGAAGTAAAATGGTGAGAAAAAAGCTAATAGAGATGGAAGACAGAAATGGACACAAATTTCACATGGAAGAAAACCACAAGTATCCAAGAATACTCACAGGTACAATCACAAGACATTTTCCTAAGCTGAGAGCGATGACTTTGCTGTACTATATCAGTCAAAAGCTGATCAAGTAGACAATATGCCATTTATTGTGACCAAGTGTAGGCCAGGCACACTGCTAGGGTATCTTACTTAAGGATCCTCCTTTACTTCTTACAACAACACTGAAAGGTAGAGATTGATGTCTCCATTTTACTATGGCATAGAGGAGATTCAGATATCAGGTCACCTGTACAAGATTACACCATTAATTGTAACAAAACCCAGATTTGAACCCAGTTGGATCTTGACTCCACAATATTTAATCTTTCCATTAGGCCATTGTGATATTGTGTTTTATAGTAAGAAATATATATTTGGTCTTCATCAAGTCCCTGGCACAGAGCTCTGAAAACCCTTGGAATTTCCTACATGATGAGAGCAATAAAGGTGTCTTTTGTTGTGTCAATGAGGTGACTTTTGAGATACACCTAAGGGTCATGTTTGGTTTCCAGACAAACCAACCATGTGATTAGAGGGTTCGAACTTTCAGTCCCATTCCACTGACCTCCAGGAAGGGGAGAGGGGCTGGAGGTTGGATCAATCACCACGGCCTATCATACCTATGTAATGAAGCCTCCATAAAATCCCAAAAGGACAGGATTCAAAAAGCTTCTGGGGCCGGCCGAGTGGCGTGATGGTTAAGAACCTGCTTGGGACACCAGAGGGCCCCAGTTCAGATCCCACATATGAGGGCCAGTGACACTGCCCTCCACAGCTAAGATGCTGAACAACAGCTCAACCTGGAGCTGGGCTGCCATGAGTCGCCGGCGACGGCGTAGGCTGCAGCCCCTGTGGCAGTGGGTTGTCATGGGCTACCGTGTGTAGCCAGCAGCCAGCATGAGCAGCCAGCAGCTGCCGTAAGCAGCCATCCAGAAGCCGGCGACTGATCTGCCTCGCCCGGGAAGAGCGCAATGATGGTGCCAACTTGGGCCAGTGAAGCAACGTCCTCCACAACTAGACTGAAGAACAAAACGACAGCAACTTGTCTGTTCCCCTTCCCCCAATTCCCCAGCACTGTTCCCATCCCCCCAATTCCCCAATAAAAATCTTTAAAAAGAAAAAGAAAGAAAGCTTCTGAGTTCGTGAGCACATAGAGATTTGAGCAGAGTGGCATGCCTGGAGAGCATGGAAGCTCAACGCCCTTCCCCACCTTGTCCTATGAATCTCTCCCATCTGACTATTCCTGAGTTATATCCTTTTATAGTAAATTGGTATTCTAGTAAAATGGTTCTCTAAGTTCTGTAAACTGCCCTAGCAAATGAATCAAACCCAAGGAGGGGGTTGTGGGAATCTCCAATCTACAGCCAACCAGTCAGAAGTCCAGGTGACAGGCAATCTGGACTTTCAATTGGCATCCGAAGTGGGGGCAGTCGGTGGGGTTGAGCCCTTAACCTATGGAATCTGACACTATCTCCAAGAAAATAGTGTCAGAATTGAGTTGACTTGTAAGACACCAGCTGGTGTCAGAGAATTGCTTGGTGTGCAGGAAAAACACACACACTGTAATTGGTACTAGAATTGGAGCCATGTATCCCACGATGATAATTTAAGCAATATAACTGCAATGACTAAAATTATCAGCCATATACTGAATACTGTGGCAAAGATTACACCTCTCAAAATATTCATGCAACATTTATAAATACAGTAATACCTCGGTTTGCGAGCATAATTCGTTCCAGAAACAAACTACTCATATTGCAAGATATCACTCATTTACCAAGTTAAAATGTATTATTAGGTTGGTGCAAAAGTAATAGTGGTACAAACCTTGGTGCAAACGCTATTACTTTTGCACCAACCTAACAGAAATGTTTGCTCACCTTGTGGAAAACTCACAAACCAAGTTACTCGCATCCAAGACTTTACTGTATAGGTTTATATGCAGGTTACAGAGATAACATCAACTAATTCTCGAGAGCTGAAATTAGCAGGCCACTTTCTCCTACTCATACCCAAAGGAACAAGGACTTAACAGTAAACACTTAAGCAAAAATCCCTAAGCCTCTCTGTAATTGCAAAATACTCTCCTGAACAATGAAGAATACAAATTTGAGATAAATGTTAAAGAAAATGACAATAAGGACATTACATATCTCCATTATATAGGTATTAATCAAAGCTGTCCTCAGAGGTAACTTTAAAGCATTTAGCTAATGTTCATTATTTTTAAAAATTAGGGGGGGCAGGAAAGAAAATATCCAAAGTAAAACAGAAAAGAAGACATAGAGATAATAGCGGCAATGATATAATAAAATTGGGGTAAGAGCAGAATTAATTGGGACGTACACAACAAACAGTACGGTAACCATTGTCTTAGAAAGACAAAAGTGAAATCTTTGAAAAAACTATATAATATATAAATTACTGGCATATTGAATCTAGAAAGACTCAAAATTACAACTGAAAAAAGATGGAGCAACAAATACAGAAGAAATAAAAGTTATGAAATATTTGGAATAACTGAAAGCTAATACATTTTTCAAATTTTGTAAACGTGCTTTTATTGAAAAAAAAACACAATTTACCAATACTTACAAAAAGTTAGGAAAGCAATGGAATAAGATTTAAGTTGAAAAGCAATCTTTAAAAAAAATACCTGTGGGCCGGGCCAAGTTGGTTAAGAGCTGGCTTGGAATGCCAGCTCTGAGCAGCAGGGCCCCAGTTCCAATCGCATATGAGGGCCAGTGACACTGCCCTCTACAGCTAAGATGGTGAACAATAGCTCAACTTGGAGCTGGTCTGCGGTGAGTCGCCAGTGACAGTGTAGGCTGAAGCCCCTGCTGCAGTGGGCTGCCATAAGCTACCGTGAATGGCTGGCAGCGAGCGTGAGCTGCCAAGAGCCGCCGTGTCCAGAGGCCAGCGACTGATCTGCCTCACCCAGGAAGAATGCAATGATAATACTAACGCGGGCCAGTGAAGCGATGTCCTCCACAACTAGACTGAAGAACAAAAGGACAGCAACTTCTCTGTTCCCCTTCTCCCATTCCCCAAAGCTGTTCCCCTCCCCGAATTTCCCAATAAAATCTTTAAAAAAAAAACACCTGAAAAGCTTCTCAAATAGGAAAAATCATACTGAGTTTTGTCATGTTTTTGAGAAATAGATACTCCTCATGTTACATAAACTGTTCCAGGATGATGAAAAAGAGGAAAAGTCAGTATAACTCTGATAACAAAATACGCAAAAGGAAAACAACTGTTGAACCTCAATTACAGCTATATGCAAGAATCCTAAAGCCTGAACTGGAAAATCTCGATAAAAATACACTAAAACCAGAGACTACCATAACCAAGTACAGATTATTCCAGGACTTGAGTATGATTTAATATTAGGAAAATGAATGAATATGAGAAATCAATAGGTACAATTTAAAAAGTGGTGATCTCTATGGACATTGCAAAGGAGCTTAGTAAAATATGATATTCCTTCAGGACTTTTTTTTAATCCAGGAAAAGAATAATATTTCCTTAAGAAACTAAGAATGAAGGCAAGACAGGAGCAGACCTCGCCATACAGGGATGAATGCCCACTCAGATAAGCAAGACCCAGAACGCTTGATATCACTCGTATGGAATGTGCTCTCAACATGCTGATGATATTACGACGTGCAATTGGTGAGAAATAAGTCCACAGGAATCGAGGGCACAAGATGATCTCTATTGCTAAGCAGTGTTATTGTGTGTCTAGGAAAAACAAATGACACAGCTGTATTTCTGGGAATTTAGAAACAGCAGCAAACTTTTAAAAAAATCAATAGTTTTCTTGTGTGGCAGCAATTTAGAAAATTTAACAGAAGAGTCAAAGGACTTCTGAGCAGGTAGCAGCAGGACCCCCTTACTCACCCCTTTCCCAGCCCCCTGGCAAGTCCCCTGTGCAGTGGGCACAGGCTTTGCAGGCAGGGCGCCCTGAAAAGGCAGAGGGAGGCTGGGGAGGGTCTGCACTCTGCAGCCAACAGAAAGGAAGCCTGCTTCACCTGTCCACATGAGCAGGCTGTGGGGCGGCTCCTGACCTCACTGACACCCCAGCACCTGTAGAAAATCTGCTCTGTGTGTTGGAGAGACCCCTGCAGAGAAAGCTTCCTCCCGCAGCCTCAGAGGTCAGGCACTTGTTCTCTGCTCAGCCACAAGATGGCAACTGTGGGATTTCCGTCTACCTGCAGCTTTGCCACTGCCCAGGAGGCCCCGACTTGGTGGCAGAGTTGGACAGAAAAGCATAGGCAGGCAAAGAAAAGGCAGCTCATTTCCAGGGGGGGCATTGACAAGAGGGGGTGACCAAACTGAGTTTGTAGAGCACTTGGCTCCCACCAAACTGCAACTGGAGGAGGAAGAACCTGACCAGAATTTAGAGAAAAATGAAAACAGAAAGGAAAGAAATATGAGCTCTCAGAATGGAATTAGAATGTACCGAAGATTCTCAGGAACTAAACAGTGTGATTTCCAAATATGCAAATTCACAGACACACTGAAATGGTGAATGGTAAGTGTGGAAAGCTGAGACAGCAGCCTGGAGCCCAGATCCCTGAGACCTGACCTGAGAAGAACAAGGACTCCAAAGAAAGAGCAGAAGAGCAGCTGGGGGAGACGTGCTACTCCTGGGAGCGAGTGAATGTTCATTGGGCATTTTCTACCTGCCAGGCAGTGTGCTCAGAATTACCTAGATGGCCTCACTTAACTCTCAGAGCACACTTATGGCACAGGTCTTCTTCTTTCACGTCCCATACAGCAAGCAGAAACCCGCGGAGGTTCTGCCTGAATTGCACTGGCTGGACCCGGGGCTGAGTGGGGTCTGAAGCAGGCAGTCTGGCTTCAGTGTCCACGATTTTAGCCACAAAGCCAGCAATGATGAACGGTAACAATTAAATAAATAAGAGAGAAAATGATCCCCATTTAAAAAGTTTCTAATTTATACCACAAAGAAGAGATAAACTAAGCAGGGGAAAACCTGGAATAGTATTTAGGACCCGTAAGAAGAAATCTATAGAACTTCAGTGAGATATTAAAAAGACGTTAAAGAAAATGGCAAATAATACAATGGTTCTTGATGGAAAGATTATTGTAAAAATGCTCATTCTTCCCAAATTAATTTATATGTTTAATACAATTCCAATGAAAATCGCCATGGATTTTTTTTGAAGCTTTCCTAATGACTCTTAAGGTCATTTGAAAGAATGATCAGGCAAGGAAAGCTTTAAAAATAATTAAGAACAGTAATGCTATATCTAACAATAAAATGTGTTACAAAACTACAGTAGTGAAAAAAGTACTGATGTGAGAATGGATAGGGGATAAATAAAACAGGACTGTTCACAAATAAGCTACAGTAAATATAGAGAATAAGTAGAAATAATTGAATAGAAAATAGGTTTATTTGACAAATTGTGATAAGAAGATAAGAATTTGGAAAGAAAAATCAATTTTGTTCCTCACTTTATATTTTATTCTAAAACACTAAAGATACAAATTAGAGGAATATACAGGTAAAGTAAGGAAAAAGCTTTCTAAGCTTAAATTCAGTAAAATAAAAGCAGAAAAATAAAGACTCACAGACTTGATAACATATCCTGCATTTTAAAAATATCAGAAACTAAATTAAATATTTAGCAAATATTTATCTAGGAAAACTATGCAATGAATATGGTAAAGCGATAATACTCTTCAAATACAAAGGAATTCATTAAAAGACATAAATGCTAAAGCATGTAAACAGATAATTCACATCACAAAGGAAATGATTGTTAAACATGAAAAAAATGTTCAACTTCAATAGTGTGAAAATAAATGCAAATTAAAGCGATAATGAGATAGCATTTCCCACATCCCAATTACGCAAAGATTTCATTTTTTAAGTGAGAAAACAGACTGTGTACAGTTTGCTGAGACTTCTCATTCACATTGATGAGAACAGACTTTGGCACAGCCTTTCTGGATATTAATTTGGCAATGCCATTTAGATAAAAATTTCCTTTTTAATGCTCTTTTCCTTTGTTTCAATAATTCCTTTTCTGGAATCTGTCCTAAGGAATTAACTAGAAATTTAGAAAAATACCTCTGGACCACATTGTTTATTGTAGCATTGTTTATAATAGTGAAAAACGTAAAGGAACAGAGAAAGTAAATACAAAATTAAAAATCAACTCCCCACCCAGAGATAACACTTGAGTATTTTCTTCTAAGCAAATAAATAAGATAATTGAGATAATATTTTCCTGTCCTTTCTACTTGGTATTCTATGGTGAACATTTCCCATGTTATTAAAAATCTTTAAAACATACTTGGTCATATAATACCTTACAGAGAGCCATAGTTTTCTCACTCAATCACCTATTTTTGGAAGGTTTGATTGTTTCCATAACAGCATGTGATATGGTTGTAATAAAACAGTAAGTAATTTCTATTTTTAAATGCTTTTAAGTGTCCTTATAAAATAGCTCTTAAGGGGTAATGGTTCTGTTGGACCAAGAGCACAGCTAAATCCTGAGGACTTCCTCTAAGGAATATTTATCAGAGCTTTCTAAGTCGTACAGAAGTAAGATGTCACTTGGCACAAACCCATCTTATATAGAATGTTATACAACCACCACCCAGGTCATTTCACTCAAAGTAAGAATTGTATAGAAAATTGCTCTTCTGGGCCCCCATTGCTATAACACATACACGCATTTTAAAAATTACAGCACATTAAATATCTACATGTGCTACACATCTCAGCCCCGTGAGTTCCTGGATTATAATACATTCAATTGTTCTACCTCCAGAATTATTAGCTTGCTTGAGTACAAAGTAGGAGTAAATATCATGTGGTGGCTGCTGGGGCTGATGAAGCTGAAACCACCTGGAATCTTTAGAGCACACCCATGAGTGTCTCCATAACACCGTATCCACACACTGGGCAGGAGACCAAGGGTCCAGGACTTTGGAAGATGGTGTCTTTTGAACTGAAATAGTTGAGAAAAATAAGTTCATCAAATTACCTATGAAAAATATGATTTTGCCCCATGTAGATCATAAGTATTGGGCACATTGAGAGATGACATAATACAAAGGGATGGTGATGTGCGAAAGAACTATGACATTCTACATTAAACAAATAAAGGTAAAAGATAAACAACTCCTAGAACTTTTTGGGTTTAAAACCTGGCTGTCAACAGGAGAAAACATAATCATTTTGACATGTTTCCATTTCATTGAAGATTCGAGGTTTCAGATTTGGACTTAAACCTAAATGCTATGCTTCCTGGGTTGTGGATATCCAATTTCATTTATATTTTTTAACTGAAAAATGAAATAGTTCAAGGAATTCTAGGATATACAAAACATACAGAATTTATTTCTTTTAAATGGTCTCTTAAAAATCTTTATCAAGGAAAATGACAAAACTGCTCTTAGGAATGTCATCCAATCTACGGTCTTCAGGTCTTTCTCCATTTATTTCTTCCCAAGATCTAGACCTTCTAACCTAGGTCAGGAGAGATCATTTTCTCCTGACACTAAACCTGTGTCTTCCTTAACAATGCTACAGCAAAGATGGTATATAAGAGCAACACTCAAATTAGAATATTAGAGATGAAAATTTCTCTAACAAAGCATGCCAATGAAAGATGGGCAGATTGACCAAAAATCCTGATATTCCTTGTATTTAGGGAGCTTCCTAAGTATTTTTACATTGACAGAAGCTTCCTGAAAGGAAAATCCAGTAAAATCAGTACTTTAAATTTAAAGCAAACTATATGAAAATCAGTTTGCTCTGAAATCTTATTATAAGCACAATGTTTCAAAAAAGAAATTGAATTATAATAGATTAGCTATCAAGATTGAGAATAGCTGTCAATCACGAACCCAGATGTTGCTCGTGTACTGACAGAGAAAGACTAATGACAGCTGATATTCCTATTTCAGTTCAGTTCTATGGTATTCACTTAGTATTTTATAGACTCTGGATTCTCCAGAGCTCAGATACAGTGACCTCTTTTATGAAAGAATATTCAGTTAACCCCTTAGGCTAAAGGAAACTTTGGTGAAAATTTTCCAAGAATTTCTGGTTATGGGTAGATGAAAAAACATTCCATTCTGTCTTTTGTACTGAATACAGTTATGAAACCTGAACAGAATGCATGGAGCAGCTATTTGAAGATTCTGAAAGGTAAATAGTAGCAAGAGAATTGGGGAAGAAGACCTGAATTTTAAGTACCACCAAACCAGCAAAGAGTTTCCTGGATTTTTCCTCTGGTACTTCCAGGCTAGATGTAGTGCCATGGGAAGACTGGCATGGGCATTGGTATAGTCAGTAAGAGTTCCAGGAAGCCCTCAAGTTCTAGCTCTTCATGGGTGGGAAAAGGGTCTGCCAATGCTCAGAGTGAGTTGGGGGAAATGCGTAATGCTTTTTGCATTTCTTCATTACCTCAAGTCCCAAGCTATGGTAATCTGTAGGTATCTGAAAGCTCTGTGGGAAGAGAACATTTCCTTCTGACCAGAGAAGCCATTGGTTCAAGAAGTAGAAAACCGGTGATGCTCTTTTTCTCTTTCTGCTCTCTTGTTATTTGGACCAGAAAGCTGGCAGAGCCATAGAAAGTGTGCAGCAGAATGGGACAAACAAAACCCCAGATCCCTGCTGTAGGAATAAAAAATAAAAGAACTAGACAATACCAGGCAGATCTGGGAGACTGAAGAGCTAGGCAAAGCTCCCCCATAATGCTTTTTATAGAACCCTGGTCTCACCACAAGCTGCTTGTGCATGAATCGCACCCTAAACAGCATACCATAGGCTTGACCTGGAAAACAGTACTGACCACTACTCATGTCCCAGAATGGCCAGAGGGTGGAGCACAAACGAAATAATCTGCATAGAAAAGCTTGGTCAGAATTTGTGACTTAAACTCAACAAAATCAATTGCCTGCTTAAAAAAGAATATCAACATTCTCCAGAGAATTTAAAGAAGCTCCAGAGTCTCATGACACAATATTCAAAATATCCAGAGTAAAATACAAAATTACTGAGCGTTAGAAGAACTAGGAAAGTTTCAACTTCCATAAGAAACCACAATCAAGAAATGCCAATGACACATGTGTTGCAATTATTGGGAAAAAGCTTTAATAAAAGCATTATTAAAATACAAGTGAGGGCAAGTGCTCTTGAAAGGAATGGAATGACAGAAAGTTTCAACAAAGAAAACAATGATATAAATAGGAACATAACGGATATTTTAGAACTGGAATAAAAAAACACCACCAACAACAAAACACCTCTATAGGTAAGCTCAATTTCAAAATGGAAATGATAGAAGAAAGAATTCATAAATTCAAAGATAGATCAATATAAATCATGGGTGTCTCCTCTCCTTTTGTGTTTAATGTCCACTCTATCAGAGTCACAAAAGAAGATGAGAAAGGCTATAAGAGAAGAAAAAATATGTTTTAGAAAATAACTGAAAACTTCCCAAATTTGTTAATAGAAATAGAAATAAACCAACAGATTCAAGAAACTCAGTGCAACCCACACAGGATAAACCTAAAGAAATACATGCCCAGATACATCATTATCAAATTGCTGATGAGGCTTCCAGTCAAGATGGTAGAGTAAATGCTGTGCTCGCCTCCTCCCACAACCACATCAAATTTACAACTAAACTACAGAACAACCAACACTGAGAATCGCTGAAGTTCAGCTGAACAGAAGTCCTATAACTAAGGATATACAGAAGAAGATACATCAAGGCTGGCAGGAGGGATGGAGATGTGGAATGAGCTAATCCCACACCCACATGTGGAGGTTAACTCAGCAAAGATTTCTCAGCTGCAGACATCCTTCCTGAGACGGGACCCACACCAGGCACCCCAGCCCAGGGTTCCAGTGTCAGGAAGAGAAGTCCCCACAATTTTGGCTGTGAAAACCAGCAAAGATTGTGACTGAGTGATGCAAAGGACTGTTGGAGTTGCAGGTGCTCCTCTTAAAGGTCCTGCACACAGACTTACTCATTGATGGACTCACTTGCTCTGAGCTCCAGCACTAGGGCAGCAGCTTGAAAGGAACAGGGGCACATGGGAAGAACTGAATTATCTAGCTTCAGGGTGAGGCCTGGAGGGGCAACTTTCTTCCAGACACAAGTGCTGACAGAAGCCATTACTCCTTTGCTGATCCTTGCCCTTACTCAGCATGCAGATGCAGGTGGCTTCCATATCTGTGTCTTCATCAACCTGGTTAACACAACTTGCCCTGCCCTCATGATCCTGTGAGACCCTGTCTCACTCAAACTGGGGATCCACCCAAGTGGCTTCCAGTGGCTTTTCCATAGAAATGGCTCTTGCTATGGACTTTCTCAAAATCTCTCAAAGTTTCACTAAACCCAAAAAGCAGCGTCTGGACTCAACATGCCCCATACCTCTTGCTAAGAAAGCCCAAGGCCAGCACTACTTGCAGATGGCCTCAGTTCACAGCTTAGCCTCTCCCAGAGACCTGCAAGCCAAGCACAAGTTCCAACCATCTGCAGATCACTTTGTAGCTGACACCAAGTGCCCCCAGGAAGGACACAGGTAGCAGTTGAACTTAGTCTGCACCAGAACCCCTCTCAAGAGGCCCTAGAAGCAACACACCTGATGGCCAGTATTAGACCACACATGAACACAACCCAACCACTCCATAAATGACACACCCATAGGGTACACTGGGCAGGAACCAGAGCCCTGCTAAAGTGAATGCTGCTCCAGAGTCAGCCCCTGCACAGCAGCTCCTCCACTGTAGTCATGCCCAGTCCTGACAACAAATCAGCCTGAGGATCAATCCCTCCCATTAACATGCAAACAGTAACCAAAGCTCAACTACAATAGGAGGGCACACACAATTTACACAAGGAAAATATCTATAGCACCCAGCTCAGGTGACCAGGGAGACTGCAACACTGGGCCCCACAGGACATCTACATAAGATCACTCTACCAAAATTGGGAGACATAGTAACTCTACCTCATACACAGAAACTAGCACAGGGAAGCAGCCAAAATGGGGAGACAAAGAATTATGTCCCAAATGAAAGAACAGAACAAAGCTCCAGATAAAGAACTAAACAAAATGGAGACAAGCAATCTACCAGATGCAGAGTTCAAAACATTGGTTATATAAATGCTCAGTGATCTCAGTGAGGATTTCAGAAAAGAGATAGGAAACATAAAAATGAAGGTACAAAACCAAAAGAAGAACCAGTCAGAAATGAAGACTACATTAGAGGGAATCAACAGTACATTAAGTGAAGCAGAGGATCGAATCAGCAATTTGGAAGATAAGGTAGCAGAAAACACCCAATCAAAACAGCAAAAAGTAAAAGAAACTTTAAAAATGGGACAACATCAAACATCACGATACTCACATCACAGAGGTACCAGAAGGAAAACAGAGAGAGAGTAAGGAATTGAAACCCTATTTGAAGAATAATGATGGAAAACTTCTCTAACCTGGAGACAGGTTACAAGCCCAGGAAGCATACAGAGTCCCAAATAAGATGAACCCAAAGAGGCCCACACCAAGACACATCATAATTAAATGCCAAAGGTTAAAGACAAAAAGAGAATCTTAAAAGCAGAAAGAGAAAAGCAGTTAGTTACCTACAAGGGAGCTCCCATAAGACTGCCAGTGATTTCTTAACAGAAACTTTGCAGGCCAGAATGGATTGGCACAAAATATCCAAAGTGATGAAAGCTAAGGACCTACAACCAAGATTACTCTACCCAACAAAGCTATTATTTAGAATTGAAGGAGATAAAAAGTGTTTCCCAGACAAGGAAAAGCTAAAGGAGTTCATCACCACCAAACCAGTATTATAGGAATTGTTAAAGGGACTTCTTTAAGAGAAAGAAGAAAAAAAAAGATCAAAAATATGAATTTTTTAAAAATGACAATAATTACATATCTATGAACAATTACTTTAAATGTACATGGATTAAATGCTCCAATCAAAAGATGTAGGTGACTGAATGAATAAGAAAACAAGACCCTTTACATACGAATATGCTGCCTATAAGAGACTCACTTCAGATCAAAACACACACACAGACTGAAAGTAAAGGAATGGACAAAGATTTTATGAAAATGGGACAAAATAAAAGCTGGAGTAGAAATACTTATATCAGACAAAATAGATTTTAAAACAAAAGCTATCCAATATAACAAGAGACAAAGAAGGATCCAGCAATTCCACTTCTGGGTATTTATCTGAAGAAACCCAAAATACTAATTAAAAAAGACATATGCATCCATATGTTTGTTGCAGCATCATTTACAATAGCTAAGATATGGAAGCAACCTAAGTGTCGATCAATAGATAAATGGATAAAGAAGTGGTGCATATATACAATGGAGTATTACTCAGCCATAAAAAATTGAAATCTTACCATCTTCAACAACATGGATGGACCTAGAAAATATTATGCTAAGTGAAATAAGTCAGAGAGAGAAAGACAAATACTATATGATTTCACTTATATGTGGAACCTGAAAAACAAAATAAACAAACAAAACAAAAGCAAACTCATAGATACAGAGAACATTTTTTATGGTTGCCAGATGGGATAATGGTTGGGGGATTGTGTGAAAAAAGGGAAGGGATTAAGAAGTACAAATTGGTAGTTACAAAATAGTCACGGGGATGTTAAGTGCAGCATAGGAAATACAGTCAATCATACCATAATAACTATGTATGTGTCAGATGGGTACTAGATTTATCAGGGGTGATAACCTCATAAGTTATATGAATGTTTAATTACTGGGTTGTACACCCAAAACTAATACAATATTGTATGTCAACTGTAATTGAAAAATAAAAATTATTTTTAAAAACTGCTGATGAGTAAAGACAAAGAAAAAAACCCCAGAAAGCAGCCAGAAAAACAGGATGCATTGCCAATAGGGAAGCAATGATTCAAATGGCTGTGATTTCTCATCATAAAACAGAGAGGGCAAATGCAAGTGGAACAACTTATTTAAAGTGCTAAGGGAAAGGAACTCTCAACCCAGAATTCTATATCCAGTGAAATATCCTTCAGGAATGGAGGTAACATAAAGAAATTTTCAGATAAAAAAGAGCATAGAAATTCATTGTCAGAAGACCTGCTGGAAAATAATTTTTAAAGGAAGTTCCTCATGGAGAAAGAAAATGATCTCAGAAAGGAATTTATATCAGGAATGAAGGAATGATACATATCTGGGTAAATATTCTTACCCCATTTTGTTCTTTAAAAAACGTGTGATGGTTGAAAACAAAAACTCTAACGTGTCTGATGTAGTTTTTGACATAAGTAAATATAATATATAACCTCTGATGAAGAATGACTAAGTAAATGGACTGGCTTCTCAAGGTAACACAAAACTCACCAAAGATGAAACACATAATGACATAATCTGAATATTCCTATTGAAGAAATTGTATTCATAATTTAAAACTTCCTGAAAGAGAACTCTTGAGTCCCAGATGGCTTTATTGGCATATTCTACCAAACATTTAAAGAAGAAATAATACCAGTTCTACACAATCCCATCCAGAAAATAAAAGAGGAAGGAACATTTCTCAGCTTATTTTATGAGGCTAGCATTACCCTGATGCCAAAACCAGTCAAAGACATTAAAAGAAAATATAAAACAAAACAAAAAAATATAAAGCCCAATAACTTTCATAAACTAATACACAAAGGGAATGCATGAGGAGATTTTTGGGATAATCAAGATGTTCTGATGTTTAATGTGTTAGTGGTTACATGAATCTACACTTGTTAAAGTTTATATAACTGTACACCCCCCAAAAATCAATTGTACTGTATGTGAATTAAAAAGAAAAAGAAAAAGAAATGAAATCTTCTAGGGCTATAACTCTCAGATTTCATGCATTGGCAGGCTTCAACATCTGCAAAGCCATGTAATAATCTTTCAAAATGGTGTGTGATGCAATGTAAGGGAAGGGAGTTGGGATCTCTTAGAAAAAGTTTTCCTTTCTCTTAAAAGGAGACACACCTTGCTTTGTACATTGTCCTATAAAGATGTGATATGTGGCAGCTATCTTGCCTCCATGAAGGGAAGCCAAGAGAATGGCTGAGTTGCTGACTTTAAATTCTGACATCTTCAGTGGCTGAATTAACCAGCCAAGAACTCTGAAGTTACCAGCCAAGTACCTCCAGAGTTGTCATGAAAGTTAATCAAGTTACACCATTTCATGTGCTGGCAGCAAAAATGTCTACGTTGGATAGTATACCTGAATGTATATCGGAACTACTTTACATAGCTTTATAGATGAATTGGACACATGCCTTCTTGTGAATAACAAAGACAGAAAGAAAAAGAACAGTTTTTCTCTATAAAAGATTCTATGAACCATCAAGGTGCAATTGAACTTTTTACTGAGAAAACTACTCAAAGCTAATTAACATAACATAAAACTAATTACTTTTGGCAGGTACTTTTGTTCTCCAGATGGACAATTCTAAACAACTGTTAGATTGAGTACCTCATTCAGTTAGGTGGGGAAGGGTTTTGTAGCCAGCTCATCCCAATAAGCTATGATGGTGTGATCCCATTTAAAAATGTATATTTTGCTATATTATTGTAAAATAGAAAGGAGTGTTTATAAATCTGGCATCAAATCTTCTAACTGAAGGTCATCTCCTTCACATTTCAGGATGCAGGACTCTTCACTGCTGAGTGAGAACTTGCTCAAGCATTTAGCTGACCCCAAATTATCTTAGAAAAAAAAAATCCTGGCCTTGCTTTTATGTGGTTCTGGGGCCACTATATATTTGGGCATGAACACACATCAGACTATCACATTTTAGTGATTTTGTCACTCATATATTTGGAATCTAAAAAATTATTAACCACCTTTAAATCCACAACACAATATATCCTTAAATCTTGGCCAGCTATCTCAACTCTTAACAAAGAGTTCGAAGGCACATTCCCACTGCATTCCAATCCTGTGGGCTGCTGTAAGTATTAGTAGTAATGAGACTCCTCACTTCTTCAGACTCTGCCTCTACCCATTGACCCTGTTCTAGTCCTGACCCCCACCCCCATCCCAGAAACCCTTTAATTCTTTCTTAGCATGACAGCTTTCAAATATCAAGTGGCAACCTAAAATATTTGAAGACAACTATCATGTCTTCCTGGAATCTTCTCTATAAAGCATGCATTCCCAATCCGGTCCATGGTTCATTACAGAATATGATCTGGAGTCCATTGGGATCCTGGCTGTCCCCTCCTTATGTGCTCTCTGGGATCTTAAAGTCAGGAGACCAGGACTGAACCACATACTTTATCTGTGATCTAAACATCAAGGACAGAAGGAGATAATTACTTTTCTCATTGTGATACAATACTGCTAACAGCTCAACCTAGAAATACAATTCCAGCATCCTGTGGATCCACGTCAAACTCAGTATCAAGCATTTGCCCCTGTGCTGAAAGTTGTCCCTCTTTTGTCATGCTTTTCAACTCCTATTGTTATATAGTTGGTTGTTTGGACGGAAGTGCAAGACCTTAGAGTTGTTTCTGCTAAATATCGGATTGTTGGATTCAGCCTAAATGTTCCAGCCTGTCAAGACCTTTTTGGATCCTAATTACATGATGCCCTGGCTTCAGAAAATCACAGCTAAAATTTTTAAACAAAATACAATTGGGACTAAGCCCTGTGGCACATTGCTAGGAGACTTCCCTTGAGCACAGTTATTCACCTGCTTATAAATCTACTTAATTATAGTAGCATCCAGCCCATACTTTTGTCTTTTACTTTCACATACTAAAAGTAAACTGATCAAATGCCTTGGTGAAACCCAGATACATTCTGTCTAGAACAGACATTTTCACTACATTTCAGTAGATATAATTTTTTCAATAAAAGCAAATGTTTCCAGAGACCAAGTGTACTTTTCTGCTTACTGCTATATGACCAAATACAACCATGCATGACTTGATCTGTCTTTGGTGACAATCACTCTGAATTTCAACAAGGATTCAAATCTTTGACAGAAACAATACTAAAATTATGATGAAATTCTGTGTGATCTGGTCTTCTGCAAAGACCAGTGGAAGTACCAGAAGTCAGTAGGACCAACCTTTGAGACACCCCGGCTCTCAGTTTGTCCTGGGTGCCTGATGACACATAGAAATTTGAAAGGAATCTTGAGGATCATTATGGACACTGCACACCAGCAGGAGAAAGGAGCTGGAGGATGCAGTACCTGAGGAGCTCAGGTTCAGAGAACTTCAGGCACCTATTCCAGAATAAGGTTACCCACAAATGGAAAGAGTTAGGAAGCATGTCAGAGTTAGATCTACACCTTTATCAGTCATTTTGACAACAGAAATGTTATTATCTTACACCTTTTTACACTTCTTATGTGGCAGGCACTATGCTAAAAAATTTAAACATCCAATTCACTTAATCCACACAACACTATGAGGTAGGTACTATTTTTATCCTTCATTTTACAAATGAGAAAATGAGGCACAGAGCAGTCAAGAGCCCCTGAAAGGGAATTACTTAAATAGGACTCAAGTAGGACTGGTCTGAAATGGAAGGAAAGATTACTTCTACGTTTTGGTCCAGTGATGGGGAGATGAGGAAATAGAGGCAGAAATTCAACAGGAGCCTGACATCTACACAGCCAAAATGGGTCCTTCACACCTTATGCATGGCTCTCCCAAGCCTCCAAAGCATTCTAAAGAGCAATATTTTATAGAGAAATTTTTAAAACTTGTATCACATATCTCTCATAGAAACATATAGGGGAATTGGACAATGAATCACTTTGCTAAGGTGGAACTGACAAGGGCTGCCTGGTGATGTACTGAACGGCCAGCCTCTGTCATGTGTCCATAGCAGCACATTGTCTGTATGGCACCTGGTCAAGCAGAGGCCAACTTCACGCTACCTTCCGCTGCCTACCTCATCTTTATAAAGTGGCAGATACAAATCAGGGGTCAAAGTCAAAGAAAGTCAGCTGGTTCTACTCACAAACTTTGTGGATTATCTTAATTTTTCAAAAGTGAACCACTCCATCTCTCTCCTTCTATATGCACTATATATGTCATTGTTTACACTCCCACCCCACTACTAGACAATGAGTTAAACTAGAGCAATTCAGTAATCCCATTATCACCAACCAATTTGTGTCTACATGGTCATGCAAAAATATCATCCTGAATCAAACTTCAAATTATCAGTTTGGCTGAAAAAGGAAAATGGTGGGGAAGAACAGAAATCTCACTACTTTTAAAAGACCATACACTTCAATTAGTAAAACATTTTAAGCATACATGGTATTCATTTATTCATAAATTATATGCATATACTATTGTCAAATATTAGCAAAGTTCAGTTTTTTCTTTTTAAATATTTTTATTGCTCAATTACAGTTGACATAAGATATTATTATATTGGTCTTAGGTATAAAATACAGTGATTAGATATAATCAGATATATAATGTACAGTGATCACCCCAATAAATCTAGTACCCATCTGACACCAAACATAGCTATTACAATATTACTGATTATATTCCCCATGACTATTTTGTAACTCGTAACCCCCTACCCTTAAGTAACCCTGAGTACCCCCAATCCAGCAACCATCAAAATGCTGTCTATATCTATGAACTTGTTTCTATTTAGTTTGTTCATTTATTCTGTTCTCTAGATCCACATATAAATGTAATCTAGATTCACATATAAATATGACACTTGTCTTTCTCTGTCTAACTTACTTCACTCAGCACAATATTCTCTAGGTCTACCCATGTTGTTGCAGACAGCAAGATTTTATTTTTTTGTGGTTCAGTAATATTCCACTGTATATATGTACCATTCACACATTAAGAGACACCCAGGCTGCTACTCCACATCTTGTCTACTGTAAACAATGCTGCAATGAACTTATGGATGCACATGTCCTGTCAAAGTAGCATTTGGGGTTTCTTGGATAAATATCCAAAAGTGAGATTACTGGGTCCTTCTTTGTCTCCTGTTATAGCTTTTGTTTTAAAGTCTGTTTTGTGGCATAAGTATTGCTACCCAAGATTTTTTGTTTGTTTATTTTCATTTTCATGAAATACCTTTTTCCACCCCTTGACTTTCAGTCTGTGTGTGTCTTTTGATCTGAATAGAGATTCTTCTAGGTAGCATATGTAAAGGTTTTGTTTTCTATTCGTTCAGCAAACCTGTTTTTTGACTGGAGCATTTAATTAATTTCCATTTAAACAAATTGTTGATAGACATGTAATTATTGCCATTTTATTGTTTATTTCTTTTAATTTTTTTCTACTTCTTCTTAAATAAGTCCCTTTAACATTTCTTGTAATACTGGTTTGGTGATAATGAACTCCTTTAACTTTTTCTTGACTGGGAAGCACTTTTTCTGTCCTTCGATTCTAAATGATAGCTTCACTGGGTAAAGAATCTTGGTTGTAGGCCCTTATTTTTTATCATTTTGACTATTTCATGACAATCCCTTCTGTCCTGCAATGTTTCTGTTGAGAATTCAGCTGACAGTCTTATCAGAGCTCCCTTGTAGGTAGTTAACTGCTTTTGTCTTGCTGCTTCTTAGATTCTCTCTTTATCTTTAACCTTTGGTATTTTAATAATGATGTATCTTGGTGTGGGCCTCTTTGGGTTCATCTTGTTTGGGACTCTGTAGTTCCTAGGCTTGTATGTCCATGAGGTCTCACAATTTGGTTCATGAACTTGCCACCGTGCAATTACATTGGTAGCACTGTACAAACAGCTCAGTAAAGTTTCAGGACCTTGATATATGTGTCTCACAGCTGTGTTTGTGTCAATGTGTGACAGTGTCTTGTTGAGTGGCATTCATTATTGTTGTTGCATGTTTTTGTGTGCCATCGTGAGAATGTCTGAGCTTGAATTAGAGCATTGAACAAACATTAAGTTTTTTGTTAAACTTGGCAAGAGTGGAACTGAAATCAGGGACATGTTAGTCCAAGTTTATGGGGATAATGCCATGAAGAAAACGGCAGTGTACAAATGGATTAAACGTTTTTCTGAGGGGAAAGAATGTGTCACTGATGAAGAGAGGTCGGGCAGCCAGTAACAAGCAGAAGTGACGAAAACATTGCAAAAATTTGTCAAATTGTGTGTCAAAATCATTGGCTGACGGTGAGAAGCATAGCATACCAAGTAAACATCAATAGAGAAACAGTTATGAATATCTTAACTAAAAATCTTGGCATGAGAAAGGTGTGTACAAAAATGGTCCCAAAGGAGTTCACCAATGAACCAAAATAAAGGAGAGTCAAAGTTTGCCAAGATCTTTTGGAGGGGCAAGACAATGTTTTGGGCCATGTTATCCCTGGTGATGAAACATGAGTGTACCAATATGACCCTGAAACAAAGCGTCAAAGTGCACAATGGAAGTTAGCCAATTCTCCACAACCAAAAAAAGTTCTATCAGTCCAAATCAAGAGTCAAAATGATATTGCTAATGTTTTTTGATATCAGAGGGATTATTCATTATGAATTTGTTCCAACTGGGCAAACAGTTAACCAAGTTTACTAGTTGAAAGTGCTGAAAAGGCTGTGTGAAAAAGTTAGTCGAAAATCACCTGAATTTTTCACCAACAACTCATGGCTCTTGTATCATGACAATGCACCAGCTCACACTGCATTGTATGTGAGGGAGTTTTTAGGCAATAAACAAATAACTGTATTGGAACACCCTCCTTGCTCACCTGATCTGGCCCCTAGTGACTTCTTTACCTGAAGATAAAGGAAATATTAAAAGGAAGACATTTTGATGACATTCAGGGCATCAAGGGTCACATGACAACAGGTCTGACTGTCATTCCAGAAAAAGAGCTCCAAAATTGCTTTGAAGAGTGGACTAAGCACTGGCATCGATTCATAGCTTCCCAAGGGTGTACTTTGAAGGTGACTGTAGTGATACTCACCAATTAGGTATGTAGCACTTTTTCTAAGACGAGTTCATGAGCTCAATTGTCAGACCTCATATTTCCTTTATCAGGTTAGGGAAGTTTTCTGTAATTATTTTTCAAGTAGGGTTTCAATTCCTTGCTCTCTTTTTCTGGTATCCCTGTGATGCCAGTATTGTTAAGCTTGATATCTCTCTCTCTCTCTCTCTCTCTCTCTCTCTCTCTCTCTCTCTCTCTCTCTCTCTCCTCTCTCTCTCTCTTTGGGGGGGAAGGGATTCCTTTTTCTTTTTGCTCTTCTGATTGGGTGTTTTCTGCTGTCTAATCTTCCAAATCACTGATTTGATCTTCTGCTTCATTTAATGTGCTGTTCCCCCCCATTTAATATACTGTTGATTATCTCTAATGTATTCATTTCAGTTACTGTATTCCTCACTTCTGACACATTCTTTTTATCTCTTCGTTGAAGTTCTTACTGAGATAATTGAGCATGTTTATAAGCAATGTTTTGAACTCTGCATCTGATAGGTTGTTTGTCTCCATTTTGTTTAGTGCTTTTTCTAGGACTTTGTTCTGTTCTTTCATTTGTGACATTTTTTTTATCTCCACATTTTGGCAGCCTCCTTGTTTTATGTTTCTATGTATTAGGTAAAGCTATTATGTCTCTAAGTCTTAGTAAAAGGCCCTTATGTAGTAGGTGTCCTGTGGGGCCCAGTAGTACAGTCTCCCCCATCACCTAAGCTGGGTGCTCCAGATTTGCTCCTTGTGTGGGTTGTATGTGCTTTCCTGTTGTAGTTGGGTCTTGGTTGCTATTTGCATGTCAATGGAGGGGTTTGACCCTCAGGCTGATTGGTTGTGAAGACAGGCTGTGACTATAGTGGAGAAGCTGTTGTGCAGGGGTTGAACCTATGGAGCAAAATTTGCTTTAGCAGGGCTCTGATGCCTGTCCATTCTACCCTTCAGGTATGTCTTTTGCGGAACTGGTTGGGTGGTGCTCTGGTGTATTCTGAAGCTGAATACACCAGGTGTGTTGGTTATGAGGCCTCTTGGGAGGGGCTCTGCTACAGGCCAAGTTCAGCTGCTGCCTGTGCCCTGCCCAGTGTCACTTGCTATGAGCTACAAAGTGATCTTGAAGATGGTTGCCACTTGTGCTGGGCTTGGAGGTGCACAGGAGAGGCCAACTGTGAACCAAGGTTGGCTATTGCTGGTGCTGGGCTTGGGGCTGTTTAGCAAGAGATGTGGTGCATGCCAAGACCAGATGTTGCTTGTTTGAGTTTTGTGATCCTTTGAGAAATTTTCAGAATACCTACAGATTGAGCCAAGACAGGCCATTTGTATAGTAAAGCCACTGGAGGAGGCTTTGGTGGGCTGGCAATTGGGTGAGGTGGAGTCTCAGGGAATAACCAGGGTGGGATGAACATTGTTAGCCAGTTTGATGGAGACTCAGATATGGCAGCTTCCTGAGTCTGCATGCTGTGTATGTGTGTAGGGGGTAGGGCTCAACAAAGAAACAATGGCCTCTGCCAACACTTCTGTCTTGTTGAAAGCTGCCTCTCCAGCCCTCACTCTAAAGCCAGACTACTCAGTTCCTTTCTATATGTTCCTGGTGCCTTTCAATCTGCTGCTCCAGAGCTGGAGTTCAGAGCAAGTGAGTCCATCAGCAAGTCTGTGCATGGGCCCTATAAGAGGAACGCCTGGGGCTAAAGCCACCTTCCATCTCACTCAGCCACAATCTCTGGTGGTTTTCACTGTCAGAAATTGTGGAGACTTCTCTTTCCAGCATTGGAGCTCTGGGCTGGGGAGCCTGGTGTGCATCAGGGATCCTTCACACTCCTCAGGGGTGACCTCTACAATTGAGATATCCTTCCCAATTTTTAACCACCATATGTACGTGTCAGAGCAGCCCCTTCTGTGTCTCTGCTCCTCTTACCAGTCTTGATGTGACTTCTTTTGCATATCCTTAGATATAGGACTTATGTTCAGATAGACTTCAGGCAATTCTCAATGATGGTTGTTCTGTAGTTTAGTTGTAATTTTGATGTGGTCATTAGAAGATGCAGGCACAGTGTTTACCTACTGTGCCATCTTGACCAGAATTCCCTCATTTCAGTTTTTTTCCCTTAATTTTAGATTAGAAATAGATACAGTGAAGTTCTAGCATTTTCTTCCTACACCTCAGTGGGTGTTTTCCACACCTCCTTGACTGCATACACACATTTTGGATCCCATTGCTATACACCATGATGAAGTTGAAGGGATGTCAGATGTTAATCATGGCTTGGGTTAAGTCATTCCTCTTTGTGCCTCATTTCCATGTGTTTATATTATTGTAGTAATAATCACTTAGCTATGTCACATGAGATGGTATAAAAATATCCAAAAAGAATGAAACCATGCAAAACAGTACTATTGTTATCATGGTTATTGTATTGATGCGTGTAGGAAAGCTGGGGAAAAAAGACACACTGAGCACTCTCAGCAGTAGACTGATCCTAATCTGCAGTAGTGTTTAGAACCATTTTCAAGGACAGTCATGGGCTGCCTAAGGTCGTTTTCATCAAGACAGACTACATATATGAATTATAAGCAAATGTTTGCAGTGTTGAAAGAAAAGTCTGAACCCAACTACGATGTTGAATTTACTTCTAGCTCTTGGTGGTTTAAACATGAGGAGGCTCAGCATGCTGTCCACCTGCCAGCCGTGTGCCTGACCAGGGCTGGAGCTTGTGGAGTTGGAGAGGGTGGAGGAGGAGGGGAGCCTGGGAGCCTGCCCAAGCTCACCCCTGCACATGCACATGCGTGCACACACCTGTACACAAACTCACTTCCCTCCATTTTTCTTTCTGTCTTTCCTCCTAGTCCCATTCCACATCCATATCTCTCTTTCTCTCTTAATTATTTCTTGTCTCAAGATTTATCTCTCTAGGTCTCTTTCAATTTCTGCTTTCCCTTTCTCTCCTCTTCATTTCCTTCCCTCTCTCCCTTCCTGCCTCCCACCTCTTGAGGTCTACGCTCCCTCCAAATGTGCCTCCTCCCTCTACAGCCCTTCCCTGCCCTCCAATGTGCTGGTGTGCACACTAGCACATGTACACACACACACACACACACACACACACTTTATCTTTTATACCATATTTTTACTCTACATTTTCTATGTTTAGATATATTTAGATATACAAATACTTACCATTGTATTACAATTGCCTTCAGTATTCAGTACAGTAACATGCTGTACAGGCTCACAGTCCAGGAGCAATAGGCTACACCATACAGCCTAGGTATGTAGTAGGCTGTACCATCTAGGTTTGTGGAAGTGTAGTCTATGATGTTCGCACAGTGACACATTTCTCAGAATGTATACTTGTTGACAAGTGACATGTGACTATACAGTAAAAACTACTTCCCAATTAAGGACAGTTTGACTAGTCAACCAGAATTGCAGATGTAAATACACGTGGGAGGTCAGGAGACACTGAGGAGTAGCTGAGGACCCATGTGTTGAATTACAGACTTCACCAGAACCACCCAAACCTCGTTCATGAGAACTCTGACAGAAGAATGGGCTGTTATAGAAAGTACTGAGTTAAAACAGGGGTTGCTCAGGTAAACATCCATCAAAGACAACTCTAGTGGGACATTTGCCTGGATGGATGGCTGTAATAAGTGACACCCTTTATTAGCTTCTTCTGGGTGCTATAACAAATTCTCACACACTTGGTGTCTTAGAACAATAAAAACTTATTCTTTCACAGTTCTCGAAGCAAGAAGTCTGAAATCAGTATCAATGAATCAAAACCAACTCTGTCCACACACACATATTCTAATATATTAGAATATTACTCAATTATAAAAAAAATATGCCATTTATGGCAGCATAGTGCACATTATACACAGGAGCGCATTACACATGCCAAAATATGGTATATAAGGAAATTGGCTCCCATGATTAGGGAGGCCAAGAAGCCCCATATCTGTAGTTGGCAAGCTGGAGACCGAAGGAGCCTATTATATAGTTCCAGTGCAAATACACAGGCTCAGAGACCCAAGAAGGGCTCATATCTCAATCTGAGTTTAAAGGTTAGGAAAAGACCAACATTCCAGCACAAGAAGTCTGGTAGGAAGAACTCCCCCTGACTGGTGGAAGGGTCAGCCTTTTCATTCTATTCAGACCTTCGGATGATTGAGATTCATGAGCTTTACTCTGTCTACCAATTCAAATGCTAATCTCATCCAGAAACACCTTCACAGACACACCAGTATAATGTTTGCCAAGTAGCTGGTACATGTGGCCCAGTCAAGTTGATACATAAAATTAACCATCATAAGTGGAAATAAAGGCAAGCAGGGCAGGAGGTAAAAATACACACCCTGGAAACATTCCACATGTTAGTTTGGCTGAAGCAGTTTCCTCATCTTTCTAGAGTTTTGGAGCTTTACTATTTTATCATAATTTTCTGTCTACCTGCTGAGCCTATGCCTTACCAATCTATAGCCCATCTAGAAGGACAAACACTATGGAGAAAGAGCTAAGTAAACTCTGGGAGGAAGTTAGTGCCCACCCACTCCCCGCCACCCCACAGTCCAGCACTTGACAGCATGGACCCTGCCTTTCTTAGAGGCCTTACCCAGGCCCAGCCCAAACCCCGAGCAGGTCTGTCTGTGCACTGATTCATTCAGACTCCCTGGAACAGTGGTAGTCACTGCTGAGTCTGTTCCTCCATCACATAGTTTCATCCAGCCCTATATCCTGGCTTCCCTGCCATGTCTCAGGAGCACCCTGAGCCAACACCATTGCCTCAAGCCATCAGGGGTGTGATTGCAACAGACATAGAAATGTGGGTGTGGGAGGAAGCTAAGCTCAGTAGAGAGAACCAATGTGAGGAGGTGGAGTACTCAAGAATCACAGGGCAGAGGTTTCTCCAGAGCATAGCTCAGAAGGACTTATGGCCAGAAGAGGCTAGCATACAGGGGTGAGGTGTCAGGAGGAGAGGAAAGAAAAGCCCGGTGTGGATAAGGCCAATTCATTCATTCCATAAATACACCTTGAGCACCTATAATATGCCAGGTTCTAGGCTAACAGATCATCAAGCTCTGTGAAAATCTTCAGGGATGGAAAGCTTAGGCTGGCTGAGGTCTTCACTTCAAAATGCAAAACTGCAGCAAAAAGACATTGGTTCTGAGCTGCTTCTGCAGCTTCCACCCCCTTCTCCAGGATATCCAAGTTGCCCCTTGGAGATTGTTTGCTCTTCCTCCAAAAGTTCTCATTTGCAAAGCTAGAACCATTTCCAGATTAAGAGAAACAGGCTTCCAGGCTACTGAATTGGGCCAGGGTGTTGGACCAGCCAGAGATAGGAAAATGTTTAGAACATACCTCCAAGAGGCTCTAGCCCTCTCTCTCTCTCTCTCACTATCCCACTCTCTTCCAATCTCAAACTTCCTTTCCCCAAAAGGAATCTTATCTTCCTTGGAAAATTTCTGTAGGGATGTATGTGTGTATACCGGATCTCCCACATGTGTGATGTAGGCATGTGTCCTGGGGGGAAATGACACTGGTGAAATCAAGTGTATCCACTGTGCTTACATTTGACTAGCTTGTACCCAGGGACAGAAAGGCAGGGAACCAAAGCCACAGTTTTGCAGACTGTTTTCCAGCAAAATGCTATCCTTCCTATGTCCACTTATAGACTATTGGTAATTATCACCTATAGACCATTAGAAACCCCATTATGAGGCTCCTGCCCCATAAAAATTCTCTTTGCCCATCAAGGACTGGGAGACTAGGACATGGCTCCCAGGCAGTTTCCCAAATGAAGTTGTGCTGGGCCTGTCTGGAAGGCACAGTTGCCATGACAATCCTAGATGATGAAAAGGTATGTAAATGAGGGAAGACTATTTATCATTTGTCAGTGGTGCTAAGTGCTTGTCCTTTCTGAGCTTCGGAGAGTGAAGAATGGGGTATTAGAAAAGCATATATTTAGCAAAATTTTGGTTAAATGTTTGTTTTCAGAGGTCACCATGAGAAATGATTATTTTTGCTGGTAGCTTTATAAAATGATTTTTATCTGCAGCTCCTTGAGAAGGGGTTGGGGGTCAAACGAAAATGCATGGACAAGCTACCTGCACTTTGTGTCTGTCAGAGAATGCTGCAGCCAACATTTCTGTCACCAGCGGAAAGTCCCAGTTTGGGTCCATGTGGGTAGTTTTTGCCATAGGTAAGGCTTAAGAGACTTCCCAACCGCAGATGAGCACCATCTGACTTACCCTCCTGATTCTTAATTAAAACGCCCTGAAAATCCATAAACAGACAAAAACTGGCAACAACAACTTACACTGAGGACAAGTGAAAATCAGAGCCTGAACCACGGACTGCCAAGCAGCTATGCTGCCCAGAGAAGTTGCTCTGGGTCAGAAAACTTCAATAGCTGCAAGAACTGGGGAGGAAACAGCCTGTCTTGCACTGCAATGAAATTCTGTTCTCCGGATTCAATGGAATTGTAATAGATAAGCATGATATGGGGGTGGGAGGGCAGTGGATGGGGGGTGGGGGGTTGTTACTTTGTGAGGGTGAAAAGGGTAACTATTGCATTGTTCTGTACACCTGAAACTAACAATAAATAAATAAATAAATAAATAAATTTAAAAAAAAAAAAAAGAAAAAAAAATAAAAATAAAAATATATTTAAACATGAAAAAAAAAAAATTCTGTTCTCACAGAAATCATCATCCACATAATTCCGGCAATGTACTTAATTTCTCTGTGCTCCCATTTTCATCTGGAAAATGAGAAAAATAAAAGAACCTAGCTCATAAGGTCGTTATGAGAACTAAATGAGTGAAGATGGGTAAATGAGTTTTTCCACTAGGATGTAAGCTTTACACAGGCTGGGATTTGCTTTGTTTCTGTCACCCATAGATCTGTGCCAAGTGCCTGTAACATTATGGGGCACATAGAGGGTGCTCAATAAATGTTTGTGGAATTGACTAATTGGTTATTAACCCTGATGTGGGGTGCAGAGTGTGTGAAGAGCGTAACAGGGACAGTCACGAGTGTACCGTGTCCTGGGCACTTGGCACAGGAGAGATGTCAGCAAAGGTTGAAGTGCCTGCAGGATCGGGTAAGCTGGATATGCACGGGAGCAGGCAGGCACCACACGTTGTTTTCCCTGATTTGGACAGAGAGTGAAGATACCCACTCACAGCAGCAAGGCACTCTGGATGAGTTCTTTCTAGTCCAGGGATTCGAGAAGAGCCATGCTTGAGATCTGAGACACCATCAGTGTGGGCTAAGAGCAATCCACACAGCCTCTCCTTAGGAAAATGGTCAGGTCAGGCCTAGTCATTAGTTTCTCACTCAAGGACCAATGTATGGCAGTGGCAGTGTCACATCTAGAGGGTCTATGAAAATAGTTTGCTATACAGAAAACAATATTTAGGAACAGTGTACCCTCAAAACAAATTTTACTACAGAAACTATAAGAAATGTTTAGAAAGAATGCATTTCATGTTCTCAGAAACTCCTAGAAAACATGGGCCATGAAAGACAAGCAAAAAGAGACTAGGAGAACAGCACTTATGATTGGAATGTAGACAATCACAGAGGTCATCTTCCTCACCTATTAAGAACAAGTGGAATGAATCACAAAATCATAGTTTCCGGTTTAATTCATCAAAGAGCTGAGGAATCAAAGAAATGAACTAAATTCCAAAAGGTGTTGAGACCTTCCTAGGAGAGAAGAGGCCGACAGCAGCTTTCATTCCTGGTTAATGTGGAGTGCATGAGGAATCGGCCTAACTTTTGGCAAACTTGTAAGAGCTGCATGTGGGCTCTTGTGACAGATTTGAATCCCGGGGAGTCCAGGGGCAAAGCACTCCAGTCCCACCCTCTGTCGAAAGAATGGACCTTAACTGAGTGACCGCTGGGGGCAGCTCAGGAGATCTGAGAGAAATCTCTCTGAGACCCACCAGGCTTCATGGAGTGTCTGCACCTGCTCTCCAAGGACCAGGAACAGGCGGCAGAATGAAGAGAGAGCTGAACACTCAGGTACCAGGGTGGAACTGGAGAGCAAAGGCAACTAAGGCAACTCCTCAATGACCAAAAAGCTGGCAGGCCTCAGAAAGCCTGGCAGCTCAACCGTGAAGCATAACGACATCTGCAGGGTCTCAGTAGCGCTCAGATCACAGGCCTAGCGATTAGAAAGTCCGACACCTCCCTCAAAACCTTTGCGGTCACTTTCAACCAAATCTAAGTAATGCTGTAACAAAGCCCTGTCCAGCTCAAATATAGGCCGGACTGACTATGATCCTGACACCAGTGCCTGGCAGAAGAAAGGTCCTGCTGTTCTCTGGAGGTAAACTTTGTATATTTCAGTCTTACAGGGTTTTTTTTTTTTACACACAATACCTGGCATTCAATAAAAATTATGATAAAAAGCAAGAAAGTGTGACTGATGGTCCAGAAAGGAAAATTTAACAGCAGCAGGTCTATGAGATTGCCCAGGTGTTTTAAAGATCAGACTTTAAAATAATTACAATAAATATGTTAAAGGAACTAGTGGTAAAGATAGAAAATATGTGAACAAATGGGGAATTTCAGCAGAGACATGGGAATTTGATAAAATAAACAAATAAAAATGCTATAAATAGAAAAAAAATACAACACGGAAATGAAGAACTCATTACATAGACTTAAAAACAGACTGGACACAGCAAATGAAAGGATTTGTCAATATAAAGTATCTATCAAAACAGACATAAAAAGGGGAATGGCGAAAAAGAAACAGAACACAGCACTAAAGATATAAGGAACAAGATCAAACAGCCTAACAAGTGTGTAATTGGAGTGCCAGAAGAAGAAAAGATAAGGAATAATGAAAAAGAAATATCCCAAGATATAATCACAGTGGATTTACCAAAATTAATGGAAGAAATCAACCCATAGATACAAGAAGCTTGACATAATGAGTGCAAAGAAAACCATACCTAGGCATAGCACAAATTGTCAAAAACAAGCAAAAAGTCTTAAACACAGCCAACGGAGAAGACACACAATGGAGAAGATAATAAAAGGTAGCAACATTATAAATAATTGTGGACATCTTATCAGAAACCACGGCAGCCAGAAGATAGTAAAATATCTCAAAGTACCAAAATAAAAAAATAAAAATAAACAAAAAATAAAAAAACTGTTAACTTAGAATCTTCCATCTTTTATATGTCCTTCAAAAATGAAGACAAAATAGGGCCAGCCGAGTGGCGCGTTGGTTAAGAGCTGGCTTGGGATGCCGGCTCTGAGCAGCAGTGTCCCGGTTTGGATCCCACATGAGGGCCAGTGACACTGCCCTCTACAGCTAAGATGGTGAACAACAGCTCGACCTGGAGCTGGGCTGTCGTGAGTCGCCTGCTACGGCGTAGGCTGCAGCCCTTGCTGCTGTGGGCTTCCATAAGCTACTGTGAGTGGCCGGCAGCTACTGTGAGCTGCCAAGCGCCGCCTTGAGCGGCCGTCCAGAGGCCAGTGACTGATCTACCTCACCTGGGAAGAGCGCAATAATAATACCAACATGGGCCAGTGAAGCAACGTCCTTCACAACTAGACTGAAGAACAAAAGGACAGCAACTTGTCTGTTCCCCTTCCCCGATTCCCCAATAAAATCTTAAAAAAAATAAAATGAAGACAAAATAAAAATATTTCCTTCAAACAGATATTTGTATGCCAGTGCTCATTCCAGCATTATTCACAACAGCCAAAAGGTAGAAACAACCCATTCGCAGAAGAATGGATGAACAAAATGTGATATATCCATTCAATGGAATATTATTCATCCATTTAAAAAACTGAAGTTCTGATACATGCTACACCATGGATAACCTTGAAAAGAGTATGCTAAATCAAATAAGTCAACCACAAAAAGAAAAATATTGTATGGTTCTACGTACATGAAATATCTAGAATAGATAAATTCATAGCGATGGTAGGTTAGAGGTTACCAGTTGGGGCAATGGGGGTAATTATGAGTTATTGCTCAATGGTTATAGAATTTTTGTTTGGGATGATGGGAACGTTTTATAAATAGATAGTGGTGATGGATGCACAACATTGTGAACATACTTAATGCCACTGGATTATACCCTTAAAAATGCTTAAAATGGCAAATTTTATGTTATATATTTTATCACAATAAAAAGTTCAAAAATTAACAATAAGACATTTTTCTGTCAGTCAAGGCTGAGGTTATTCCTCTCCAGTAGAAGTGCAGTAAAAGAAATGCTAAAAGAAGGCTATTAGGATGGAAGGGAATGAAATGAGATGAAAGCTCAGATATGCAAGAAGAAATAAGAGCACCAGAAAAGGTAAAATGGCGATACATACAATGTAGCATATGGACAAATAAAATATACGACAACATATTTTCATATGTTGTAAAATGTTTAGACTATTTATGAAGAAGAATAAGATTATTTGAAGAAAAAATGTGGTTAAGTTAAAGATGCATATTATAATCTCTACAGTAACCACCAAATACACATATTCAAAGTAATATACAGAGTTAAAAAGGCAGTAAGAGGGACAAATACAATACTCAATCATTCTCATTTCACCCAAAAGATGGCAGGAAAGGAGGAAGAGAAAAACACAGAATAAATAGTTCTAATAAAAAGTATATATCAACATGGTGGAATTAAATCCAATCTTATAAATAATTAAATAAATCGTACATAGACACTAATTTTCAAAAAAGATCAGCTGGCTGGATAAAGGGGAGACCCAATTATTTGCAGCTTATAATAATCAGACTTTAAATATAAAGACAGTAACAAGTTGAAAGTAAAACAGTTGAAAATGTAAGCCATACACATGCTAAGCAATATAGCTAGGGTGGGTATATTTATATCATAAAAATAGACTTTAAGACAATGAGTATTATCAGACATTTCATAATGATAAAGTATCAATTTATAAAGAAAATATAATCATTTTAAAATGTGCATGTGTCTGATATAAAAACTTGCCAAATAAAAAAAAAAGCAATGGATCAATTATTTTTTATGGGTATATATTCAAAAGCCTAAATAAAAAATAAAACAATAGCAAGTCAAGAACAACTGGGTATTGTGAGAGAAATTCATCCTGACTAAGAATCATTCAAGAACTGTAGGAGGTTTTTAATATAAGAAAATCCAAAAGCATCCCAGTTTCGGGATCCCCCTCTCATAAGACAACTGTATTTTGTCTTCAATAAAAATCTTTGCTCCTCTAAAAAAAAATCCAGTTAAATACATATCATCAACAGGTAAAATAATAAAAACTATAGATTATTTTGATATGTGATGAAAAGTTACTCAACAGTATTATTGATTTAAAAGAAAAAAGGTAAACCACAAATAGGTTATTACCTTACCATAATAACTAATATCTATCTCAAACAGCAATCAATGTCATTTGCAAATTTAAACTCAAACTGGGACATTACCATTAAAATCAAAAAGAAAAAATGGCTGAAATTACCATTATTATTCGATCTACAAGTTTTACCAACTGAAATAAAGCAGAAATGGAAAATAAGAAGAATCCCCCCATAGCACAAACTTCAGGGAGTCTTTCTTTACAGGGATTCCATGCATACTGGGACTATAGGAGGCACCTACTCAGCTTCTTCAATTTTCCTCGATTGCTGCTTATAATTGCCTCATATCTCCCAAATCTGACCATCTCTTGGTGCTGGAAGGGCTTCTGGCTGCTGTCCTGCATCCATCTCTGCTGGAGTCTGTTGCCTGCATCAGGCAAGCTGGATCTGCCCTACTCAGAAAATAAAAGACCTATGGATGAATGGAGGGGTTCAAAAGTCACCACCAACTGCCTCAGAGCTCAGCAACTGCCTGGCTCGCAAACAGATTTACCGAAGATTGTTGTGTAAAAGCATCTACTTTACATCCTCAACGACATTGAGAAGATGTTTGTCAACCAAATTACAAAAGTGATAAGGAAAAATTACATGGAGATGAGAAGGTATTGGTATAGAAATAAAATCAGTAGACTGTTCACTGTAAAAAACACAAAGTAGTGAAATTAGATAGATAGATAGATAGATAGATAGATAGATAGATAGATAGATAGATGATAGATATCACAGAAGACTGAAGGAAAAGATGAAGAAAGATCAGATGTGAGGGAAATATGTGGAGACCTTAGCCCAGGATCTAACCTGCATATAAGGCTAGACAGACTGAAATAATATGGAGCAAAAGTAGAAAATGAAAAGGGTCACAGAAATGTTTTCTAGGAAAAGAAATTCAGTCTAAAAATTTAGAGTGTGAACCATATTGCAAGAAACCCTACCAACAAGGACAACCATAGCACCAACCACCACTGATAAGGACAGCACAGAGAAGTAAATAGACTGGTGAAATAGTCACACTTCACAGACTATATAAGATACTAAAAAAAAATTAGGTTGTTCACAAAGACTAAATAGTAGGTTGGTTATGTGCTTCTTCACAATATTAATAAAATAATGAAGTAGCAATCATAGAATGTTAAAAGCAAAAGACTGTAACCCAAAAATTCTATACCTAAATCAAGTTGACATTTGTATGTGAATGTCAAGAGAAAAATATTCTCAGGTTTACAATACTCACAAGATTTAGGGTTGAGGTAAACTTCCTGAAAAAGAAAGAAAATAAATTTTGGAAAGTTTATGCCAGAACAAATGTACATTAATTAAAATAAGAAGCAGAAAATGAGTTAAGTATTGGCAGGGTATAGGCACTGAATCCAGTAAAAGATACAGGCAAAATAAGTGTTTCAAAATATGGTTCTAAAACTGACAATTTTTTAATTGAAAATAAAAATTGTAAAAAAAAGGAGAGGAGGAAGGTTGTTATGTTTATAACAGCCATATATTGAAATTAACAAAGAATATAAAAGAGAAAGGAAGAAACATTTAATTTCTCATCTTCTATAAAAGAGCATTATTATTTATAACTGATGCTAGGAGTTAGAGATAAGTTCACGAAAACTTTATGGCTATTACTAGAAAAAGTGATAATAAGATATATAACTTCCAAACGACTGAGAGAATAATATATATTTTTTAAACCCACTAGAGTAAAAAAAGAAGACAAATTCAATAGTAAGTACACTTGGAAACCAGAGAAAAACAAAATGCCAAAATTAAGACCCAACTGAAATTTCTGAAATAAATGATAGGTTAAACTTGCCAATAAAAGGGCTCTTAGAATAATTAAAAACTAAAGCATAATGGCACATATTGTGTAAGTTTCACATCTAATGAAGTCACATTGAAAGGGCAGGAATACAGTGCACCGTGTTCCTGGAAGAAGCTGAATTATTGTGAATATTCCCCAACGACCACATATAACAATAAAAATTCTGCAAACACAGCCAAAAAGTTATGTGTCAAAAATCAACAGAAAGCAAAAGCCCAACTCAAAAGTGTTTAAAGGACATTTACATTGATAAAGGATAAAATCCACTATAAGGGCAGAGAGAACATTGAAAATTAAAATAAAAACTATTAGAAATAAACTGAGGAAGCAAAGTAGTAGCAGTGGGATACTTCAATACATCACAGTAATTTATCTCAGATAAAATAACCAAAAATACAGGTGGAGGGAATATAGGTAATATGTACATAACTTCTAAGTATATATAAAAGCCTTATACTGTAGAGGCAATACCTTCCTAAAAATTCATCTTATTCTTGTTTACAAAGAAAATCCTAGCAAACAGGAGGTCATATTTATTTTCAAATATGCAATGAAAATAGAAAATTTAAATGTAAACTAGAAAATTTAAATCCCAGTGACTTGAAAATTATAAAGTAATTTCAAAAAATATGTAGAATAGCAGAGGGAATTGAAAAATACAATAAAATATTGTAAAGAAAGCAATGAAACAAAACTATCAAAATTTGGGAGATATTATTAAGCTCTTCACAGTCACAATTTCTCATCCTTGTTGCTTTAATTATTAAATAATGAGGAATTAAAATAAAATAAGTGATCTACTGAAGTTGCTAGAAATGACAATAAGCAAAAATGATTTAAAAACAAACAAACAGAAAAACAAGCACAAAAACACCATACAATTAAAACTATATAGGAAATGAAGATGAATTGCCACAACACTAGAAGATACTCTGATCACTCACTGGTCCATTTAGGCAGATAACAAACTGGAGTTTTGGAAAGTCCATAGGGAGCAAGACAGCCCATCAAAAAGGAGCAGGTAGGCGTAAGACAGTGAGGAATGGCAGAGACTGTGGCATTTGTCCTGCCTAGAGAGCATAGCTACTCAGCCCCACCAAACTACTGCAGTGAAAGTTCTAGTTCTGCAGATGTAGTTCTGACAAATTCACCAATATTTTAAGACAGAGACATGAATACGTTTAATACAAGATTCTCTGCTTCATAAAATGAAGTGTGAGCCAAATAAAGCATGGCCCTGAGCTGTATTTGGCTGGTAGGCTGGAAATATGTAACATCCGATTTAGACTACTGACTTCAGCTTGAATCAATTTCAGTAATATGTTTTTCCAGAAAAATCTCCATTTCATGTAGATGTCCAAGTATACTTGTACAAAACTGTATTACGTATTCTTTTTAAAAACCTCCCACATTTTTCATTTCTAGTTTATTTTAATGATAACTCTTTAATTCTTAAATATGCTATATTTGTCAATGTATTGCTTTTTTTTTTTTTTTACCAAAGAATCAGCTCTTGGATCTGTTCGTTAAATTGAAAGGTTTTTAGTTTTTAATGTTTAAATTTCTAAGTGGGTGAGATTTTTATTCAAATTTTTGTTATTTCTGGTTTATTGCATGTAAACAAAAAAGTGTCTATAATATTTGTTCTTTGAAATTTAGTTAAGTTGTCTTTGTAGCCAAATGCATGGCCATGTACTGCTTATATGTGTGTGTGGTGTATGTGTGTGTGTGTGCGTGCACACGCACGCGTGTTCATGTACAAACTAACATAATAGTCAGACATTTACTCCCTCACAAAGTGATAACACCTCCCGATCTACTACACCTCTGACATCGTATATAGTTGTTACAATACGAATAACTAAATTCCCTATACTGTACTTTACATCCCGTAACTATATATACATATATTTGATTATAGTTGACATTCAATATTATTCTACTTCAGTTTCAGATGTACAGTGCAGTGGTCAGGCATCTACACAATCTATGAAATGATCCCCCTGACAAGTCCAGTACCCACCTGACACCCTACATAATCTTTACAACATTATTGATTATTACCTATACTGGATTTCATATCCCATGACTATATTGTGGCTGCCAACTTGCTCTTTCGAATCCCTTCACCTTCTCCCCCATCCCACCTCCTTACCATCTAGCAACCATCAGTTTTTTCTCTATATCTCTGATTCTATTTCTGTTTTGTTTGCTCACTTATTCTGTTCTTTAGATTCCACGCATAAGTGAGATCATATGGTATTTGTCTTTCTCAGTCTGACCTATTTCACTTAGTGTAATATTCTCCATGTCCATCCATGTTGTTGCAAATGGTAAGATTTCATTCTTTTTTATGGCTAAGTAATAATACTCCATTATATAAATGTACCACAGTTTCTTTATCCAATCATCTGTTGATGGGAATTCTGGTTGTTCCTAATTCCACTCCAAAGAAATCGAAAACACTAATTCAAAAAAATATATGCACCATTATGTTTATTGCAGTGCTATTCACAATAGCCAAGACATAGAAACATGGTCCATGTATTGTTAATGTTCCAGAATCACTTAAAAAGAAGGGCATTCTCTTTATAAGAGTACAAAATTTACATTATACAGACACACACATACACACATACATACATACTCATATGCACACATATTTAATGTCATCAAATTACGTTACTTAGTTTTATCTACTTGATCAATTTGAAAATCTCCCATAACAATTGTTTGCCCCATTCATAGTATTTCCAAAAGTTTTTCCTGAGATAAAACTTTTGCAAAGAATGTGACATTCTAATTTTTTTTAAGTCTAAAATCCTTAAGTAGTGTTGTTCCCCAAATATTTCCAGTTAATTCCCCTCTGGGCATGGAGTCAGATTCTACTTCCCAATACCCTTTGATATTATGCACAGGCCTGTGACTAGCTTTAGCAAATGAGATATGAATAGGAGTGACAAAACTTCAAGAATCACTATGTGATTCACTCAGTTTCTTTCCCTGGCCATAGTTGTCATGGAAACACAGACACATAAGCCTCCCCCTGCCAGGATTCCTGATTGAGGATGACAAAGAGGAAATACCCAGCCAGCCTACAATGGATATACAGCACAAGTAAGAACTTTTATTTTGTGACATTAAGCTGTTGATATTTTGAGGGGGGGGATTATTTATTACTGCAGCATAACAGTCTATCCTTACTGAAACAGATAAAACCAAAAAAAAAGACAATTTGCAAAAAGAAAAAATGGATAACCAAATCAACACATGAAAAATACATCATCTCTATTTGCGGTCAAGATGGCAGATAGTTTTCTGGCTCATGCCAAGTGGCCCTGGGCAGAGCAAAAGCTGCAGCTGAACCTGGCCTGTGGGGAAGGGGACCGTCCCAGAAAGCCCCAGAGCTGTTACACCCAGTGGCCATCTTTGGACCGAGGCAGAACATCAATTGGCCACCTCCAAGGATGACACACCCAAAGGAAAGACTTGGCAGGAACCAGAGCCCTGCTAAAGTGAATCCTGCTCCATAGGGTCAACCCCTGCACAACAGCTCCTCCACTATAGTCACGGCCAGTCCTCACAACCAATCAGCCTGAGGGTCAATCCCTTCCACTGATGTGCAAATAGCAACCAAGACATAACTATAAGAGGAGGGCACACACAACACACACAAGGGACACACCTGGAGCACCCGGGTCAGGTGACAAAGAATACTGCACTACTGGGCCCTTCAGGACACCTACTACATAAGGCCACTCTATGAAGACTGGAGACATAGTAGCCCTACCTAATACATAGAAACAAACACAGAGAGGTAGCCAAAATGAGGAGACAAGAAAACATTTCCAATCAGTTTAAATGGATTAAATGCTCCAATCAAAAGACATAGGGTGGCTGAGTGGATAAGAAAACAAGGCCCTTACATATATGCTGCCTACAAGAGACTCACTTCTAATCAAAAGACACACAGAGACTGAAAGTAGAGGGATGGAAAAAGATATTTCATGAAAATGAAAATGAAATAAAAAGCTGTAGTAGCAATACTTATACGAGACAAAATAGACTTTAAAACAAAGGACAGGCATGTAAAACAAAGGTAGGAATGTAAATTGGTACAGCTACAATGAAAAATAGTATGGAGGTTCCTCAAAAAATTAAGAATAGAATTACCATATGACCCAGCAATCCCTCTTTTGGGTATGTACCCCCAAAATCTGAAAACATTTATCTGTAAAGATATATGAACCCATATGTTCATTGAAGCATTATTCACAGTGGCCAAGACATGGAAACAACAAAAATGTCTTTCAATAGATGACTGGATAAAGAAGATGTGGTACAAATACACAATATTACTCAGCCATAAGATGAAGCACTGCCTTTTGTGACAATATGGATCAATCTTGAGTTTATCATGCTCAGCCAAAAGAAGTCAGACAGAAAAAGTCAAGAACCATATGACTTATGGAATATAAAACTGAAAACAACAAAGGAACAAGACAAACAAAAAGACAAAAACTCATAGGCACAGACAATTGTTTAGTGGTTACCAGAGGGTAAGGGGGGAGGAAGGTGGTAGAAGAGGAAAAAAAGAGTCAAATATATGGTGATGGAAGGACAACTGCTTTTTGGTGGTGAACACACAATGCAATATATATGACGTATTATAGAATTGTACACCTGAAACCTATATAATTTTACTAACCAATGTGACTCCAATAAATAAAAAAAAAAAAAGGAAAGAAACCTAAGAAACCTGCCAACACCTTGATCTTAGATTTCCAAACTCCAGGACTGTGAGAGAAGAAATTTCTGTTTATGTAAAAAAAAAAATCTATAACGAGTCAAAGAAGTGCCCAGTAATCCCACTCCTAGGTATTTAGCTGAACAAATCCAAAACACTACTTTGAGGGGATGTGCTCATCCATATGTTCATTGCAGCATTGTTTACAATGGCCCACATGTGGAGGCAGCCTGGGTGTCCATCGATGGAAGAATGGATAAAGAGGAGGTGTTACATATTCACAATGAAATATTGCTTGACCATGGAAGGGAATGGGTTCTTGCCATCTGCAGCAGCATGGATGGACCTGGAGGGTATTGTGCTGAGTGGAGTATGTCAGACAGAGAAAGACAGATGCAATGAGATAGAAAACATAAAAATGGAGATAGAATATCCCCATTTTGCTTATATGTGGAATCTAAAGAACTAACAAGAGGAACAGAAACAAATTCATAGATACAGAGAACATTTTGATGATTGCTGGATGGGAGAGGGGTTGAGGGTGTGGGTGAAAAGGGGAAAGGATTAACAAGTACAGATTGGTTGTTGCAAAATAGTTATGGGAATGTAAGGTATAGCATTGGAATATAGTCAATAATATTTTAATAACTACATATGGTGTCAGATAAGTAGTAGATTTATCAGGGTGCTAGATGAGAAGGGTTTGGGGGGCAGGATAAAATGGTGAAGAGATTGAGGAGGACTAATTGGTAGTTACAAAATAGTCATGGGGATGTAAAGTAAAGCATCAGGAAAATAGTCAATAAAAAGTGTCTTGGGACCCCAATACTTGCCTGTACTTTTTCATATTGCATGTATTTTACATTTATTAAAGTCTTATATTAATAAAAAATAAAAGCAAAATAAATGCATCATTTCACTTATAAGTTAAAATAAGTTCCCACTTTTCACCAATCATGTTAGTCATAATTTGTTAAATAATACTCAACACTGGTCAGGGTGTTCTTGGATGGGCATTCTCATACATTCCTTTTAGTAAACCTCACCTGACAGAAATGTTATTTATGTATGAAGGATTTTAGCAGGTTCTTATCAGTCACATAATACTCTTGCTTATAGGAATCCAGCATGGTCTCTGTTTTCATTATGATGCAATATGTGGTACCAGGAAGAAACAAACTTCCTAAGTGGGATTCTGAGATTCGTTTGCTTATCTATGATCTTAAATGAAGTCCTGACATTCTTGCTCCTGAAAAATGGGATAATGGTGTCTATATTATGCACTGGCATCATAACGAATTAAATGCCATCTCTGGTGTCTTGGGATAAAATAATTATTGAAAGCCAGATTTTGGAAGATCCATGTAGCTCCTGTGTTTGACCTTGATGGTAGCAATGATGACTTCAAGGGTTGTGGGTAGGATGGCTGCTTCTGCATGTCCTTGAAAGAAAATAAAAACAAGCTCAGGTGTTGAAACTTCTAACTCTAAGCTCGGGTCACATATAACTAGAATGTTTGTAGGGTGGCCCAAAAATAATCACTTCTTACAACTTCAGAGAAGACCTCAAGTTTAATTGTGTGGGCTGTAGAATTATAAGTGGAAATCACAGACTCATCAAGTCTCATGTGAAATTTAGGGCATTGATTGGAAAGGACTGAGACCTGAGACTTGGCATGGGGACCTCCGGGCAGATTCAAAAAACTCAATGCCCAACTCTCCCTGATGTCCTTTCTGATGACTCCCTGAGGTCAGACAAAACCAGCTTGAAGACCTTGCAGACCCTGAATACCTGTAATAAAAACAGTGGAGGCAGCTGCCTTGAAAGGAGTTGCCTATGTTCAAAATCCACTCCTACCACATTTCACTGCCTCTATCCCCCTGACTAGAATCAGACTGGCACTTCTCAGGAGAAATTTCAAATCTGATATGGGAGAAGAGAGTTGCAAGATGTAGCTAATTTATGTCAGTGTTAACCTGGAGGATAGGTTGGATTCCAGGGAGTTAAAACAGGGAGCTAGAATATAATATTAGCTGGTCTTATTGAAATGGGTGCACATACCAGAAATTTTGTGTTTATTACGTTGGCTTAAGTAGCTGGAACTGGCTCAGTTTGGTCTTTAGCTGAAACTTGGATTCAATGTGGCAAACTGTCAATAAGATGAAGATGGCAGACCTATTCTGGCACAATATAGAGGCAGGAATTGCTTAGGAAAATAGGAATGCTGGAGTGAGTTCGTTACAAACATGCACCACCACTACATATCCAAAAGGGGCCTATGGGAGTGTCCCCTGGCTAAAGCAACGAGAAACCCAAAGACACCACCTTCAGTTCATAATTGCGATCTAGGGTCAGGCTGGATTCACGTAAAGATAACCTGGGCAGTGGCTGGAGTCCATTGTCCAGACAAAGGTGGTAGCAGGAGGCTGCCGGGAACAATGACTGGTAAGCAAAACACTATATATAGGTAATGTCATGACTCGGGAGTGTGAGTGTATGGTGTGTGTGTGTGTGTGTGTGTGTGTGTGTGTGTGTGTGTGTGTTCTGTTTGGTCACTGCTTCAGTGTCCTGTTGTCACCCTAAGTGACCTATATCCACTAAAGTCACATATATATGAGATGTGTGCTTCAGATCTTAGATTCATATGGCTCTTACTAGTAACATGACCTGGGCAAGTTATTTGAAACCTCTGGACTTCATTTTTCTCATCTATAAAATGAAGGTCATTTTATTTTATAGATGAAACAACCACCTATGGCTATAAGAGGACAAAATAAGTTTAGAAATCAAGTGCTTAGAACAGTGGTTGGCCCATGGTGAAGACTGTAATGTGCTGGCTAGTGTCACTGTTGCTGGATGTTATGGGGTGCGGTGAACATTGTGTGTTAGTCATCATTATTGTCGCCCAGTTAACACTTCCCATGGTAAGATCAATGTACATTCAGCAATAATTCACTACCACAGAATTACATTTTTAATCATCATGCTCTGATGCCAATCATGCTTATTCACAAATGCAAACATTTGGAGAGATATTTTCCTATACTTGACCTTCATCGGAACTTTGGTTCTGTGAAATACTTCCAGGTTTTAAAGTTAGCAAATCCCGTGTGTTGAGTTATGGAAAGAGACAAGGGGGAGCTGTACTGTGCTGGAGAGGTCCTCAAATGAGGAAGCATCCGTTGGCTTGCTTCCCATTTCTCAAAGTGTGCCCTAGACTAGCACCTCTCGGGCTTTAAGGTGCTTGTGAATCACCTAGGACCCTTGTTAAAATACGGACTCTGAATCAGCAGGTCTGGGAGGGCCTGAGATTCATGATTTTAAGCAAGCTCCCAGGTGATGCCAAGTCTGCAGGTGCCTGGACCACAGCTGGAGGAGGAAGGAAGCTGAGGCCTCTACATGTGTGAGTACCAGGGCCACGAGCTTTTCCAGCAGGGCTGACCGACCACAGACTGCTCACTTATTTCCTTAGATTCCCAAAGAAAAACTCCTTATCTGCCTGTCAGGCATTTACCTCCTACTCAGACCTTCTTGCTCATACAAAAATTCATAGGCTTGGAGATTTCTCTTTAGCTTTAGATTTTTCCTTTATCCAAAGGTGCCCCAGGTATGTCAATGCACACATTGGAGTCCATAACCTGACAAGCTGTTAAACAACGCTGGCTCCTAGGCTCCATCCTGGAAATTCTGGGATTCTGGTTCTATGGACCTGTATTTTTGTTTTGTTTTGTTGTCTTTTTTTTTGGGGGGGGGGTTGTTCTTATTTTTGTGATTAACATGCTCCCTGGGTATTTTCTGATGTGCATTCAGTTTGGGACCCCCTTGATTTTGGCTAAAAAGCTCCAATTTCTTCCACCTCACACCAGGTTGTTGCAGTCATGCAGTCCATGGGCATCAGCCTGGTGTGAGATGGAAGTGTGCATTCTAGCTCACAAACTAGATCCACGCTAGCTCCAGAGCCCAAATCAGTATGCTGACGTGTTTGAAGGGGAAATGGAAGTGAGCGCTGCTCATAATTAAGCATATACTTTTCTGTCTTCTAGATCACAAAAGGAAACATTGAAGTCATAATCATATGACTAATCAGCAAAGGACTAAACCTTGCAGTGAACGGGTAGCAAGAGAGGGAAGACGTGGACACGCTGTTACGTTTACATGCAAGCTAACAGTGGGACACTGCTAACTCCTTCATGTGACTCTGGCCATCATTTTGTTCCTTGTGGCTCAGTTGTTTGTCTCAAAATGAACCCAAAGTGAATCTTGCCAACCATAAAAATAAGCCAGTTCACACATAATGGACACCAGGTAAGTCCTTTTTAAATTGAACTAAACTTGAATCACACCCATCAAACCCACTATCTACGGAGTGGTGAATCTACAAACAAACAAACAAAACAAACAAACAAAACCCCTACAAACCTGTTGAGAGATAAATTCATTTCAAAACCCGAAATTTTTTGGAATTTCTGCATCCAAAATTCTGCATCTTTGAGGAGCAGAAAAAAAATTAAGGAGGAAAAGGGCAAGGTCTGAATTTGTTTCAAAGAGGGGCTTGTTCTTTAAGTGTTGGAGAGGCAAGGGAAGCTCAGAAGAAGAGATAATTGCATTAGGAAACTTGAGCGGGGTGATGAAGGGCCAGGGACTGCTTGATCTCCTGTTTGATTGTTTCAGGAAACTCTTTGCAAAGCTACCTGGATTCACTCCAGAAGGCCACAGTGGTGTGACCTCAGAAAGCAGTCGAAAATATCCCTTGGGTCTTGAAGATACCAAGTCCGTATTCCCCAGTGAATGATGCAGGAACCTGAGTAGAGCAGCTGGGACATGGCACTTCTATAAAAGATTTAAGCTTTGGAGATAGGTTTTGAGTGACTGTTTTATCAACCCTCCCAACGGTGGTGCATAATGAGTGCCATGATGCACTGGAGAGAATGTGATTCCTGACATGCAAGGAGTGCCTTGGGACACCAGCTTAAATGCCTCTAGGAGCCTGACTGAGAGGGCTGCAGGTTTCTGAAAGTTGGGCTGAAGGAGACATCCTGGCCAAAAGCATCCAGTAAGAGTGAATCCTGGTCCCCAGTTACCTTAGTTGCATAGGCTGATAAAAGAGGAGTGGGACAGTAAGCACCAGGGTGTGCAGAACTGAGTTCAAGTTCCAAGAAAGAACCTTTGCAATAATGGGCCCAAGAGGAAGCCCTTAGGCACTGAGCAAAAGTTTGGGTTTTCTGTTTAGTATTTAACTGAGCAGTTTGGCCCATGCCATACACACACTCACACTCACATGCATGTGCACACACACATGCACACACAGTCAGTCCCAGCACCAAAGGCAAACTGGCCATGGGCCAAGAGAGCAATCCTAGACCCTTCTGCCTGTCTTCCATTCTGTCCTCTGGAGAACCAGCTCCATAGAGACTAGAACTGTCTGGCCCCTGCAGGCTCTGTGTTCAGGAAACCCCATTGAGCTCCCTAACCCAGGGAGGTCACTCCATGCCCAAGGATCACCTAATGAAAGCCTCCTGTGCTGACTTTGGCTGCACAGACACAGTCAGGCTAATTCTAGCTGGGCCTTGAGCGGAAGGCATTAAACCAGGGATCCCAGAGGGTCATGTGTGGTCAGACTTGCTCCTAGTCATGGACAGCTGGGATGGATGGAGGCAGTGTCATCTCTCCTGCCACCCCTGATACTCAGGGTCAGGGTCTGGGGGCAGGAGTCACAGTCATCTCACAGCTAAAAATCCTAAGTTCTGGCCCAAACACTCCATCTTTTTGGCATTACCTGCATAAAAATCTCTGTCATTCCACAAGTTTCATACCAAAGAGAAACTTAATTAGGTAGGGCCAAATCTCTGTGGAGAATTCCCAGTTACAGAAGCTGGGAAGGAAGGATATAATTAGAATCTGACTTTTTAAAATAGAACAGCTCAAAAGACCCCATTAAAAGGACACTGAAAAACAGTCCATCAGGTCCTATCTAGAGCCCAGCACCCAGATATTTCACTTCCCAGTGTCTTTTACACAACACTTAAAGACACATTTCAGCCTCAGACTGGGTGTTTTTCACTTAGCTCTTTACACACTCAGGCATTTAATAGATAGTGCAGGCAATTCCTTTTGCCTACAGTGCTGCACTGTTTTCATTTGTTCTGTACTGACTCTTGTAGGCAACAAAACTTCAAAGAAGCTGCACTTCAAAAGTAAGTAAATGTGTTTTTACCTGATGTGGTCATCATGAAACACCTAATGACTTGGGCTTTTGTTAAAGGAACTAATAGAAATTCCCTGCAAGATTTCTTTGTAAGCTCTGCCTTCGAGCACTGGGAGCTGACTAGGGTAAGTTGCAAGTTAAGTGGTGAAATTTGAAGCCTCTTAAACTGCATCCAGTGTGGAGTGTTTGCTGAGTCCTGATAAGCCCTTCCAAAAACCATCACACACCATCCCCTGGGACTCTAGGCCTCATGGCAGAAGATTAACAATAACAGGAAAATTCCCCATGAGCTGAGGTCCAATAAGTGAATTAAAAAGACAGAGGTTGGACTTTGATGAAGACCCTGCAGTCTCCTAAGAGTAACTCCTCCATAATAGCCCTGCTCATTTTTTATTAAATGTTGCTAATTCCGTTTGCTTTTAGTCCATTTGACTAGGTTTTATTACAGGAGTTGTGGGAGGAGAATCAAAGAACAAAACCTTCTTAGTTCTTAAACATGGATATAAATTAAGATTTTTATTATTTTGAAAAGGAAACTTTTTTTTCTGGAAATGTATCTCTGAAATGAGGATGGCAGTAAATGGGAAAGATTTTGCTATACAGTATGTGCTTTGCTCCAGCTTTTCAGAAATACCTCTAAAAATCAAAGCAAAGTCAAATCGAGCCGGCAAAGCTGGGATGATTCACAATGAATAAAAGCTGTAAGGACAAGGCTGGGTCTGCTCACACAATTGAACATTCCTGATACAACACCTTTATCCAAACCAGACAAGAAATGTCCAAGCTGCACTTAGTGGGTGGTGCTGGGGTTCATCCACCATATGAGCACCCTCATTGTTAGTATTCCAACAAGTTCCACAGGATACTAAGAAAGAGTCCATTCTTCCAATTAGCCAGCCGACCAGGCGAACAGCTCCTCACAGGGACCTTGGTCCAAAAAGACATGCCGTTCCCTCCTGCTTTCTTTCACTCAGTCTATACTCCATATTCTACCAAGAGTCCCAAGAGTCCACCACTCTGGGGCCCTTATGCCTGGAATCAAGCTGCTTTTCAAGGGCGGGGAGAAGGGGGTGTTAAGAAATCACAATAAGAAGGCTCCTTCCTCTTTCACCCAAAGCAGGATCTAAACATCAGGAGGGTCACAGCCAGTTTAGGATAGACTCTTAGGGTTTTAGAGTGGAAAATAACCTTAGAGATTATTTAATGCAGTTGTTTTTCAGAATTTTTAAAAACACAGTGAAACTCTTTTCCCATGAGGTTGTGTGTAGAAACCCAGTATGTAAAACAGATAGAAAAGAATCTGTTATAGCCATCCAATGAAATATGATTTGGCAATAAAAAGAGATGAAGTGTTGACACACGCTACAACTTGGATGAACCTTGAAAACATTATGCTCAATAAAGGAAGCCAGGAACAAAGGACCACGTATTGCATGATTCCATTTGTATGATATGTCCAGAAGATGCAAATCCATAGAGACAGGAAGCAGATCGGTGGTTGCCTAGGACTGAGGGATTGGGAAGTGACACCAAGAGGTGTAGGGCTTCTTTTTGGAGTGGTGAAAAGGTTATAAAATCAATTCTGGCATTGGTTGCACAAATCTGTGAATACACTAAAACCAACTGAATTGTACAGGTTAAAAGGGTGAATTTTATGGTGTATGAATAATATCTCAATAAAGCTGTCTTTTAAAAGCACACATAAAAAAACCCAAAACCAACCAAACAAACTTCTCACTGCTCTGCCAGCCAGGCCTCCCTCATCCAGCTCCCTCTACTGGCCCCAGAACCACCTCTGCAGGCCCCAGACCTGTATGGCATGTTGTTTGAAAAACCCTGATCTAGTCCAAGTTTCGACTCTTCTAATGTTAACAGACACAACCCCGAGTCTTTTGACTCCACACACAAGTCCCTCTAAACCAGAAGTCCCACTGATGAGCCGGGCTCATCTCCGGGAGACATCGCCGGGCTGGGGCTCACCGTCCATGTCCAGGCGCTGCATGATGATGGCCAGCTCCACCTCACTCGGCATGTACCCCAGAGAGCGCATGGCCATGCCCAGCTCCTGCTTCGAGATGAAGCCATTTCCATCTCGGTCCAGAACCCGAAAGGCCTCTCGGATTTCTACAAGGAGAAAGCAGAGAAAGTCCAATGGTCACACAGCTTGGCCTAGCGCATTGATATCACTGGTGACTGTCTATGGAAAACTCCTCACTGCTCTACAAATCGTGATACAGCAATATCTTGGTTTGCAAGTAACTTGGTGTGCGAGTGTTCTGCAATACGAGCAAATATTTCTAATACATTTTAACGTGGTAAATGAGCAATGTATTGCAACATGAGTAGTTTGTTTCTGGAACAAATTATGCTCGCAAACCACGGTATTACTGTATGTCAAAACCCTTTCATTCAATAGAAGAGTGGCCAAAGGAGGAACAAAAGGAAAGGAAATAAGAAAAGAAGAAAAAAAAAAGAGGAGAAAATAGGAAGAAAAGAAAGTGGAGGAGAGAAAAGGGGAGGGAAAGAGAGGAGAGGGGGGCAGAGAAAAAGCTTTGGAAGGAGGAGGTGACTGGCCCTGAGCACCCTAAAACACTGCAGTAGAAACACAATAACACAGTGGCCCCAGCAGAGAATCCTGTGAACACAGGACACTTCCCAAGCAGTGAAGAGGATTAGATTTCATGTGTGGGAAAAAAGGCACCGCTTAACTTTGGCCATTAGGAGAAAAGGAGAATGTGATTCCTGTGCAGACTTCTGTTTCATCTTTCTGCTGTGCAGGAAGCTTTTCCACCTCGTAGTAGGATCAGACTTAAGTGTCCTGCTGTTTTTATTTCATTCCTCTAATTTACAGTTGTTTTATGACTATAAACAACCTCAGATCGATGAGTGTCATGAAAGCCCAAAAGACCTCCTTAATCACATTCTCTGGGGCTGGCAGAGAATTTGACTCTGTTATCAATAGGGCCATTTCACTCAGCAGGTGATCTCCCATCCTCTTGCTCTGCATTCCACCCAGTCACTCCTTTCAGAGATCCCTTTGGCCTGTTAGTTCGGGGTTAGCTGAGCATTTTTTAACACACCATGCCCTTTGAGGCATGACATGGTAAATTTGAGACCACAATCTGAAGATGAGAGGTTCCTCAATCATATCTGAGCACCAGACATGGCCAGCTTTAATGTTTCATCAATAAATCTGATGCAAGCCCAGGTGTGGCAGCTGCCAACATTCATCATGCCAGTCAACAAGCATTGGCTATGTGTGCCTGAGGAGCACAGTGTTGGTACCGCAGAGAAATAACCATCATCCACTGTGTGTCGTGGTTTTCCTCCAGAGCCCTACACTCCCATCAGGAAGGGAAGCTTCAGACAGAAATGGCAGGAACTCTTCAAACCAATATAAGACACTTGCTCCTAATCCATTTAGTTATTGCTTCCCTAAATATCTGACCCGGCTGCCATCAAATACTTTGAATCACACCCTTTCCTAAACAGGCTTTGCCCTTTCCTATTTGTATTAATTTCCTGTGGATGCTGTAACAAACCACCACAAACTTGCTGGCTTAAAACAACAAAAATGTATCCTTTTACAGTCTGGAGTTCAGAAATCTGAAATCAGTATCACTGGACCAAAGTCAAGGTGTGGACCGAGACAGTGGAGGCTCTCAGGAGACTTTGTTCCTGGCCTCTCTCAGCTGCCGGTGGCTGCCAGCATTCCTTAGCTTGTGGCCGCATCGCTCCAGTCTCTGCCTCTGTGGTCACACTGCCTCCTCTTTTCTTCTGTGACCTCCCCCTGCTTGCCTCTTACAAGGATACTTGTGTTTGCATTTAGGGACCACCCAGACAAACCAGGATAATCTCTCTCCATCTCAAGATCTTTAACTTAATTATATCTACAGAAACCCTTTTTCCTAGGTAACATTTACAGATTCCAGAGATGAGGACCTGATAATTTTAGGGGCTGTTTTCAGACTACTACACTATCCCCTGAAACACCCTGACTTTCTCCTCCTCTGCCCAAATCAAATTAGTCCTTCAAGGCCAGTCAGGGGCCATGGATCCCACAAAAGTCTTTGTTTACCATAGCCAAAGTCATCTCCCTTCATGCCGACCATTCAGCAGGTCATTCATTCTTTTCACACGACATCTAGCATGATCCATCTAGAAATAGAATGACAAGTGTAGAAACCATGGCTCTTCCTCACACATTTCATTCATCTTTGAATGTTCCCACCCACACTCAGAAGGAGGCACTAGACAAGCAGCTGTTCAGTGGATGGTGGGTCTAAATAAATAAGGATCATATATTGGCAGCAAATTCATTATCAATACTAACTCAGCACACTGAATGCTTTCTGTGAATAAATGTGGGCTCCAGCAGAGAGAAGACCAGCTTGTGAGCTGGGACCCTAGGCTTCTGGCCAGGCATATTAGCTAATTAAGTCTGCAGCCAAACCCTGAGGCCCCATTTTGTGCATATGCAAAATGAGCTGTTTAGCCATGAGGATCCCTAAGGTCCTTCCAGCCCTCCTTTCTGTGGATCTGGAGACATCATTAAAGTGATTAAGAGAAGAACAGGAAGCCTGTATTCTCTTTCATACCCCATTTATCTGCTGTTCAAACACGCTTCTTTTTTCCATTGATGATACAGAAAAAAATTTAATCCAGTCCAAATTCTGAATCAAGGGGTTTGTCCGCATTTTTAGGCTTTCTCATCCATGAAACATGCCCAAGCTCACCTAAAACAGCCTTGTTTTCCTACCAAGTCCCTAATGGCCTGTAAAGAGCTTAGAGCCTATGCCTCACCTTGAGGTCATAGTACACAGCTCAAGGACACCGGGCAAGAGACCACAGGCTCACGTGGGCCCAGATCCCCAGACATCGAGGGCATTAGGATGCAGAGACTGGGTCTCCTGAGGTGGGAGTCAGCCCACAAGGAAGCCAGTCTGTCTCTGCCCTGCAACCTGAGGCAGGCTTTTCACCCAGTCTCAACTTCCCCATCTGAAAAATAAGTTGGGTTGGATCTTTTTCCAGCCTCTATAGCAGGGTTTTACATGGGGCTGGCACACACCATACAACAGGAGAAAATGTCAAATGATGACAAAGCCCCACTTGGGGTCACAGAAGAGGCCAGGACCCCGTGTGGGCCAGCTGGAGGGCCAGCAGCAGGCAGAGCCCTACCATATTCTCTGTACCACTCCTTTCCTAAGGCACCATCTTCACTTCCCATCCCTCTGACTCAATCCTGCACTCTCTGGGCTGTTACTATCACTCTGAGAGGGTGACCCTCTTCTGTCAACAGGGCCTGGTCTCGTTCCTGTGGTCCCCCACATGCCCTAGATCTTACCAACAAATGAGTCTGTATCTCTACACTGGACATCCTGGAGGGGCCTTGTTGTGGGTATTTGAGAACTTGGCATGGAAATGAGGGCCTTGGTATGTGTGCCTGCTGAACCCCACCCAGCTTCCTGGGCTATTCCCAAAGCTGCCTCACCCTGGGGCTACTGGATTTGGCAAGGTAGACCACAGGCGGGGATTATCCCAGCATTGCCTTGCTGTGAACAGACGTGCTCCTTTGAGACCTCAAACCCCCATGGCTTGTCCCCTCAGCAGTAGGTAACCAGGCCAGCTCTGCCCAGCCCAGGACAGGCCAGGTAGCCACATATCAACTCAGTTCTATTTTCTGTGGCCCTCAGGTAAGTGATACAAAGCCATCCTCCTCTGTGTGCATAGAATTTCTGTTCCTGGCTCCAAGGATAAAGCTCACTTCCTTTTCTTTCAAAATAGCAAAGAGTCAAAAAATGAAAAAACAAAACAAAACATGAAACTAGAAAACCGTAATGGGAGCCTCTGGAGAGTTAGGGTAGGGAAAGCCCAGGCAAACGAGAAGCTTATCAGAAGGAAATGGGTCTTGCAGTCTGAGACATGTGATGTGTGCCTCATTGTATTTTTAAGAGCAGAACAGGGTGTAAGAAATATTCCCATAAAACCAGCAGAGACGTGAGAGCAGGCCAGATCCCTCTGCCTCGGGCTATAGGCAGCCTGCTCCTAGTGCAAAGAGGCTCTGGCCACTTTCTACATCTTTGGGAAATGGAGACCACAGATCAAGTTTTCAGGAACAACTCAGTAATGTGGTGTGATTTTCACTGGAATTTATCCCCTCTCTGGGCTACCATCTCTTGTGCTTCAGAGTTATGTAAGCGTGCCATGCTTTGGTCTTTAATTCAGTTTCAGCCTCACACAACACATGCACATCAGGAGCCAGCATGGCAACTCCACCAATCCCAAGATGCCTCAGTGGACCCCAGAAGAGGTGTCTGCGATGGTGATCAGAGCTTGTCCAACAGTCATTGCGTGGAGCATTGAAGGAAACATGATAAGACATATCTTCTAACAAAGAAATCCACTCTCTGCATATGGAACATCCCAGATCCAAAGTCTGCATTCCCACAGGGATGAGTGCTTCTCCTCCTGGAGCAACTCTGATGTCCTGGAGACCAGCAAGGCCTGTATGAGACATGGTCCTCTCTAGAGCCCAAGAGATTTACTTCTCATGATGCCAGCAAGTCTATTTTCATAAAGATAGCCACAGCCAACACTGGTACCACCTGCATCCTGCCCAGCGCCCTGTGAGGACCAAGCCTCGATTCCGTAATGCCCTCTCTGGACATAGCGAATCCAGGCAATAACAAGGGCAAGGGCACACCTCCCACACAGAGCAGACGCCTCAATCAGGCTGCCCCGACAGAGTGTGCACCAGACAAAACCGAGACCCGAGCCAGTAAATATTCATTGGTCAATGGTCTGGCTTTGAAGGCTCAGCTAAGTTCATAGTGCTAGTTTGCCATCTCAGATTAGTATAGTAATTCCCCGACTTACGATCAAGTTTCATTCCGGGAGAAGGTTCATAAGTCGGATTCCTTCCTAAGTCCAACAAAGTGAGTCTTATACACCTTTGACACAAATATACAATGTAAAGTCAATGGTTGAATGATTCATGTTATAAAAACGAGCGACGTCTACCATCTTTTCGCCTAGGTCCAATCTCTCAATTATTTTCACTTTTGTTTCCATGGTTATTGCTTTGCTCTTCCTAGCAGTCCCCTCCACATCACAACTGCTTTTCCTCTTGCTTCCAGACCTCCTGGGCTCTGATTGAGCACTGTAGTACTGTACACTATCACGCTGTACAGAAAGCACACAGCAGCACAACTGTGACAATATCAGCAGACATGTGAGCTACTTCTGCGATTTGTTCACATCTACGAATGTTTGTAATGTGAGGTCCGTTCTATCTGTGAAAGTTCACAACTCGAATGTTCGTAAGTCAAAGACTTACTGTAATGAAGAACAACAGTTTTTCTCACCTCAGTCCCCATTACACGCGAAATGTTTATTCTCCACAGAAATGTATCTTTAGGAAGACTGTGGGCTTTAACCACAAAAAGTGATGACTCTGTTAATAAACACGAGGAATACTGTTGATATGTATCATTGAGAAACTGCAAAACTGGAGGTAGGTGCAGTTCTGTGGGGCTGGTCAAGGCAGCTGATAAATACCAACACAGTACACCAGAAAAGGGAAGGACAACATGTGGAGGCCATTTTGCAGAAGAAATAATAGGACAGGGACTGAGCCAAGGATGGCAACTTCTGAGCCACTTGGGCTTTACCCTGCAGGCCGGGCTGGGCAAACGGTGGCCTGGGGCCAAACAGGCCATCATCTTTGTTTGGAAATAAAGTTGGGAACACAACTGCTCATTTATATACTGTCTGTCTGTTGTCCATTGTCTACTACTTTTGTACTATGCAAATGAAATTGAGAAATTATGGCAGAGAAGATTTGGTCCACAGCCTAAATAGTTACACTCTGGCCTTTCTAGTTAAAGTTTGAGAACCCTGCTGCAGGCCACAGGAAGACCTCATTGGTTTCAAATTAAAAAAAAATTTTTTTTAAGGGATCAGATTGAGGGCTCTGGCACCAGGGTTGCTACTGGCCAGGCGAGTAGCCCCCACTCCTTCCACTGCCCCACTGAAAAATTTTAAGTTTTCTTTCCTATAGAAATGTTAAGTCTTAGTTCCTTAGCCCTTGGCTTTGATTACTCTTCTAATCAGCTTGTGAATCCTAGACTAAAGATTGCTCCTAGCCTGAATCATGAAAGTCTCCTATCCCCTTGCTTCTTGATTGTTTTGTAAATCAGTTTCTTAATCCTAAACATTAGATTGTTCATAGAAATCTCCCACCCCTGCTTCAGATAACTACTTAAAAGCCTGTGACTTCCCAATATCCCTCAAGCCATCCTGGACCTAACTCTTTGACAATTCCATCCCAGAGACTAAATAGGTTTTAACATTTCCCCAGGCGAGTAAGCCTAATGATTCTTTCCAAACCCATTCGGGCCTAGACAATTGATGCCACCTGAGTGAAGGACTGAATGGCCACAGGCTCCATGAGAGCTAACAGATTTATTATTAAAATCTATTTTTCCTCATTCAGGGGCCTTGGGGATACAGATGATACCCCAACAAGGTTGCCAGTCACAACCAAAGAAACCAACACAGTCTTCCAAGCAGAGCTCGAGACCCCTTCCTTTCATCTGAGATAAGATAGGGTGAGAGTTCCGTGAATCCTCCAATAGGCAGGGACAGCTCTATGCCCCTGCCCAGCAGGAAGTAGATACAGAAGAAGAGACCTCCTGTCCCTCAACTTCCCATAGAGATTTAATGGGGATCACATCTCTCAAGGGGAAAACTAGGCAGGCAGTTAGAGATATGCATTGGGTCTCTGCATTCCTGCATGTCCCACAGAATGCACTGCCCAAAAGACCTCCCCTCCCCACTATAGCCTCTTGTCAATCACAGGTGTCAATCAGGTTGTCCCACGCCCAGAGGGGAACAGCCCATTCTAGAGAAAAAGGGATAAAAACTCCAAGTCCTGGGAAGTCCCCGGCTTTCCTTCCTTTTTTTTTTTTTTTTGAGCCTTTTGAGCCTGTCTTTGTGCATGGCCTGCTCCAAACTCTTAGAGTGTCATTTCTCTTCTAATAATGGGCCCTTGAGCCATTCTCTGTTTCTCAGGCCTTCTTCTATTTCTTTGAAATGTACTATCTCTTCTAATAAACTGCTTTTTCACTACTTTGCCTCAGTAACTCATTCAATTCTTTGCTCAAGACACCAAGTACCTGGACATCCCACCGAGAAGGGCCCACTCTCCGACAACAGGGTGGCTAAGACTAGAATGACAAGAGATGAGAAGCAGAGCCCTCACCTGGAGGCTGCCACAGAGTCAAAGGGGAAATGAGGAGCCTAGAGCTAAGCAACATGGAGTTGGCAGGAAGGTCCTGGAGCCGTCGGCACTCAGGGAGGGCCCAGGTGTGCTGGGTCTGGGACAGGAGTATCTGAGGATGAGGCTGGGGTTTCTAGTGTGCCTCCTGGGATGAGGAATGAGCAGGTTACCTGAGAGAGACTTCAGGAGAAAGCACAGGTTTTCAGGGAGGAAAGGGAAGTGGCCTTTTGGACACACAGAGTACAGGACCCTCAGAGACACTCAGGAAGTTGGTGTGGCGAGCACTTGGAAATATGCCTCTGGCATTTGGAGAACATAGGAATAGGATGACCACAGCTGCATATAAGACACTGGTTCAGTCCCAGTGGGTTTTAATGTGAATGAGTTCCAATTTAATTATCACCAATCAGTCCACAAAAACAACCATTTGGTTCCAGTAGTTGCGGAACACAGAGGTGAGAGCTCAGAGCAGGGGGCCCCTCAAGGATGGGTGTGCTGGGAGGAGGCAAAACGCAGTAGAACTAATAGTTCTGCGCCAGCGAGGGCAACATCAAGGGGGACAACACGCCGGGAGGCCAAGGCTGGGACACGAGCAATGTGCTTACTGCCACCAACAATGAATGGAAAAATGAATGTCTTCAGCAGTTGGGGAGGATGCCAACAGGTCCAAATCCCCGGAGGCCGGGTCGAGTCACTCACGGCTGTTACCAGCCACCCCAACAGACGCCAGGCCCTTCTGGAGATGACTTCATCGGACTTACTGGCATGGAAGAATATGGAGAACAGTAGGCCAGACTGGCCTCCATCCAGCTAGGCCCCCAGGAGCCTATGGTCCAAATGTTAATTAGGGGCCAACCCATTAACTTTATGGTTGACACAGGCGCTGAACATTCTGTTGTGACATGACCCATAGGCCCCCTCTCCCCAAAACAGGTCACCATTGCAGGTACCACAGGAGAACAAGTTCATCGGCCCTTTTTACAGCCTGGACAATGCACCCTGGGAGGCCAAGAAATTACTCATCAGTTCCTCTACCTGCCAGACTGCCCTGTAGCATTATTGGGGAGAGATATACTGGGAAAGCTCCAGGCTCAAATCACCTTTAACCACAGTGGCAAGGCTGAGCTAACATTGGGCAAATCAGGGGTTAAGATTATGTCCCTCATCATTCCTCAGGAGGAAGAATGGCGACTATTTGGCCTTGTAGAAGAGGTCCAAGAGGGACCCGAACTCCCATTCTCAATACCGGGAGTTTGGGCAGATGACAACCCACCGGGCCTGGCATGACATGTGGCCCCAGTAGTTGTGGAGCTAAAACCTGGGGCAGAACCGGTGCACCACGAGCAATACTACATCCCCCACAACGCACGAGTTGGCATCCAAAAACATTTGGACAGACTCCTAAAATATGGGATTCTTCATCTCTGCCAGTCACCTTGGAATACACCTCTGCTTCCAATCCAAAAGCCAGGAACTGAACATTACCGTCCAGTGCAGGACCTGAGAGCAGTAAACCAAGCAACAGTTACTCTACACCTAGTTGTTCCCAATCCATATACTCTTCTGGGCCTCATCCCAGCTGAAGCAACCCACTTCACCTGCCTGGACCTCAACTCAAGGATGCCTTCTTCTGTATTCGTCTGGCCCCACAGAGCCAGCCACTCTTCGCCTTCCAGTGGGAAAACCCTGAAAATGGCCAGCTAACATGGACAAGGCTACCACAGGGCTTCAAGAACTCCCAAACCATTTTTGGGGCTGCCTTGGATTTGGACCTAAAGCCCTTTCCAGCCAGCCAAACCGGTTGTGTACTGCTCCAATATGTAGACGACCTCTTACTAGCCCGGAAGAGCTATGATGACTGCATGCAGGGTACATATCACGTCCTTAAACTTTTGTGGGAAGCAGGCTACAAGGTCTCCAAGAAAAAGGCTCAGATATGCCAAGACAGGGTCAAATACCTTGGTTTCCACCTGTCACAAGGACACAACCAGCTCGGCCCAGAAAGGAAGCAGGCGGTATGTACCATCCCAGTCCCCACTACTCGGAAACAGGTCCACGAATTCTTAGGGGCGACAGGCTTCTGTAGGATCTGGATCCCCAACTTCTCTACTATAGTCAAACCCCTTTATGAAGCCACAAAGGGGGGTGAACGTGAACCTTTTCTGTGGTAGTCTCCACAACAGAAAGCTTTTAGTGAGCTTACACAGACTGTCACTCATGCCCCTGGCCTAGGGCTCCCGGGCATCGCCAAGCCTTTCTTCCTCTATGTACATGAACGCACGGGAATGGCAGTAGGGGTCCTTACCCAACTGCTAGGGGATTGGCACCGGCCGGTAGCCTACCTCTCAAAACAACTTGACTCAGTGGCATTAGGATGGCCACTTTGCCTGAGGGCACTCGCAGCAAGGGTCCTCCTCGTGTCTGAGGCTGACAAGCTGACCCTAGGTCAGGAATTAACTGTCTGGGCTCTGCACTCAGTTCGAGCCCTGTTAGATCACAAGGGACACTATTGGCTTACAAACTCCCGGATTGCCAAGTACCAAGGACTATTATGTGAGAACCCACGAGTCCGCCTTGAGATGGTACGGACCTTAAACCCAGCCACTTTCCTGCCTGTAGGGCCTGGGCCCCCAGACCATGACTGCATTGAAGTCCTGGATGAAGTGTTCTCCAGTAGGCCGGACCTGACTGACCAACCTCTTACGGACCCCGATGTAGAATACTACACTGATGGCAGCAGCTACGTCCAGGGAAATAGACGGCTGGCTGGATACGCTGTAGTAACTCTGCACACCATCAATGAAGCGAAACCCCTCCCACAGGGGACCTTGGCACAAAAGGCAGAGCTCATCACCCTGACTCAGGCCCTTCAGCTAGCAGCTGGGGTAAGAGCCAATATTTACACCAACTCTAAGTATGTCTTCACTACCCTCCATGTTTATGGAGCTTTATACAAAGAAAATGGATTAATTATTTCAGGAGGGAAGGAAATTAAATGTGGACGAGAGATTCTAGATCTCCTAGAAGCAGTATGGGCACCCAAAAGGGTGGCAGTCATACACTGCAGGGGCCACCAAAAGGGCAACACCATCACAGCCTGGGGCAATCGCAAGGCGGACCAAGCAGCCAAGTTAGCAGTAGCCAAAGAAATCCTTGAATCTCCAATGTTAACAGCTTCCCTCTTTCCCAGCCCTTTAGCCGAATGGGATCCCAAATATTCCCATCAAGAAGAGGCCTGGTTCAAGACTGAAGGGAGAAGCCATCTCCGTAATGAATGGTGGAAATTTCGAGACAGCCGCATTGTCAAAAAGCCCTGGCTTTTGCCAGTTTCACCAATGGACCCTCTTTCATCAGAATACCCTAGAATCGAACCTCAATAGGTATGTCTATGTACCTTGACTCTCCAGTATCTCACGAATAGTCTGTGAACAGTGCCTTGTTTGTGCTCGCAACAACCCATGTCAAGGACTGACCCTACCCCCAGGGGACCAACATACTGGCGGTGCCCCATTTGAAGATCTCACAATAGATTTCACTGAGATGCCATGTTCCAGGGGTCTTAGATATCTCTTAGTGATTGTATGCACCTACTCAGGGTGGGTGGAAGCCTTCCCCAACCGGACAGAAAAGGCACAGGTAGTCTCCCAGATATTGCTATAGGAAATACCATATTTCCCCATGTGTAAGACAAACCTTAATTTGGGGCCTGAAATTTGAAAAAAAAATGTATTACATAAAGCTATTGAACTTAAGTTTTATTCATCAAAAAATTCATACAGGGCCGGCCGAGTGGCACGTTGGTTAAGAACTGGCTTGGGACGCCAGAGGGCCCCGGTTCGGATCCCACATATGAGGGCCAGTGACACTGCCCACTACAGCTAAGATGCTGAACAACAGTTCAACCTGGAGCTGGGCTGCCATGAGTCGCCGGTGACGGTGTAGACTGCAGTCCCCTGCTGCAGTGGGTTGCCATGGGCTACCGTATGTAGCCAGCAGCCAGCGTGAGTGGCCAGCAGCCGCAGTGAGCAGCCGTCCAGAAGCCAGCAGCTGATCTGCCTCGCCCGGGAAGAGCACAATGATAGTGCCAACATGGGCCAGTGAAGCAACGTCCTCCACAACTAGACTGAAGAACAAAAGGACAGCAACTTGTCTGTTCCCCTTCTCCTGATTCCCCAGCACTGTTCCCATCCCCCAATTCCCCAATTTAAAGAAAAAAAATCATACAATGCCTCATCACTCTCAAAAACTCTATAACCACCGTATAAGACGCACCCAGTTTTTAGACCCCAAATTTTTCGAAAAAGGTGCATCTTATACATGGGGAAATACAGTAATCCCTCGCTTTGTTTGGGTTGCCACTCTCCATAGGCTCTGACAATGGTCCCGCCTTTATAGCCTAAGTAATCCAGCTCCTAGCCAAGCTCCTCTGCATCACTTGGAAGCTACATACTGCCTACCGCCCACAGAGCTCAGGACAAGTAGAACACGAGAATCGGACCCTCAAATCCCACCTGAAGACACTGCCAAAAGGCACACCTCCATTGGGACAGGGCCCTTCCAATAGTGCTCCTGAGAATACACTCAGCTCCTACCAAGAAGACGGGCCTTTCCCCTTATGAGGACATATACGGAAGGCCACCTCCACTCATTAGAGGCCTCCGAGGGGACCTTAAAAAAATAGGAGACCTAACCTTGAGACAACAGCTTGAGGCGTTAGGGTCTACCTTACAGAACCTCAACCAATGGTTAGAGGAGAGGCTCCCCATTAGCTTAACAACTGAAGTTCATCCCTTTAAGCCTGGGGATTCAGTTTGGGTTAAGGAATGGAACCTCCAGCCCTTAAAACCCCTGTGGAGGGGCCCCTTTGCTGTCATTTTGTCTACCCCCACGGCAGTAAAGTTTGCAGAGATCACTCCATGGATGCACCACAGCAGATTGAAACCTGCAGCTGCCAGCTGGAACTGCACCTCTGACCCCTCCGAGCCCCTCAAGATCACTCTCTGGAGGAAGACGGCCAGCGGTATTACCAGTCCTTAGGAGGAGATCACCAGCCCTGCTTTGGTCACACCGGAAACTGACCAATCTACACGCGGCTGAAGCTTGAGGAATTCTTCCTTGCAAGATGCTTATTCCAAGGACTTAAATCCTCACCCTCACACTTTTCTTCCCAGTTGGAACAGTATCACTACCTCATGCCCTAAATCATGCTTCCAGTAATTTTGGCTGGGAACAACATCTCAGGTAGCTTTTGTCTCCTACACATACATGCCGGCCCAGTGTTATCGGGGTAGAACTCCTCAGGCCTATACCTATGCAGACAAATCCTACTGGTCTTGCCTCATTCCTCGATGATCAATAGCTGGCTACAATTGCCCAGGAGTTAAAAGGGCTAATCTGGTTGTCTGTTGGACCCGCCAAACCCACATCAGATACTCCAATGGGGGATGCGTCCAAGATCAGGCCCGAAAGGAGGCAGTACAGGAGACGGTTAAATGGCTCATCGACCAGACCGTCACAAAACCGCCCTCCCATCAGCAGGTCCCAGGGCCCCAACTATACAGACAACTCAAGGCTAAATTGGGTAAAACCTTGAGTTTTCCAACTCTGGGAAAAAAACCTCATTATTGACCTTGCCGAACGCATAGCCCAGGAACTTAATGTCACAGGGTGCTGGGCATGTGGAGGAGCACTCATGAGTGAAGACTGGCCATGGACGGGAACTAGCCTAACTGTCCTTGACCTCCTCCAATGGAACTGCACCACAATCCGGCCTTCACAGAGACGGCCCCTAGGGTGAGTACTCTCCTCCGAAGTAATCGGAGAAGAATGTCTCAGCTGGACAGGCACGCCCTACACCCAATGGGTGGAAGACACCCCATGCAGGAGAGTCCAGAACCTAACTGGCTCGTCTCTCAGCTGGAGGCCAAAAGCTCCAACCTGGTATTGGAGCCCTATCGTCAATTCTACCTCATGTTCCCTCTTAGATACTAGCTCCTCCATTGCCAACTGCACCTTTCCTAATGGCACCAGCAACCCCTTCCATGCACTCCTAGCCCTTAGTACTATATGGGATAACTTAAACTCCACCCTGAGCACCCACTGGGCAGCACCCGATGGCTTATTCTGGATCCGGGCAAACGAGCATACTCCCATCTCCCCTCCAACTGGACCGGGAGCTGTACAGTTGGTATAATCCAGCCTGGTTTCTTCCTCCTTCCTAACCAAACTGGCCAAGAGCTAGGTGTCCCCTTATACCAGGATTTGCATATAAGGCCCAAAAGGTCCCTCGATATGGGGGGACATCAAACCTGGAGGGAAGATGAATGGCCTGCCCAGAGGATCATCCAATATTATGGCCCAGCTACTTGGGCTCAAGATGGGAGTTGGGGATACCGTACCCCCATTTACATGCTCAACCATATTATCAGATTACAGGCTGTTCTAGAAATAATTACCAATGAAACTGCAACAGCTTTAGAGCTCCTCACTACCCAACAGACCCAGATGCGGGCCGCTATTTATCAAAACTGCCTAGCACTAGATTGACGACACTGGCAAAGCTGTCTCCACTATCGCCATGAATATTAGAAAACTTGCCCATGTCCCAGTTAAAAAATGGTCAGGATGGGACCCCGAGAGCCTATTTGGAGGATGGTTCTCCACCCTTGGGGGATTTAAAGCGTTAATTGGAATCGTCCTCCTGCTCCTTGGGGATGCCTCCTTTTGCCCTGCATTCTCCCTCTTGTAATTTGGTCTACCTCTTCCCTCATAGAGACCATTGTAGAACGTAAGACTGCCACTAAGGTCCTCATGTTATGGAAGTACCAACCCCTAGACCAGCAGCCTGTCAAAGGAGATGATGCTCTCTAACCCACATATGAGTTTGAGCATCAAAGGGGGGAATGTGGCAGTGGGCCCTAGACAAAGGCCTTCCCAGACCATGTGGTCACTAATAATTCCGCACTGTAGCAGGGAGCTTCAGACAAAGACATTCCTGGACTGCATGATCATTAAGACTTCCGCGTTTAATATTTCCAAATTCCTACCTCACCCGGGAGCCAGTCAGGAACTGGCACAAAGGCCACATGTCCTAATAATAAATCTTAGCTACCAACCTGGAAACCTCAGGGTATATAGCCCCGAGTCCCACCCAGGTCGGGGCTCAGCCTCTGTATGTAAACCTGCTGAGCCTGTGCCAGCATTAATAAAAGTTGCTTCCCAAGCCTTGAGTTTCCCGCAACAGGAGCAGGCAAGAGGCAGCATTAAAATGGTTCAAAGGCTGTGATTGAGGCTGGTAGGTCAGGGATGTGATGCTTATATTGCATGTCTCAGGTGTCTCCGCACTCGTGACTTTTCATTATCTCAGGGCCCAAATAACAACTTGAATTAAAAAATAGAGCTAGGTCCAAGCTTAGCTAGCATTTGAAAGAAAAGCATTTTAGTAACTTATTAGGTAGTGAAATTATACAGATAAAGCCTCAGTATTCCAAGTCATGAAAAATAATCATTTCTTTCCTAAAATAGGGTGGCATAAGGCAGTCATCAGAAAGCTAGGGATATTTCTAAAGGTTTAGGAGCTAGAAGAGAGTTTATCTGTCTTCAAATTTTATATCTCAACAGATTAAACTGAATGGATTTCAGCATGCCAGGTCAGTCCAAGCTAATGGAAAAATCCCCAAAAGTGATCAACCCTGTGATCAACCGCACGCTCTGGCAAGACTTAAAGGAAAATCATTAAATTAGATTGGAATATGTATAAGGGTGAGAATGGCTGCAGGGCCTCATACAGAAAGTCAAGTGATGAGTGAAGAAAGAGAAGGAGGCATCTAACAGGGGGGCAGTTCTCTTTGTCTTGAGGGTACTGGACCTGACCTCTGGGATGAGGACAGTCCCCTCAAAGCCAGAGCTAGACCTACACAGGAATGCTATGTGTATTCAGGTTATACATTAATTTATGCTTCTTCTGAAAAATGCCCCCAAAGTGCATAAAGAAAAAAATCTCTACTTCATGGGTCAGCAATAACCATTGTTAACATATTAGGGCATTTAATTCCTGACATTTTTACATGCAAATATTCTTAATTAAATTGAGGTCATGCTATCTCTATAGCTTTATATCTTTTTTTTTTCATTTCAATCTTCCATATTGCTTACTTAACACATCATTTTTGAAGGCTACATAGTGTTCCATAATATGGCTACAGCCAAATTGAGTTCAACAAACTCCTGGTGTGGGCCATTTAGATCATTTCCAGCTTTAAAGGATGCTGCAATGGGAGCTTTTGTACATAAATTTGCATGTATTTTGATGATCAGTTGTTTAAGATGATATCCTAGGAATGAACCACTGGGTTAAAGGGTGGTAACATTTTTTTTTTAAGCTGAGTCATCCTGCCACCTGTTGGCAGCTCAGTGGCTGCTCAGCTCGGGCTGGGAATTGAACCGCTGTTGCTCAGAGCTCAAACTCTTGAGCGAGCTCTTAACCAACTGAGCCACTCGGCCGAAGGGCGGTAACATTTTTAAGGCACTTACCACATATTGCCAAGTTGCCCTCGACTATCTGTTTCTACTCTGAACACGTCTGACACCAAATGTGTGAATGTTTTCCCACACCAACTAATTCTCCAACTCTCGGGATACCAATTGGGTATTCAGTGATTTAATCTAGTTCCGATACTAATTACTCAGAGTTAGTGCAGACCCTACAGGTTAAGTCCCACAAAACTGTTCTCCCTCAGGTGCCAGTCACAAACCTAGGCCACCTGTGCTTCTCACCAATGGCTGTAAAGCCAGGCTTCTAACCACCCCTCTTCAGACTTGATAATTTGCTAGAACAGCTCATAGAATTCACGAAAGCTCTTCACTTACATTTACTAGTTCATTATAAAGGAACGGTCAAATGGAAGAAATGCACATGGCTTGGTATGGGGCATGTAGGGCTTCCACGTCCTCTCTGGGCACACCTCTCTCCCAGCACCTCACTGTGTTCAGCAACCAAGAAGCTCTTCAAACACCATCACTTAGGGGTTTCATGCAGGTTCCAGTACTTAAGCATGACTGATTAAATCACTGGTCATTGGTGACTGAACTCAATCTCCATCCTTGGAGGTTGGGGAATGGGACTAAAAGCTCCAACCCGCCAATCATTTCTTGGTCTGTCAGGCAACCAGCCCACATCCTGAAGCTATCTAGGGACCCCAGTCACCACTCTAGAGGTTCCAAGGTTTCAAGAGCTTTGTGCCAAGAATCAGGGAAGAAGATCAATATATATTTCCTATTATACCACAATATCACACCCTCCAAAAAGGCAGTATCAGTTAACACCATCCTCCATTTCGCACTATTTTTTATGCACAGAAATCCAGTCTCCATGAGATATGCCTTTCATCCAGCTATCACTTAGGCATTAATTAGTTCCTGAAGTTCAAGGCCCAAATGATTACAAAGGGAGCCTTTGAGGAGAGGTAGACAATTCTGATTCTGCCTGAAAAAGACCTGCAGGGTAATCATGGGACCATGAATGGATTCCCATTCAACACTCAGCCCACACATGACTGAGATGAGGCTGATGCACAGAGAGGGGAAAGGGACTCCCTTCACAGGGCAGGAAGAGGGGTCATTGGGGAGAGACCCATAATCCTGACACCAGGCTGGGACTGCTTCCAAGGCAAGACCTGATTAGTTTGTCCTCAGAGTATATGGACCATTTCTCAAGATACAACAGACCAGACAGCATTATGGCGACAAGCTGGTGTTTCTCCACAGAAGGAGCCATTTCTCAGAAATAAGCACCTTCTCAGGAAAAACAAGGCTCAGAGCCCAAGGCAGAAATTAGGCATCCTATCATTTGGCACATAAGGCAATATGGATGTATCTGCAAGCAGCAAACTGAGTGGAATTTATCTGTGAACAACGTGGTAATAAACAATACAATAATTTTTCACTAAGTCACGCGGTTCCTAGGTTGTAAACATTATTATATTCTGAAATCAGAGAATACTCGACATCTGAGAAAGCAAAATCATTTTATGGACTTAGCACTGATATGGAGGCCAGAAAACCAAGATCCAAGTTCCAAAAATAAACCAGAGGCCTACTGAATGGAGGAAAGGAGGGGACCTCTCAGCCCTGCCTCACACCCTCTCACCTTCCCAGAGTCTTAAGAATCCTCTCGAGAAGCTAAGTTCTTCTTTGGATTATTCAATTCAGCTCAATCCAACAAATATTTCTTGGGCACCTACTGTGTGTCAGACACCATTCTAGGTGGTGGGGGCCAGGTCCCAGGAGACCAAGGTACAATAGGAAACAGGACACTGAACTAGAAGAGGGGGGCCACCCTGAGCCTGAAGTGGGAAGGGACTATGGGAGCTGTTTGGTGGCTAGAACTCAGATTTTTTTCTCTGGCCCTGGAAGAGTATTATTATTCCAGAAACCATGTCTTTCCCTGACCTCTCGAATCTCTTCTAGGCTGGAAACAGAAAAGAACTTCGTAACATAAGGCCAACAACTAAATCCAAAAATACATAGTGGCTTTTTTTTGTTTTTGTTTTTTAATGAAGAAAACGATTATTTTTGAAGGCAATGTAGCTTTGTTTTGATTCTCCCCGTCCATGCTAAGGAAGAAGACTCCATGAAGCCCAGTGCACAAGGCTCCAGAAGAGCTAGAAAGAAGGCCTGGGGCCCATGGGGAGGCACACTCAGGCCTGCCGGAGTGACCCGCCACTTGATAAGAGGACCACTAGGAATCCCAGCACCCAGTCCATTCTTAAATGACATGTGGGAGAAGGCTAGACAGAAATAGCAAAAGAGCTTGTCATGGGCCCCTGAAGAGCAAAAGCCCCATGGGAAATATCACATTTGGTTATTAAGATCGATGCCTCATATCCACTCCCTTGCCAGGGAAAGCCAGGATAGCACACAGCCTTTTTATTCTAAACCACAGTGAGAAATGCACTGCACATCATGACAGATGCATGATGTACTGTGATATACATGAACGGGTATACATTAGGTTGAACCATATAAAAATGCTTTTGTATAGGTTAAAAAATTTGTCCATATCAGCAATTTCTTCTGGTGCCAGCTACTATGCATCTAGCATCTATTATGTGCTTACAGAGTACCAGACATTGCTCTAAGCCTTCTGTGTATTAGCTCATCTACTCCTCACCACAACTCACAAGGTAGGTTCTGTCATTAACCTCACTGAGGCCATGAGGTGGTAGTAGGCGTCAGGGCAGGGATCTGAACCCCTGCATCTGGCCCCAGAGTCCTCACTCCTAAACTTCAAACTTTACCTCTTTCAAACACACATTTCCTGAAATAGTACACCCCCTTTCCATAAATGGCACACTGGTATTTTCTAGTCTGTTTTTTTCTCTTCTTTTTTTTTTCGTGCACATTGCACTAGGCCAAACTGATCTCACTACACACAAAGATTCAGGAGCCACATTTTGAGAAGCCCCGCCTTGCCCAAGTTGCGGTTTCCCCAGAGCGCCCTCTAGTGCACTGTTACTTTCTGACACACACCCTTCTCTCCTGGTTACCCACTTAGGATTCCTCCAGAGTGGGTCTTCGGACACCCCAAGCATCTCTCTCTTATTGTTAACTGTGTTAGGTGTGTTACAGGTATTGTTTTTTAAGTCATTTTTTGGTTCTATATTAAAATGATTACGGGTGAAATTATATCATATCTTGGATTTGCTTTAAAATAACAGAGGGAGGAAAAGGGTTGGCAGATGGGGTATAGATATAACAAACTTAGTCACCAGTAGAATTGGGAATTTGTGGAGAATTATAACAACTATGGATATTCATTACACTTGAATTTTCTGTAATAAAACATTAAAAAGATCAGACCAACTCGAATACCTATTAACAGAAAACTGGCTAAATAAATTATAGTATACCCAAACAATGAAAGAATATGCAGTTGGGAAAAGAATAAGAATGTTCTTTATATCACAATGTGCAGTGACCTACAAGATGTATAGTTAAAGGCAAAAAAGCAAGATGCAGAAAAGTGTGTGCATCAAATGCTACCATGTGTATAAAAAAAAGAAAAACAGACTATAAAAACTTGCTGGTAAATGTATAGCATTATCTCTGGATGAATACAGGAAACAAGTAGCCATGATTCTCCTGGGGAAGGGAACTAAGTGGGGGAGGTGGGAAAGGCATAGGGGGACACTTTCACTATGTAGCCATTCCCTCTTCTCTGTGGAGAATACATTCCAAGACCCCCAGTAGATGCTGAACCCTGTATATGCTATGATTTTTCTTATGCATATAATCCTATGATAAATTTAATTTATAAAGTAGACACAATAAGAGATTAACAAAAACTAATAATAAAATAGAATAACTGCAACACTGTACTGTAATAAAAGTTATGTGACATTTTGTGTCTCTCTCAAAATATCTTATTATACTGTACTCAGCCTTCTTGTCATGATGATTGGAGATGATACAATGCCTATATGATGAGATGAAGGGAGGTGAATGACATAGGCATTGTGATGTAGCTTAGGGTTACAATATGGATGATGTGAACACAAGCTCTGAGATACCAGCACAGTCAATCTGATAACCAAAATGGTTACTAAGTGACTAATGGGCAGAAGCATCTACAGTGTGGAGATGCTGGACACAAGGATGATTCACGTCCTGTGCAGGATGGAGCACAACACTACTCAGAACACCACACAATTTAATATTTAGGAATTGTTTTTTTCTGGAATTTTCCCATTTAATACTTTCAGACCACAGTTGGCCACAAGTAACTGAAACTGTGGAAAGTGAAATCATGGATACGGGAGACTACTGTATACACTTTTTTACTTTTTGAAGTTTGTACCATTAACATATTATAGATTAAGTAAATAAATAAATGTATGATTTTAAAAATATACACTAAATCATTAATAGTGGCTATTGCTAAAGGATAGAGTTAGGGGTGATTATTTGTATTTTCCAAATATTCCATAAAGAACATGTATCTCTTAAGTAATTTGGAGGGAAGAGGGAACGTTATGTTTGAAAGGGCAAAAATAGCAGAAAATGACTTAATAAAAGAGCTTCTTATCTCAACCATCAAACAGAAGGTGGCCCACAGACTCCCCATTGCCTGACACTGCCATAGCCCCCTTCCAGCACTCTTAGCACCCACAGGTCATCAGAGACCAGGCTAGGATAAGGACATGATGTTGGGCAAGATCTGGCCCTCCCTTAAAGCACTCATTATGGGGCAAGTGAGGAGAGTGACAGAAATGCAAACAGGCAATTATAGCAGTATGTGATAAGTGCTATAACTTAAGAAAACTGCGGGGGGGTGTAGTAAGGGGGGTCATGGGAGGAAACTGTTTTTTAGTAGGGAAATGTATGAGATCCTTATAGATGGGTGGTAACTGGATTCAAGATTATATGGTAATGATTCAATTTAGTGTCAAGGACAAAATGGCTGACCCCATTTGTTAATTGGCCTCCCTTGGTGACTCAGCACGAAAACAGTTCCTAATCATTTGCATTGGTCCTCCAGTGCAGAGTTGAGCTAAATTTACTTATCACTCCTCTGCATACCTCTAAACTTTGACCATATATCAGAACAACAATCTTGCTCTATTCCCAGACTCCTGCTACTATTCTAGGAGACAGTAACATCCTTAACCACTACTTCTCTAACAGCGTTTACCTCCACTCAACTCAGGAAACCCCCATGTGGCCAGATTCTGGTCTTTGTCCACGCTCAACATTGCTCTGAAATCTTAAGCTCTAAAATTTCACTTTCGTACTATGATCTAATATTTTTCCAACTGTCACTTTTGCTGCCCTTCAATATTCTGAGACTGTCGCCCTTCAGCATTTCTCCAGACCATCAGCCCTCCATGGTCTTGCTTTCCCATTCAACCCAACGAGGCAAGTTACTTGGCGCCCTTTCCAACATCCTTACTAGCCTCCTGCTAGCCCTGTTCTCTGCATTCCAAGCAGCCTTTCCACTTCTGTAGCCACACACAATCCTTTCCCCACAGTTGTTATGATTCTCCACAAACTCCCAATCCTATTTCCCAAATCCATCCCCAAACTCTCAGTGAATAATGTCCTCCAATTGCTCTTCAGAAAAAAAAAATAGATTATCAGTCTAGAACAATTTTAATTTTTCACACTTTAAACTTACTTACTGCAAACTTCATTCTCATTTCCTCTCTTTAGACCAAAGAGGTATCCCATTCCATTTGTATCAGACTCATTCAATGGGACTCCAGATTCTCTCAGTTTCGTCCATCTCCTGTACCTTGAGAAAGGTTCTTGCTGAAGAAGAAGCCTCAGGGCTGTGACCCAATAGCAGAAGGAGTAGGCCATGTGGAAATCTAGTGGGAAAGTAACCGAGGCAGGGAAGCAGCCAACGCAAAGATCCCACGGGTGAGCTTTACAGTGAGAGAACAGCGAGAACATGTGTGGACTGGAGCACAGGGAGTGGGGCTGAGAGTGGCTGCATACATCACTCTGCACCTATCAGTTGTGGGGCAAGTTACTTCCTTCTCTGTGCCTCAGTTTATTCATCTGTCAAAGGAGAATAATACTAACATTGGCCTCATAAGTTGTAAGGACTCAATGATATAAGGCATGTAAAGTGCGTGTGTCATAGTAGATACTCAACAAGCATCAGATGTAACAATGACAATAACAATGATGATTGTGATGATATTGTCATGGGCCTGCCCTGCGAGGCTGGCACTCTCAATGACAGAACCATTAGGCACTATATCAAGCAGACCCTCCTATCACCCTTGGCCCATACTACCTTCTGGTCCTTGGCATCTTCCTGGTTGGATTGTCATACGTTCATCACTGCCTGTAAGACCCTATATCCATTGGCTAGATCTGTAACAAAACCACAGTCTGGCTGGCTTAAACAACGTAAGTTTATTGGCTCACAGCTCTGGCGACCAGAAGTCTAAGATCAAGGTGTCAGCAGTGCTGGTACTTTCCGAAGCCTACGAGAAAGCATATGCCCCCTGTCCTCCCCTGGCCTGGTGGTGTGCTGGCCATCACTGGTGGGGCTTAGCTTGCAGATCTGTGCCTTCATCTTTACTTGGTATTCTCCCTGTGTGTGTCTTTGTCCAAATTTCCCATTTACATAAGGACACTAGCCACACTGGCTTGCAGCCCACCAAAATTGCCTCTGTAAAGACCCGCTCTCCAAGTAAGGTTACATTCTGAGGTACTGGGGGGTCAGGACACCAACAAATATTTATGGGGGGACACAATTCAACCCATAACAAACCCACACCTCTCATTTGGGGTTCTGCCATCAGCATTGCCTCACACATGCAGGTCCCCTGTCCAGTGCCATTCCCTACTCCCACTTCTGGTTCTCAAACACACTTTTCAGACTGCAAGACCAACCAGGTACATGGGCCCACATTCCTGCCCAGCAGATACACATTATTTCCAAACCCAAAGCTGTATGGGAATTCATCAGTCTCTCTGCCTCCCCTAGAGGGAGCCCAGTGTTCCCTGTGAAGAAAATCAGGGTGTTCTGCTTATGAACGCAGCAGGTGGCTGTGGCTTCAAGGCAGTCACCATCACAATTGCCACCTACTTCTATAGATGCCTGATTTCCAGTGGAGGCCTCATTGAGCCACAGCCTTCACAAAGCTGGGCCTTGCATGGTCCAAGAGAGCAACAAATGGGAGACAACCTTCCAGAGACACTTCTATCCATCTAAAGCCCCATCAACATCCAGTGGCTAAGGACAAAATTTGAGACAACTTATTTATCTGCCAGGAAACTCTGAGGAACTACAGGTTGCATTACTTCACAGGCCCAGTCACAGGGACATCCCTGAGAAATCCATGGTTCCCAAAAGTGAAAATCCGAGGTGCTGCCAAGACAAACATGAGATACCCTGAAGGAAGCAGGAGGTCCTGAGGAAAACCCTGGTCCTTGGGACTCAACTGCCTACCAACAGCCAAGGGAGAGGGACCAGGACAGGATTGGAGTCTTTGGGAGTTTTTCTTAGGGTTCTGAAGGTGATGGAAGCTTTCCCCAGGCAACACGCAATTTCCCCTAGGCTGTACATAAGCTGATTTAGGTTTTTCCAAGCTGTGGGAGGTTATCTGAGGCCACCCCATGGGAGAGAGGTACAGAAAGAATGAACAACTCCAAATAAGGCATTGTTTGTCCCCAAACTGTCCCTGGCTACTTGGAAAAATAAACCCAAATACACAGCTATTTTCTCAGTGCCTGGAGCTATGTCCCTTCATAACTGAGTATAAATCAAGAAACTCAACCAGAGCAGGATAAAGACTCAGTGCTTACATCGGGTTCCCCAGGTTTCCTTATGAATCAGTCTCAAATGGTGATTGTTAAGACTGACATTTAATGCTTGTAGATCCAAATTCTGTTTAAAAATTATATTTCAGTATATGCCCCTAATGTTTCTGAGCTCCCGTGGTCCCACCTGCCAGGGTGACACTATTCCAGGGCCACCACACCTAGATGTGGGCTTCCCTACTGGGAAATGTGCCCACTGTTCCAGCAGTACAGGCCCTGCCTGCACTTTGTCCTTTAAGAACATCTGAGATGGGTATGGGGGAGCTGGATTTTGGTCAGAAATTGTCTGCCTGCTGCCAGTGCTGGATTTCCAGAAACTTGTCAGACAAGAGGCACTCTTAGAGTAGGGGCATCTCTGCAGTCCCCCAGGTCTGTGGTTCTTATCACAAGACATTAACTCAGCAGCTTCTGCTGCTTTAGAGCACTCTGCTCAGTGTCAGCCTGGGAGCTTGTCCTGGCTAAGTCAGGCTTTGTTATCTAGAATCTCACAGTGTCTGGCTCTCCTGAGATGAGCGTTTCATGTTTTCCAGAGCACCTGAATCACTAACAATTTACATCCCAGCTCAGTGGCTTGGACTTGGCCAGAAGCAACCTTTTCATGAATTAGACATTAGGATGGAGGTTGCTAGGACTGGTTCCCATGAGGAGGTGCCCCTCGGAATGGTGTTGAAAACATCCTTTGAACAGTACAGCATCAGGCTAGCTGAGCAAAGCCTGGGGTATGAAGATATAAAATTGTTTCAATTCCTAGAAAGATGAAATCTTTTAGGACCAGAAAAATGCTTCCTTTACTAAGGACAGCAACAGAAAAAACCAACCAACAAAAAGCTGCGGCCACCCTGTCCAGGACCGTGAGAAATGCCTTGGCCAAGTAGAACTTCACCCAAAAACTCCATACCCTAATTCCAAGTGCTGTCACTGTACACTTCTGAGGACTGCCCCAGAAGGTCATACTTGCCAATAGGGCAGTGTTGCCCAAACGAGCACAGTGAAAAACCCTCAAATACCCAAATGAGTCTGTGAAGCACTGGATGACAGAAGCCTGGGTACGCTCAGAGGGGGTCGGCGTGAAGACACTGTTGTGCTGGCATCCAGACCACTGTTCTTACTTGCAAAGAGCACTGAGCTCCAGGGATGCAGATGGCCTGACAAGCCTTTGGCCCTTCTGCACAGATATAACTGCAGAGCGCCTGTTTTACAGGCTCAATTGTGTGTCCCCCTAAATTCATATGTGGAAGCCCTAATGCCCACTGTGACAGTATTTAGAGAGAGGGCCTTTAAAGAAGTAATTAGGGTTAAAAAGGTCACAAGGTAAGGCCCTAATCTTATAGAACTGGAGTCCTTATAAAAAGAGGCAGAGACACCAGAGCTTTCCTTCTCTCTCTGTGCATTCACCCACAGAGCACAGAATATGTGAGGACACAGCCAGAAGGCAGCTATCTGCAAGTCAGGAAGAGCTCTCCCCAAAAACCTACCCTGCTGACACCTTGAACTTGGACTTTCAGCCTCAAGAACTGTAAAATAATTAATTTCTGTTCTTGAAGCCACCCAGTCTGTAGAATATGGCAGCCCAAGCTGACTATTACAGCCTCACTTTGAGTTCAAAAAGTAAATGTTCTCATGTGTCCAGACACAAACCCTTCATACTAGGGCTAGCTACAACACTAAAATGGGGGCAATATATTAGTTTCCTACTTCAGCTGCAACAAATTACCACAAACTTCGTGGCTTACAACAACACAAAGTTTTCTCTCACAGCCCTGGGTGTCAAGAGGTCTGAAATGAGTCTTGCAGAGCTAAAATCAAGGTGTTAGTAGGGATGGTTTCTTCCGGAAGCTCCAGGGGGAAATCTGTGCTTTTTTTCAGCTTCCTGAGGCTGCTCAGGGCCCCTTCCTCCATTTCCAGAGTGGGCTGTGTAGCATCTTCTTTCTAAGAAAATGCCTCCCTCTTGTAAGGACCCTTGTGATAACATTGGGCTAATCCAGATCACCCAGGAGAGTCTCTTAATCATATCTACAAAGTTGCTTTCACCATGCAAGGTAACATATTCAGTTTCCAGGGTTGGGACATGAATATTTGGGTGAGGAGGGTCATTAATCAGCCTACCACAGGCAACATCTGGTGTACAAGCACATTCTAGGATTGTCCAAGAGGCCAAAGCCCAGGGAAGCAGGAGCCTGTGAGGCCATTAGAGCCCAGGAATGGGCCCCTGTGACTGTGCAGTGCAGGGCAGGGGTTTACCAGACAATGGCAGATCATTTCCCAGGAAACCCAGGAGCAGGGGGATGTAGACAAAACAGGACCAGCTGCTTAAAGAGGAACACTTTGCACAGGACACTGGGAAGAGCCCCTGTATCCTCAGGCCAGGCTGCAGGAGGCACTCTTCAGCAGCATCAAGGGCAGTAGGACCAATGGTACCAGGGCCCCCAAATCCTGGCTAACACCCCATACTCAGAGGCTGGAGGCACCAGCTCTATAACTGGATGCCAGCAGAGAGCCAGTCTGTAGGAATAGACCCCACTAGTTCCCTTTCACCACAGTGGCGACCTTCTGAAACAGGGTTAGGTGCAGCCCAAGCCAGGTATTCCAACACATGGGGACATGCCCACCATCATACAGACACAGGTGCCCTACCTGAGCACTGTTCTCTGTGTCATAACCGCTTCACTCTGAGGGAATGAGATCCCCTGGTGAAAGTCCCCTGGGTGGCACAGGCTCCACCAATTCCTACTAAAGTGCCTAAGGATGATGGAGCTAAACATCATGACCCCATCTGGCATGCCAGCCCTGTCCCTGACATCCAGGCCTCAGAGCCTCCTAGACATAGACTTTTTATTTTATTTTATTTTATTTTATTATTTTAGCTGAGCCATCCTGCCATCTGTTGGCAGCTCAGCGGCAGCTCAGCTCAGGCCGGGACTCGAACCACTGTTGCTCAGAGCTCACACTCTTGAGTGAGTTCTTAACCAACTGAGCCACTCAGCCAGCTCTAGACATGGGCTTTAAATCACAAAGCATTTGTCAAGCACCTAAGTCTGTGTGAAGGGCTGTGCAGGACCTTGAGAGGACAGCGGGATTGCTGAGACACAGCCTCTGCCCACAGAGAGGGTGATTACCGTGGCTGAGATAGATATCCACAGAATGCTGATGGAAAGTATAAAATAATGTCTTACTTTGATGATAAATACTGGCAGAATGAACAAACAAATGCACTGAGCCCACTTGTCCTAGTGGGAGACATTGATTGATGATATGGGAAAAAGCGGCCACAACTAATTCATTCATTCCTTTACCCATTCAGCAAATTCTGGTCAAACACATTGCCTGCTAAGTATTGCACTTATCAAAGACCTATGAAGATGAATCAGGCTCTTATTCTCAAGAAGCTCTTGATTAGGAAGATAAACAAGTACACGAAAACATCAATACTGGCAGATAACAGCAATACGTATACAGATGTAATAGATACACAAAAAAGAAAGTATTTGGCTTTAGAGGTGTCTAAATTTTCAATTATTCAATCAACCATTCATTCAACAAATATTTCTGAAACACTAACCATGTATCAGGCTCTCTCCTGGGAACTGAATATACAGTGGTGACAGGACTGACACAATCCCTGACCACATGGGGTTAAGTTCCATTCTATAAAATTCCTGATTTGGCACATCCAAGGATAGAAAAGTAGATTAGTAGTTGCCCAGGTCTGAGAGAATTGGGAGGAGATGAGGCATACCTGTTAATGGGTACAGGTATTTTGGAGGGAAAGTGGAGTGATTAAAATGCTCTAAAATTGATTATGCTGATGGTTGCACAGCTCTATGAATATATTAGAAACAAGTAAATTGTGCACTTTAAATAGGTAAATGCATGAAATGTGCATTATATCTTAATAAAGCTGATTTTTTTAAAAAATCATTGTGCTAGAGAAAAAAATTATTGAATAAGTCACAATAGCATGTGATGACTTCTAAGACTTCTAAGTCCAGGGTGCTATGGGAGGTACTTAGGGACTTCCAACAAAGTGTAGTGAGAAAGAAACATCTGGAAGATTTCCCAGAAGAGGTGACATTTAAACTGAAATTGACTTCTAGAGAAAGACTTAGTCAGACAAAGTGAAAAGCTGAAACAGTTTTAGACAGACAGATGGAAGCACATAGAGGGAAGAAAACACATGGTATATTTGAAAAACTGACGGAAGTTCCAGAAAGCTGAACAGAGTGGAGGAGTGGGAAAGACTGGGAAGAGGTAAAAATGTAGGTACAGATCATTTCACAAAAGGTCTTACAACTTCCAGAAGATGTGATTTCATCATTGAGAGAAAGGGAAAACATTTGAAAGTGTTTGTTTTTTAAGTCTCATATGTTCTCTTTTTTTCAGTTAGACTTGACATTCAATATTAATTTATATTAGTTTCATGTGTACAGCATAGTGGTTAGACATTTATATAATTTACAAAGTGATGCCCTGATTAGTCTAGTACCCACTTGGCACCATACATAATTATTACCATATTATTGAATACATTCCCTCTGCTGTAGTTTACATCCTCATAACTATTTTGAAACTACCATTTGTACTGCTTAATCCTTTCCCCTTTTTCACCCTGCCCCCCAACCCCCTCTCCCATCTGGCAACCACCAGTTTGTTCTCTGTATCTGTTTATGTTTTATTTGTTTGTTCATTCTGTTCTTTAGATTCCACATATAAGTGAGATTATATGGTATTTGCCTTTCTCTGTCTGACTTATTTCACTTAGCATAATACCCTCCATGTTCATTCATATTGTTACAAATAGTAAGATTTCATTATTTTTATGACTGAGTAGTATTCCATTGTGTATACGTACCACTTCTTCTTTAACCAATTGTCTATTGATGGACACTTAGGTTGCTTTCATATCTTGGCTATTGTAAATAATGCTGCATGCATACCTGTATCTTTTTGAATTAGTGTTTGGGTTTTCTTCAGATAAATACCCAGAAGTGGAATTGCTCAGTCATAAGGTAGTTCTATTTTTAATTGTTTGGGGACTCTCCATACAGTTTCCCATAGTGGCTACACCAATTTGCAATGTCACCAACAGGGCATGAGGATTCCCTATTCTCCACATCCTCACCAACACTGTTTGTTGATTTATTGATGATGGCCATTCTGACAGATGTGAGGTGATATCTCATTGTGGTTTTAATTTGCATTTCTCTGATGATTAGTGACATTGAGCTACTTTCATTTGTCTATTGGCCATGTGTATGTCCTCTTTGGAGAAATGTCTATTCGGGTACTCTGTCCATTTTTTATTTTGATTGTTTGGTTTATTGGGATTGAGTTCTATGAATTCTTTATAAATTTTGGATATTAACGCCTTATCACATGTATCATTGGAGAATATCTTTTATCATTCAGTTGGATGTCTTTTCGTTTCGTTGATAGTTTCCTTTGCTGTGCAAAAAACTTTTTAGTTTGATATACTTTTATTTGTTTTTTTGTTTTGTTTTTTTGTTTGTTTGTTTCCCTTGCCCAAGAAGACATATCAGAAAAAATATTACTAAGAGCAACGTCAGAGTTTACTGCCAATGTTTTCTTCCAGTAGTTTTATGGTTTCAGGTCTTACATTTAAGTCTTTAATCAATTTTAAATTTACTTTTGTATATGCTGTAAGAAGGTGGTCTAGTTTCTTTTTTTTTTTTTGCTTGTATAACTATCCAGTTTTCCCATCACCATTTACTAAATATACTGTTTTTACCCCATAGTATATTCTTGCCTCCCTTGTCATAGATTAATTGACCATATAAGTATGGGTTTATTTCTGGGCTTTCTATTCTATTTTATTGATCTATGTCTCTGTTTTTAGGCCAGTACTATGCTGGTTTGATTTCTATAACGTTGTATCACAGTTCGATATCAGGTAGTGTGATATCTCCAACTTTGTTTTTCTTTCTAAAGATTGCTGTTACTACTCAGGGTTTTCATGCTTCCATATAAATTTTAAGATTATTTGTGGTAGTTTTGTGAAAAATGCCTTTGGTATACTAATATGGATTGCATTGAATCTATAGATTGCTTTGGGTAGTATGGACATTTTAAAAATGTTAATTCTTCCCATCCATGAGCATGATATATGCTTCCACCTATTTGTATCTTCTTCAATTCCTTTCTTCATTGTCATAATTTTCTGAGTACAGGTCTTTTACCTCCTTAAATTCATTCCTAGGTATTTTATTTTTTAAATGCAACTGTAGATAGGGTTGTTTTCTTAATTTCTCTTTCTGACAGTTCATTATAGGTATATGAAAAGGCAACCAATTTCTGAATATTAATTTTGTGTCCTGCTACTTTACTGAATTTATTTATCAGTTCTAATAGTATTTTGGTGGAATCTTTAGATTTCTCTATATACAGTATCATGCCATCTCTAAATAATGAAAGTTTTACTTCTTTCTTTCCAATGGATGCTTTTTATTTCTATATTTCTTGTCTTATTGCTGTGGCAAAAGTTTCCAATACTATGTTGAATAAAAGTGATGAAAGTGGGTATCTTTGTCTTTTCCTAATCTTAAGAAACACACTTCTAGCTTTACATCATTGAGTACGATGTTAGCTGTGGGTTTGTCATATATGGCCCTTACTATATTGAGGTATGTTCCCTCTGTCCCCACTTTCCTAAGAGTTTTTATCAAAAATGGATGCTGAATTATGTCAAATGCTTTTTCTGCTTCTATTGATATGATCATATGATTTTTACCTTTCATTTTGTTTATGTGGTGTATTACATTAATTGATTTGATGATATTGAACAAGTCTTGCAGCCCAAGAATAAACTCCACTTGATCAAGGTGTATGATTTTTTTAATGTATTGCTAAATTCAGTTTGCTAATATTTTGTTGAGGATTTTTACATCTATGTTCATCAGGTATATAAGCATGTAATTTTCTTTTTTGTTATGTATTTGTCTGGTTTTCAAATCAGGTTAATGATGGCCTCATAGAATGGGCTTGGGAGCCTTCCCTACTCTTGAATTTTTTGGAGTAGTGTGAGAAGGATAGATGTTAATTCTTCTTTGAATGTTTGGTAAAATTCACCTGTGAAGCTATCCAGTCCATAGCTTTTGTTTGTTAGTTTTTTTGATTATTGATTCTATTTCATCAGTAGAAATTGGTCTGTTCAGATTGTCTGTTTCTTCTTGATTCAGCCTTGGAAGATTGTACATTTCTAGGCATTTATCCATTTCTTCCAAATTGCCTAATTAGTTGGCATACAATTGTTTGTAATATTTACTAATAATCCTTTGTATTTCTGTCATGTCAGTTGTCACTTGTCCTCTCTATATTTTTTTTATTTTAATTGGGGAATTGGGGGATGGGAACAGCACTGGGGAATTGGGGGGAAGGGGAACAGACAAGTTGCTGTTGTTTTTGCTCTTCAGTCTAGTTGTGGAGGACGTTGCTTCACTGGCCCAAGCTGGCACCATCATTACACTCTTCCTGGGCGAGGCAGATCAGTCGCCAGCTTCTGGACGGCCACTCACGGCGGCTGCTGGCCGCTCATGCTGGCTGCTGGCTACACATGGTAGTCCATGGGAACCCACTGCAGCAGGGGTTGCAGCCTACGCCGTCGCCAGCGACCCAGTAATCACACTTCTGAGTATTTATCCAAAGAAACCCAAAACACTGCTTCAAAGGGACATGTGCATCCACATGTTCACTGCAACATCATTTACAATAGCCAAGTTATGAAGGCATCCCAGGTGTTCATCAGTGGATGAATGGGTAAAGAAGCGGTACATATACTCGTATACAATGTAATACTCAGCTATAAAGAAGAATGAAATCTTGCCATTCACAACAACTTGGATGGACCTAGAGGGTATTATGCTGAGTGGGGTAAGAGAACGACAAATGCCATATGATTCCCCTTATATGTGGAATCTGAAGAATGAAACAGAAACAAACTCAGATACAGAGAACAATTTGATGGTTGCCAGATGAAAAAAGGGTTGAGGGGT
>NW_017731750.1:767242-769758 GCF_001890085.2 Hipposideros armiger | reverse complement strand
GTGGCAGTGAGTTGCCATGGGCTACTGTATATAGGTAGCAGCTAGCGTGAGCAGCCAGCAGCCGCAGTGAGTGGCCATCCAGAAGCTGGCGACTGATCTGCCTCGCCCAGGAAGAGTGTAATGATGGTGCCAGCTTGGGCCAGTGAAGCAACGTCCTCCACAACTAGACTGAAAAACAAAACGACAGCAACTTCTCTGTTCCCCTTCCCCCAATTCCCCAGCACTGTTCCCATCCCCCCAATTCCCCAATTAAAATCTTAAAAAAAAATGTTTAAAGCAGTTTCCTTCATAACAGCCCCAAATTGAATACAATATGTCTAATATGAGAAAAGTGGACAAACAACTTGCACTATCCATGTAATGGAATACTACTCATAAATTGAAGAAAAAAGGGAGAGAGAGATACACCCAACTTCAGAGCACCTAAATGTATATAGCAAATATTAACAGACCTGAAGAGAAATAGACAGTATCACAATAATAATAGGGGTCTGCAATAGTCCACTTTGAAAAAATGGATAGATAGATCATTCAGGCAGAAAATCCATAAGAGAACATTGGACTTGAACTACATGTTAGATCAAATTTGACCAAACAGATATACAGAATATTCTATCCAACAGCAGCAGAATACACATTTTTCTCAATTGCACACAGAACATTCTCCAGGATAGATCATATGTTAGGCCACACAACAAGTTATAACAAATTTAAGAAGACTGAAATCATATCAAACATCCTTTCTGACCACAATGGTATGAAATCAGAAATCAATGATAGGAAGAAAGCTGGGAAAATTCACAAATGTGTAAATTAAACAACATGATCCAGAACAACCAATGGGTAAAAGAAGGAATTTAAATGTAAATCAAAAATTACCTTGAGACAAACACAATATATCAAAACTTATGGAATACAGCAAAATCAATACTAAGAGAGAAGTTTATAGGGATAAATACTTACATTAAAAAAAGTAAGGTCTCAAATAAACAAGCTAACTTTACACCTCAGGGGACTAAAAAAAGGATGCATAAGATATAAGAGAAGAACAAACAAAACCCCAAATTATTACAAGGAGGGAAATAACAAAAATCAGAGCAGAAATAAATTAAATAAAGATTAGAAAGATAATAGAAAAGATCTACGAAACTAAGAGTTGGGGTTTTTTGAAAGATAAACAATATTGACAAATCTTTAGCTACACTAACAAAAAAGAGAGGAGTCAAATAAAATCAGAAAGCAAGAGATACTACAACTGATACACAGAAATACAAGGGATTATAAGAGACTACTATGAACAATTATACACCAACAAATTGAATAACCTAGAAAAAAACCAACCTACTAAGACTGAATCATGAGGAAACAGAAAATCCAACAGAACCATAATGTGCATGGAAATTGAATCAGTAATCAAAAACCTTCCAATAAAGAAAAGACCAGGATCAGGTGGCTTTAGTGGTCAATCTTCCAAATATTTAAATAATTAATATTAAACCTTCTCAAACTCTTCCACAAAACTTAAAGAGGAAGAAACACTTCCAAACTCATTTTATGAGGCCCACTACCCTGATACTTAAGCCAGAGAAGGACACTACAAGAATAGAAAATTATGCCTGATGAACATAGATGCAAATACCCTAAAAAAAAATACTGGCAAACTAAATTCAACAGCACATTACAAGGACCATACACTATGATCAAGTGGACTTTATCCCTAGGGTACAAAAATGGTTCAACATATGCAAATCAATAAATGTGATACACCACATTAGCAGAATATAAGATGAAAATCATATGATATTTTAAATAGATGAATAAAAAGCATTTGACAAAATTAAACACCCTTTCATGATAAAAAAAAGTTCCGCAAATTAGATATTGAAGCAGAATACTTCAAAATAATAAGGCCACATATGAAAAACCAAAGCTAACATCATACTCAATAATGTAAAGATGAAAACTTTTCCTCCAATATCATGAACAAGACAAGGGTGCCCACTCTCACCACTTGTATTCAACATAGTACTAGAAGTCCTAGCTACAGCAATAAGGCAAGAAACAGAAATAAAAGACATCTAATTCAGAAAGGAAGAAATAGAACTCTCTGTTTGCAGATGACACAATCTTATATATGGACAACTCCAAAGACTCCACCAAAACAGCATTAGAACTAATAAATGAATTCAGTAAAACTGCAGGATACAAATCAACATACAAAAAAATCAGTTTCATTTCTATACACTAACAGTGAACTATTTGAAAAAGAAATTAAGAAAACAATCCCATTTACAGTAACTTCAAAAAGAATAAAATACTTAGGAATAATGTAACCAAGGAGGTGAAAGGTCTATACACTTAAAACTATAAAACATTGATAAACATAATTGAAGAATACACAAGTAAATGGGAAAAAAATCCCATATTCATGGATTGGAAGAACTGTTTATAAAAATTAACGTTTATTTTAATGCCCATACTACTCTAGGTGATCTATAGATTCAATGCAATCCCTA
>NW_017731750.1:762576-766562 GCF_001890085.2 Hipposideros armiger | reverse complement strand
TCTTGGGTTGTCGGAAAAGTCATGACGCATCTTTGCAACAAAAAACATAGAAAAAAATACATCATGACTTTTCTGACAACCCAATACACTCCTACATTCATTGCAGCATTATTCACGGTAGCCCAGATACGGAAACAATCTAAGTATCCATTAATGGATAAATGAATGAAGAAGCCATGAGATAGAAGAAAATCATGCCATTTGCACAACATGAATGGAACTTTAGAGCATAATGCTAAGTGAAATAAACCAGAAAAAGACAAATATTGTATGGTATCACTTATATGTGAAATCTAAAAAAAAAAAAGTCAAACTCATAGAAACAGAGTGCAAAAGTAGTTGGCAAGGGCCAGGGGTTGGGGAAAATGGTGAGATGCAGGTCAAAGAATACAAACTTTCAGTTATTAAATGAATAAGTTCTGAAGATCCAATGTACAGTGTGGTGACTATAGTTACCGATCCTGTATTATATACTTGAAACTCGCTGAGAGTGAATCTGAAGAATTCTCACACACACATAAAAAAAAGGTAGCTATGTAAGGTGGTGGATATGTTAATTAACCTGATTGTGTTAATCATTTCACAGTGTATACATACATCAAATCATCATATTGTACACTTTAAATGGTGCCAAAAGGGTGCCAAAAAAAGTATATGCACTTTAAGAAAGAAAAAAGTGTATTAATATATACCAATAACAAAAGATGAATACAAGTCACATTTGACTTCTGCAATTACAAGAGGTGCTCAAAGTGGTTACCATCAGCATCAAGACACTTCTGACTATGGCGAACTACTACTTGAGCAATATTGACCAAAGTGTTAACATCTCTTAAAATGTGTATACATTTTTTGGCATCCCCGGTATCACAATTTTGTTAATTATACTTCAATAAAGCTGGAAAAACAAAAGAATACAGTTCTGATACACATAACAACATGGTTGGATCTCATAGACATTATGTTGTACGAATGAAAACAAACACAAATGAGCACATACTGCTTGGTTCCATTTACATGAAGATCAAAGACAGGCAAAACTAACCTATAGTGATAGAAAAGCTGCACAGTGTTTGCCTATTGGAGGTAAGGACTGAACAGGAAGGGAGACTGATGGAACTTTCTGGAGTGATGAAAGTGTCTTAATACAAGAGACAGCAAACTATGGCCCACAGGCCAAATCCAGCCTACCTCCCCTCTTATTTTTGTAAATAAAATTTTATTTCAACACAACCATGCTCACTTGATTACATATTGTCTATGAAGACTTGACAATTAAGTTCACGTACTTGTTGCAATGATGTTGCTAATCTTTTATGATATCAGAGATATTACTCATTATGAATTTATGCCAACTGGACAAATAGCTAATTTAACCAAGTTTTTGATATTTGGAAATGCTGAAAAGGCTTCATGAAAAAGTTACACAATCCAAACTTTTCGCCAACAATTCATGGCTCTTGCATCACGACAATGCACTAGCTCACATGGTATGGTCTATAAAGGAGATTTTAGCCAGTAAACAAACAACTGTACTGGAACACCCTCCCTAGTCACCTGATCTGGCCCCCAGTGACTTCTTTCTTTACCTGAAGTAAAGGAAATATTGAAAGGAAGACATTTTGATGACATTCAGGACATCAAGGGTAATACAATGGCAGTTCTGATGGCTGTTCCAGAAAAAAAGTTCCAAAATTGCTTTGAGGGGTGGACTAGGCGCTAGCATTGGTGCATAGCTTCCCAAGGGGAGTACTTCGAAGGTGGCCATAGTGATATTCAGCAGTGAGGTATGTAGCACTTATTCTAGGATGAGTTGGTGAACTTAATTGTTATACCTCATATAGCTGCTTTTGCTCTATGAAGGCAGGTTAGTAGGTGCAATAGAGAGTATGGCCCACAAATCCTGAAAAAAGTATTCACTATCTCATCCTTTACAGAAAAAAGTTTGTTGCCCCCTATTCTTCTATGTAACATATCCATGGTGTAACATAGTTACATGGAGTTATTTGTTGAATTATGTATCACCTAAGAGACATACCGAAGTCTTAGCTCCCAGGACCTCAGAATGTGACCTCCTTTGGAAATAAGGTCACTACAGATGTAATTAGTTAAGGTGAGGTCATACTAGAGTAGGGTGCAGCCCTAAAATGCCTGGTGTCAGTATAAGTAGACAGCCACCTGAAGACAAAGACACAGGGAAAATGCCATGTGATGATAGATTAGAGATTGGGTTGTGCAGCTGCAGGCCAAAGGATTCTAATGCACGCTGGAAATCACTAGGAGATAGGAAGAGGCAAGGAAGGATTTTCCCTTATAGGTTTCAGAGGGAGCGTGGCCTTGCTGACATCTTGATTTCAGACTTTTAGTCTCCATAACTTAGACAATAAATTTCTGTTCTTTAAGCCACCCAGTTTGTGGTACTTCATTACAGCAAGCAGCCCTAGGAAACTAATACAAGTGGTGGTTACATGGGTACACATATTTACAAGGGTACATGGGCACACACATTTACCGAAACTCATCAAGCATGCACTACAGATGTGTGCATTTCACTTTTTCTAAATTGGTAGGGGAAAAAAAAAGCTTTAAAAAAACAGAGGCCTTACCAAGGTATGAGATTAGAGGCCTTGGTAGCAAGAAAACAGATTCAGCATGGTATCAACCCACCAAAACCTAATGCTTCAATTTTCTTCAAGGCAACTGCCTATAAACTTAGTTCTAAGAAGGATGACAGAACCTAGAAAGCTATAAGAACTGATAAGAATCCTCAGATTTTTTAAACGACATCTAAGTAAGATCTTTAGCTATAGTACTTACCTTAAAATTGCCTGGAAATAAATAGAACTCCACAATGAGGGTTGTCTCATCATAGGAGGTTTAAGGGCACACTAGATAAAATGCAGGGAAGAAGGGTGTGCTTTATTCAAGGCAGCCACCATCATGGTCTGTGACGGCTAACCTAGCAGCCATTGCTAACCTCCTTCTCCTTTATCATCCTTTATTTCAGGGGCTGAAAAGATAAATATTCACTTTTCTAGCCTCACTTGCAGTTAGGGCTGGCCATGTCTTACAGTTCTGGCCAGTAAATACATTAGGAGAAAGCTTCTATTCTCAAACAGTGTCTCAGGAGGTAATGGTGTTTTGCCCTTGTTTTTTTCCTGATGCTTCAGATGCTTGTGTGATGCCTAGACATAGACAGCCTTCTTGAGACCACAAAACACCAAACATGAAGACAAAAAGCCAACAGCTATTTGTGATAGGGCAGAAATCTGGAAAAAGCCTGAAGAGTTAAGGGCATCAATGTGTTGCTGCATCTGTTATAACCTGCCCACTTTCAGATTTATTAAGAGCAATTATCTTTCTGATATAAGCCATCATTCATCAAGACTTTTGTTACTTGCTATAAAATGCATTCCTAACTGATAAAACTAACAACTTTATCCCTCCTACCTAAGAGTTCTAACAAACAAGAGAGAAAAGTGGGCAATAGAGGGGGTGGCAAATGAATTGTAAATATAACAAATATTCTTCAAAGGCTATGAGTAGATCTAAGTCTACTTGTTGGCAACCTCTAGCATGAAAATATTAAAGTAAAAGTAAAGCAGTTACTAACAAGATAAGAAGCAAGAGAAGAAATATAAGAATTGTTCATATTTATTGGTGGTTTACTAAGTTCTAAGTGCTTTATATGCGTTGCATGATCAGTTCAGATGGGAACATTTGTACCATGATGATGTCAAGAAATGGTACCAGTAAGTATGTTAGAGTCAACCAGGTATCTAGGGTTGCTGCCAAAATTGTGTAATACAAAAAGAGTACCAGACTTAGTATCAGTAAATAAGCATTCTAGTTTTGACATTACTGTTCATGTGCTCGATGAATTTGGAGAATCACTTAATATCTCTGGGACAATTTTTCTTCCTTTAAAGGCAAATGTTGAAGAAAACTATCCAGGGGGTCCACTTGAGATCTAACACTCTAATTTC
>NW_017731750.1:754540-759602 GCF_001890085.2 Hipposideros armiger | reverse complement strand
CCTATATGGTCATTTAATCTATGACAAAGGAAGCAAGAATTTACACTGGGGTAAAGAAAGTCCATTCAATAAATGGAGCTGGGAAAACTGAATAAATACATGCCAAAAAAAATGAAAGTGCACCACCTTCTTATACCATATACAAGAATAAACTAAAAACAGATTAAAGACCTAAATATGGGCCGGCCGAGTGGTGCGTTGGTTAAGAGTTGGCTTAGGATGCCAGCTCTGAGCAGCAGGACCCCGGTTTGGATCCCACATAAGGGCCAATGACGCTGCACTCTCTACAGCTAAGATGGTGAACAACAGCTCAACCTGGAGCTGGGCTGCCGTGAGTTGCCAGCGATGGCATAGGCTGCAGTGGGGCTGGCTGGCAGCAGGTGTGAGCTTTCGTGAGCTGCCATGAGCCTCTGTGAGTGGCCGTCCAATGGCTGGTGAGCGAGCCTCACCTGGGAAGACCACAATGATAACACCAACATGGGCCAGTGAAACAACATCGTCCACAATTAAACTAAATAACAAAAGGACAGCAACTTGTCTGTTCTCCTTCCCCGATTCCCCAACACTGTTCCCCTTCCCCAGTTCCCCAATAAAATCTTTAAAAAAAAAAGACTTAAATGTAAGACCCTAAAACCATAACACTCCTAGAAGAAAATGTAGGAAGTAAATTCACAGACATTACGCTTAGTAATATTTTTACTGGTATATTTCCTTCGGAAAAGAAAACAAAAGAAAAAATAAACAAATGGGACTATATCAAACTAAAAAGTTTTTTCACAGCAAAGAAAACTATCAACAAAACAAAAAGACAACCCATTTAATTGGAGAATATATTTGCCAATGAAACATCTATTAAGGGGTTAATATCCAAAATTTATAAAAAAAAACTCATAAAATTCAACACACACACACAAAAATTCAATTGAAAAATGGGCAGAGGGTATGGATAGACAGTTCTCCAAAGATGACATAAAGATGGCCAATATGAAAAGATGCTTAAGGTCACTAATCATCAGAGAAATGCAAATAAAAACCACAACGAGATAGCACCTCACTCCCGTCAGAATGGCTATCATCAATAAATCAAAAGACAACAAGTGCTGGAGAGGATGTAGAGCAGTGGGTCTCAACCTTCCTAATGCCGCAGCCCCTTAATNCCAAAGGTTAAAGACAAAGAGAGAATCTTTAAAACAACAAAACAAAGGCAACTAGTTACTTATAAGGGAGCTCCAAAATGACTATCAGCAGATTTCTCAACAGAAACTTTGCAGGCCAGAAAGGGGTGGCAAAAATATTCAAAGTAATGAAAAACCAGGGCCTACAATGAAGACTACTCTACCCAGCAAGGCTATCATTTAAAACTGAAGGAGAAATAAAGACAAGAAAAGCCAAAAAAATATTACCACCAAGCCAGTATTATAAGAAATGTTAAAAGGACTTCTTTAAGCAGAAGAAAGGAGAAATAGACAAAGATCAAAAAAATAATAATAAAATGGCAATAACTATGTACCTGTCAATAATCACTTTAAATGTTAAATGGATTAAATGTTCCAATCAAAATACATAGGGAAGCTGAATATATAAGAAAACAAGACCCATGCATATGCTGTCTACAACAGATCCACTTCAGAACAAAATACACACACAAACTCAAAATAAAAGGATGGAAAAAGATATTTTCTTGTTTTGCAAATGGAAACAAGAAAAAAGCTGGAGTAGCAATACTTATATCAGACATAATAGACTTTAAAACCAAGACTATATATAATAAGAGACAAAGAAGACATTACATAATAATAAAGGGATCAATCCAACAAAAGGATCACCCTAGAAAACATTTCTGCACCTAACATAGGAGCACCTAAATATATGAGATCTGACAATTGTTTGCAAACTTGTTGCAATGATGTTGCTAACCTTTTATTGATATCACAGAAATTATTCATTATGAATTTGTACCAACTGGACAAGCAGTTAACCAAATTTACTATTTGGAAGTGCTGAAAAGGCTACATGAAAAAGTTACATGACCTGAACTTTTCTCCAACAGTTCATGGCTCTTGCATCATGACAATGCACGAGATCACGTGGCATGGTCTGTGAGGGAGTTTTTAGCCAGTAAACAAATAACTGTATTGGAACACCCTCCCCACCAACTCACCTGATCTGGCCCCCAATAACGTCTTTCTTTACCAGAAGATAAAGTTAATATTGAAAGGAAGACATTTTGATGATATTAAGGACATCAAGGGTAATACGACGACAGCTCTGATAGTCATCTCAGAAAAACAATTCCAAAATTGCTTTGAGGAGTGAACTAGGTGCTGGTATCAACGCATAACTTCCCAAGGGACACACTTTGAAGGTGACTGTAGAGATATATCAGCAACAAGATATGTAGCACTTTTTCTAGGATGAGTCCAAAAACTTAATTGTCCGACATCGTATAAAGCAAACATTGACCAACATAAAGGCAGGCATCAACAGTAACACAACCATAGTAGGGGACTTTAACAACCCACTGACTCCAATGGATAGATCTTCCAGATAGAAAATTGGCACGCAAACAGTGGCCTTAATTAAATGACACATGAGACCAGATTGATTTAATTGATATTTTTAGAGCATTTCACCCCAAAGCAGCAGAATATACATTCTTTTCAAATGTACATAGAACACTTTCCAAGATAGACCACTGTTAGACCACAAAATAAGTCTTAATTTAAGAAGTTTGAAATCATATGAAGTGTCTTCTCTGATCACAATGGTATCAAACTAGAAATCAATTACAAGAAAAAAACTAAATAACACACAAACACTTGGAGACTAAATAGCATGCTACTAAATAATGAATGGGTCAACAATGAGATCAAGGAAGAAATCAAATGATACCTTGAGACAAATAAATATGAAAACACAATGACCCCAAATCAATGGAACTCAGTGAAAGCAGTCCTAAGGGAAATTGATAGCAATGTAGGCCGACATACAGAAAAAAGAAAAGTTTCAAATAAATAATATAACCTTATACCTAAGCAAACTGGAAAAAGAACAGGAAACAAAGCCCAAAGTTATTATAAGGAAAAAAATAATAAAGATCAGAGGGGAAATAAATGAAATGGAGACTAAAAAACAATACAAAAGATCAATGAAACCAAGANTGTGAATGGAGTGATGGTATTTTTAAGACAGCAAAATTATTTCTCCACTAAAGTCAACACTAAAATTAGTCCACCTTTTCTCAACAGTTTTATTTTGAAAAAAAAAAGAAAGAAAGAAAAGAAGTGACATAGAGCATGAATTGGAAAGAGGGCCAGAGATGAAATATTCACACAGACAATCCACAAAGTCAATAATCTTCATAGTGAAGATGAAAAAGTATATTATTTCTGAGGTAGACTCTGAATAAATTGAAAACAAAAGTTATTCAAGCTGTAGAAGATTACATTGATATGTATTTACGTTTAGCATCAGTAATGAAATTATATTTCTCTAGTGACTCTACAGATCAAGGCTTTAAAATATAGATCATTTAAAATGTAGCAAACAAAATTCCAAGGATTACAAGAAATGTTTTATTTATAATGTTTGCATGAATCTATATATTGTGCCCATCTGTCTGATGAAATATATTTTCAAAACCAGATTTGGGACTATAACTAGAAAAGTAGAAGGGAGAGTATTCTGGCTCCTTCCCAATCTAGTTCGGCCTATTATCAGATTTTCCTTTGTTATAAACTTGCCAATATAATTTACCATAGTACCCTTCACTTGCCAGTTTCATAGTGGTGTGCTTTGTGTCCCTTTCATGATAAATTCTTCAAGGTTGCAGACAGTGATAACTACATCTTCTTTACTATCCTCTTCTCTACATTTCTTGTGGGAGAGAAATAAATAATTTTTGAATAAAAAAACAGAATTCTTGCATTTCTTTCCTATGAAAAGGACTTGAAGGAGTAAAATGCTCCCCCAAAAATGTAAAATTTCCCATTCACTCCCTACTGCTCTTGTTTGCACTCCCGACTACTCCCAACTCACCTCTTGTTTGCACCCTCACTCTCCCTATAACTTATTCTTTTGTTGCCACTCAGTTCCACTCTCTTGTATATTTATGGTCTTAGTGACTGAAGCTAGTTAAGAAAGTATCCCAATCATCATGTAGTCTTTGATCACAAAGAGGTCCACCCCAAGCCTACTAGATGAGCAGCAGCTGCAACCACTTACAAAACTATCTTTAAAAAGATTTTTTTTNTTAGATCTTAATTGGACTATTAGGGTGAAAAGTTGATCTGAATTAGATATGCTTTAAAATACATTCCTCATTATGACTTTCAAGGGCATTCAATAACAAAAGGAAGTAGTAAGAAAAATATTCTATTTATATGTCTAATCAGGACAGCTCTAAAAATGAAATAAATTTATGGGCAATTAATATCATTTGCATGAAGACTAATATGCTTAAGATTAGAAGTTCTTTTTTAAAGGACATATAATTTTCTTGACTGTCCCTACTGACTCAGAGTAATGACTGGCCCTGGTCACCACCTCTGCCCCAGAAAACCAAACCTGTTAAGGCAAGTGCTATTAAACACTAATGCAGACCCTAGTCTCCATTAACCCAAACTGGCAAGTTTTCTCTAACAGACAGTCTTGTCTCATTGTACATTTGTGGATAATTTAACTTACCGCTATGGAAATTAAAACTGAAGTAGAAAATAAATATCATGTCCATATATATGCTTTTGTATGTGTACATATATGTGTATAGTTGTATATGCATATATAGTTTTAAAACATGCTCAAAATTACAGAGATAAAATGAATCCCCACATAGCCATAATATGGATTCAATAATTTTTAGGACTTTGCCACATTTGCTCATCTGACCTTTCCCCCCTTTATTGCTGAAATATTTTAAAGCACATCTCAGACATCATGTCATGTCACTCCTATATACTTCAGTGCACATCTATAAAAAAACCTTTTTCTTAATAACCATATACTGTTATCACACTAACAAAATACACAAGAATTTCTCAGTATCATCTAGTACCCATCCATA
>NW_017731750.1:750287-754322 GCF_001890085.2 Hipposideros armiger | reverse complement strand
AATTTTCTGGGTGATAGGAGCATCTTTTGTTTTAATGAAGCAACTCTGCTGGATGGGTCCTGGTCACAAGAAAGACTAAGCCATGGTTAGAAGCTTGGAACTTTCCGTCCTACCTCCTATAATGCAGAGTGGAGTAAAGGGCTAAAAATTGATCCTGCCTATATGATTAAGCCTCAATGAAAAATAAAAAATTAAATTAAATTAAAAACTCTAGGGTGAACATATCCACATGCTGGGAGGGTGATACACCCCAATTGCACAGGGACAGAAGCTCCTGCCTTCAGGACCTTCCCAGGCCTTCCCCTGTGTGTATCTTCATCTGGGTCTTCATCTCTATCCTTATCATATCCTTTATTATGCAATAACCTGGTAAAAGTAGCTGTTTCCCTGAGTTCTGCAAGGTGTTCTAACAAATTATTGAACCCAAGGTGGTGTTTGTGGGAACCCTAATCTATAGCCGGTCAGTCAGAAGTACCTAGGACAACCAGGGACTTGCTATTGGTGTCTCGAGTGGGGACAGTCTTGTGGAACAGAGCCCTTAACTTGTAGCATCTGACGCTGTCTCCACGTAGATAGTGTCAGAACTGAACTGAACTGTAGGACACCCAGGTGGTGTCGAAGAATTGGATGATACAGGAAGAAACCCACACATCTGGTATCAAAGTGTTGTGAGTGTGGTAGTCGTGTGGGAGGAAAACAGTTTTTTAGACACCCATATTCTGGAAGTCTTTATGATATCATTTCGATTTCTCTTCTGTCCTTCAGATTGCCTGCAAATGGCAGGTGGCTCTAGAGGCGTGATTAGATTCATATTCAGTTGTTCAGGGAATACAACTTAATATGTGGTGCTGTGAGCTTCACGTTACTTCATATCAGGACCCCACAATATACGGATCTCCCAATTACAGTGATGGTCAACAGGTTCAGGTGGTAAAGGCCTAGAATTTCCATTGTAAAGTTCCCCAGCAACCTTTCATCCAATGGTTTCTTCTATGGATGACTTTTGCTTGATTGAGTATTTTATTTCATATGTATGAAATGTATGTATTTACATATGTATCTATTTATATATGTATTGTTATATATTTATATACATGAATATATATGTATATAGGTAAAAACATATTGAAAAATATATGTATAAATATCAGTACTTACATATTTTTTCCAATGTGTTTCTACCAATCGCATGTATTATTTCCTTTGATACTTCCATTGCCCCATTTTGAGCAGCAGGGCTCTTTTCTGTGGCTCCTAGTCCTTATGATAACCCATTATTCTTTGAACTTAGCACACTGCCTGCCTCACCATAAGGAGTTCTATGACTTCTATCTATGGTTATATGAAAGCTGAACTGATTCCTACGTTAAAATGGTCACTAAGAACACAAGTATTCAGCTTACTGAATGTATAAATACCATGAGAATTGTTGAGATCCCTGCTCTGTGCCAGGCACCATTTAAGGAGGCTGGGTGACAAAGACAGAGTACACTCCCTACTCAAGAGCCCAGGAACTAGAGAGCTGCAGTTTGTGGACATAGCATCGCAGCACCTTAGGATCGAGTGGTTGTAAACCATTGGTTACTTGTCATAGATAATACAGATGTTTGCAAATGACTTGTTTTTTTAAAAAATAGATGAGAACAGATTCAATGTTCACCCTACAATGCTGCCAGTCTCAATTCATCCCACCATGCAGAGGACCAGGCAGTGGACGGCAGTGTGTCCCATACATACACACCATTGATGAGCTGTGTCATGGTCTAAAAAAAAATACTGGTCTAGGAAGAGTAATGTGACATCAGGTAAATATAATACAATGTGATATGTGCTCACAATGTTGTAAGAATATATATAAGCATATAATTTTTAAAAATCTCAGTGAGAAGGTAAATATGATTTGGGCTTTGAACAGCAACTGAAAACCAGTGTTGATGAGAAGAAAGAAAGGGCATTCTAGGCAGGAAGATCAGCATCTGCAGAAGGCAAAGATATGTGACAATTGTATGGACAGCAGCTCTAGGTTTTGTGTGGCCAGAAGACAGAATGTGTTTGCAAAGTAGCAGAGAAAGGTTCGGTGGGACCTTGTGGGGAAGGCACTGAATGCCCCTACAAGGAGTCTTGGCATTATTAAGCAAGGGTAATATGGTCAGATCTATGTTTTAAAAGGACAATTCAAGGGAGGCAGGGAGAAGGAGGAAGATGAATAAAAATGGAGAGAAAGTAAAGAAAAAAGTTGAGTTAGCAGCCTTTTCTAATCCAGATGAAAAATTATGTAGCCTAGAAAAGCACCCCTAAATTTGCAGTTAGAGAGAAGGAGGAAGAAATTGCATCAGCAAGCTTTTCAAAGGTGAAACTTACAGGACTTGGTGACTGAGGAAACATGAGAAGTCAGGGAGAAGAATAGAGGATGACTCCGAGTTCTCTGAGTGTAAACAGGAAGTAGCTGAAATGAAATTCCACTTACTAACTAGCCAAATCATAGTGTAAAATTAAGAATTAATATAGAGTATATTTGCAAACAGGGAAGTTGCAAAAAACATCTCGGAAAAATAAGCTTATCAGGATTTCCATTTTGAAAATACATTCATGGCAACTAACATATATAGTCTCTCTATTTTTAAATTTTAATGTTCCATTCATAGTAAATTATGACTGTTCAGTATGCCAGGATGCCATCCATAGAGTCAAAGAAGATTTCCAAATTTGAGGTACAGGTTGCCTAGCAACCAGAGTCCCCTTGAGCAGAGAGAAACTGACTTTTTTTTTNCACCTGTGTCTCCTGCTTAAACAATGTATTGAAGGCCTGTGTGGGTGTAATCCTTAAGCATTATGACAAAACTACAAGAACTCCATTCATTCATTCAATGAACATGGGAGCACTCTGATATACTAGGACACTCTCCTTGCTTTGACTTTGTGGGCTCTTCTCATTATTTCAAGTGATTGACCTCAGTCGTTGTATATAAGCCATATCTCAATGCAGTTTTTTCATGAGAAATAATAAGGGTGAGGGAGAAGGACACTCATAGGAGGAGACTTATTAGAAATCAGACTTCCCAGGCTGCCACGTGACTCTCATGCAGGCATGGCCAGAGGGTTAGTATTAGACTGATAAACACCTCCAGGTCTCTGTTGTTAATTTCTGATTATGCTGCAGAGGTTTGAGGTCCATCTCCTCTAAGCCAAACTTTATATTAAAATGGGACATTTTCTGGAAATTTTACCTTATAGGAAAAAGAGCTATTCCCCAGGACTCCAGCTACCAAGGTGGCCAAGCTATTTGCTCTTTCTTGTCCCATCCACTCTAGCTTTCTCCCTTTTGGTCATTGGACCATTAGCACCTTCACCATGTGCCGAGCAAGGGCAAAAAAAAAAAAGGAATTCATTCAGATACAACCACTGGTTTTCCAGCCAACAGCTCACACTCAGAGAAGGAAGGCAGCAGCTCACTAGGTCAGTAGCTTGATCTGAGGATTTTAATTTCATTGATCTCATTGGCCCCAATTTGAAAGGAGACTAGAGAGGCATATTTGCTTTTACCTCTCCCAAATAGCATCCTGAAAGGGCAATGGAAAAATCTGGAAGCTATTCAGAGGGAGAGTAAGGTCCAAAGTATACTGGGCAAAGGAATGTAAACCCTCAAGAAACCAAGCTCCGGTCAGACACACAAGAGGACACCCCTTTCCAGCAAATCCCAATCAGGCCCCAGTCAGCAGAGAATTATTGAGGTTCTCTATTAAAGGGAAATTCTGAAAAAGAAAAAGCAATGGGAAGTATGAACACTATACAAGGCTTCACTTAATCTTTGTGCAAGAGATCAAATTAAGTAATGTCCAACACACAATCAGTGTGATTACTAATTGGAAAATAGGTTTTTTGACATATTTTCATTTTGTTTTCCCCATGGTTCATATTTTAAAGCATATTATAGATGTCTATCTCAATTAAGGACTGCAAAACTCATTTTGTCAAAGTTAGACTTCATTAAAAAATAAATAGCTCAGCCGGCCAAGTGGCTCAGTTGGTTAAGAG
>NW_017731750.1:732532-745767 GCF_001890085.2 Hipposideros armiger | reverse complement strand
CTATGATTGATTTGAGTTCACTTAAAGAAAATTGAATGTGCTCAACCAGCAGGGGGCATCCACCTTCTGCAAGGACCTTTCTAAAATCTTCAATATGTTGTTTGTGCCTATTTCCCATTCCTAATTAATCCCAGCCTGAGATCATCCATCCTCATTGGTTTAATCCAGAGGCACAGCCTCACACAGCAGTTACCTTTTCAGTTGTCTTTCCCAAACAGACTGACTTGTCTGGGCTGTAATCTTATACTCATGTCATCACTGAAGACACACAGGCTCTGGGCCCCAGCCCCAAATCCTGGTGCTGGCCTTTTCCGTATGGCCTTGAGTAATTCTTTAGTGTCTGTGTGCCTCAGCTTCCTCGTCGGTAAAATGAGGAATGGCACCCTCCCTCATAGTGCTGTGAGCATTAAATAAGTTAATATGTTTAAAGTGCTTGACACAGTTCTGGCACATAGTCAGCACTCAGTAGCCCTTGGCTGTGGTTAGTACTACATATTACACATGTCCTCTGACAATTCTGGAGAGGTAAACACACAGCCTTTGTTATACAAGTAATGGATGGTTTTTCTGGTCCTTCCCCCACTACTTCCTACCCCTTGGTTTCATTTTGTAGTAAAATATCCCAGTGTACCTCAGAGCTCCTCAAAGGAACCTCAGGAATTGCCTAAGAATTCTCAGGTACCGAGGGATAGAGCAGTTGGGAGGAACCACCCAAAGCATCTCTTAATGGGTGTGAAGAATTTGCAGCCTGTGAACAATAGGCCTGAAGACCCCTTTTCTGCATCAGCCGGCTCACCCAGAGTCTGAGCAGAGAGTTCCCGCTTTAGTAAAATATACGCCAACTCATAAAAAGAAGGAACATATGCTGGAAATGCTAAAGACCGCCTTAAGAAAAAAGGAAAAGTAAAAAGGTGGATGATTCTGTGACAACGGGGTGGGTAGAGAAAAGTCAGAGATTGCTCAGGGCTCAGAAAGCTTCCCTGGAAAGGCCCCAAGATGGCACAGGGAGGCACAGAATTCACCTTATCAATCAGCTTGTAGAAAGCAGAATAGTGGCCTCCAAAGATGTCCATGTTCTATGAATAGGTCACCTTATGTGGCAAAAGGGACTTTGTAGGTGTGATTAAGGATCTTGAGATAGGGGATCCTCCTGGGTTATCTGGGGGATCTAAGGGTCCTAATAAGAGGAAGGCAGGAGAGTCAGAGAAGATGAGCAACAGGGAGCAGACATGTGGGCATGAGCCGAGGAATGCAGGCAGGTGCCTCTGGAAGCTGGAAAAGACAAGCACACGATTTTTCACTGGAGCTCCAGAAGGAGCGCAGTCTGCTGACCTAGTTTAGACTTTTGATCTCACAACTATTGTAGAAGATAATACATTTGTATTGTTTTAAATCACCAAATTAGTGATAATTATTACAGCAGCAACAGGAAACCAAGACACAAGTAGAAAACAGGAGGGAGTAGGAGCAAAGTCCACACACTGATCCCTGAATACGCAAGGAGAAAACAGCAAGAGCAGAAGTTGTAAGCAAACCAAATTAGAGAACCAGAGGCAAAAAGTGACACAGGGCAGGTGGGCGTATTCAGAAGAAGATAAAAGTAGAACCAATTTAAGCCTGGTAGGATTTGCAAAAGAATGTGAATGCTTTAGCCAATTTGGAGTTGCAAGAGGGTATTATTATTATTACTACTCTAGTTTTTGTAGGGGAAAATTGTGAGACTTTGAAATAGATGGAAAAGATTCCTGGGTGTCTTGTCTAACACTCTGTTGTGGGTTCTCTCAGTCTTTCATCAACTCTGAGCTATTATACAATCTATGAACTATAGAAAACTAATGATAATACAAGTGATTCTGTCCACAGAGATGCAGATCAGTTATGTCCTGTGGAATGCAATCATGGCCCAGCATGGCCACACTCTGCATCCATTTGTAGGTCCACTTCAGCATTCCTTACTTGCCTATAAATGCTGGTTCTTGGGCTGTTCCTTGGAACAAGTTGTACCATCTTACTGGCTCCCTCAATGGATGACTTAAATAAAATCTCTGACACATGTTCATTTTGTATCTGTACGAGAGTAATGATTTTACATTTTCAAAACTTTATCCTGCAATATTTTACTAAGATAAGCCTGTAACATCACTAATAGAGCCCAATGGCGTGTTTCTCTGTCTCCATTCCACCTTCTCAGGAGCCAACTTTGTGAGTGACAGCAAACAGTAGCGCCTCATGACCAGGTATCACAAGGTCCCAAATCATGGTACTTGTCAAAGGACAAGGTTGACACTGGGCTCTCCCCAAGCAGGAGACTTTGTACAGCAGGATAAATGCTGCTTTCCAAACTGTGAATGACCAAAGGCTGGATGTAGGAGCTGGGTGGGGAAGCGGTGAGGGCCCGCGGTCGGAAGCATCATCCTGCAAATCCCTTCAGCTTCCACATCACACATAGATGGTGTCCCCTATCCTGGCTTCAGAGGGACAGCTAAGTATTCTTCCCACCAAGACTTTGGGCCCTTCCATGAGAACAAAATAAAAAGGGAGACTAGGAAAGATATCAGGAGGAAGAAATGAATGGTCCTTAGATGCTGTTATATATGACCAGAGCTGAAAATCAGAAAGTTTTAACCCCGAAAATGTTCAGGTTAAAAATTAGCTTCAGAAATGGTGTAAACATAGTCATGGGTGAGAATCATCACGGATTATCCTCACAGGAAATTAGCATGTTTCTTAGTGTCCCAACCTTTGGAGGTGATGTCCAGGAGCCACGTAGTATATTATTTCTGCTGTGTGTCCAATTCCAAAATCATATTTATAATGTTATGGGGATAATGGACATTTTTGCTTTACTCCTAACTTTAGGAAAATGATTTTGTTTCTCTATCAGTTAAGCATTTGGTGCCTGGTTTCAAATAGGATTTTATTACATTAGAGTTACAAAGCTTTATTTGGGAATAAGCATTGGACTTTATTAAATCAATATGTATTGAGATTAATTTTCTTCTTTCTTAACCTAGTACTAAGATTTACCATGTTAATTAATTACTTCATACTGAATTATTCTTGCATTCCTACAACAAACCTCCCCATCTTGGGATGTAACACTCTGAATGCATATAGCCAAATTCTGTCGACTGGCAAATTCTTTTGGACTTTTGTGCCTATATCAGCATCTTCTAAACCATTCGACATGACATTATTAAATATGCAATGATTTTTAAAAAGGGTTTTTCCCCCAGCTTGGGAAATGGTGGGTTAAAACCATGTTAGCAGGCCTCTACTGCAGGGAACCTCAGAGGCTCCAACAGGCTGGCATGCAGTGAGAGTCTCAATGAGGGCGAGCATGTTGCATTTCCTAGGCTTATGTGACTGCAGAACTTTTCCATGCACATCTATTTACATTTCCCAGAACACTGTTCCGCAGAACACCAGTTTTCAAAATGCTGGTGAATTAAAGAGCAAAACTTGTTTGTTTTGTTTGTTTGTTTCTGAAATACTGTTACTGAGATTCGATTCTGGATCATGTTTGCCTCATAAGATAAATTTGGTAAATGTGTCCATGTTTCAGAAGAGCTTTTTAAATACAGGAGCCACCTACACCTTGAAAATTTGAAAGAATTCACTGTGATTCCAGAAACATCATCAGATGTCTCAAGGTTAAGGGCAGCATTTTGATAAATTTTATAAACTCTCACTTAGCCCTTACCTACCCTGCCCTAGTTAAATATCCTACTTTTATAAATTTGTTTCAGTTAAAAAATGCATTCTGTTATTTAAAGATTAAAACTTGACTAGCATTCAATTGTATGTTCTCATGTGAATAGTTATTGTCATATACACATTCTCATTTCTAATTTTGTTCTGTCTTTTGTATTCATTCACTGAACAAAGAACTTGAAGTAACTATTGTAGAACAGGAATCAGGCATGAAAAATGGCTGTTAATGCTTTGGGGAAACTCATGGTCTAGTGTGAGGCAGACACATAGACAAATAATTACAATTCCTCGTAATAAGGACTGTAATAAAGGCTCTGAAACAACAGTAACGTGACTAACAGCCTGGAGAAACTGGTGCCATCTTCAAAGACTTCGAGTCCGAAAAACCAACAGGGAACCACAATGCAATTTATGAAGAGGTTACAGGGCAGCAAGAGAAGACAGAAGAATGGCTGGCATGTGAAGTAAGGGAGGGTAGAGTCTGAATGTGGGCAGAGGCTGGCAGATAAGGCTGGCAGAATGTTACAGCCTGTGTGAGTTCCCTATTGTGGCTGTAACAAATTACCAGAAACTCAGTGGCTTAAAGGGACACAGATTTATTGGGAGGTCAGAAGTCTGAAATGGGGTTCACTGGGCTGAAAGCAAGGTGTTGACGGGGCTGCACTCCCTCCAGAGGGTCTAGGGGAGAACGCTTTCCTGCCTTTGCAGCTTCTAGAATCCTCCTGCATTCATTGGCTCACAGCCCATCCTCCATCTTTCAAGACAGCAGAGCAGCCTCTTCTCTGCTCTCTGACCTCTGACCCATGGCTTCCATCATTCATTTCCTTCTCTCACTCTGACCCTCCCAACCCCCTCTTATAAGGAGCCTTGTGATTACATTATAAGGTAACATAGTCACAGGTTCTAGGGATTAGGATATGGAAATCTTTGGGGGAGGGGGACATTAGTCTCTTAACCACAAGGCCCTCATATGCCATGCCTAGAGTCTGGTTCTATACTGCAGGTAATAAGGAAACACGGGAGATTTTTAAGAACGAAAATGACATGATCAGATCATGATAAAGAACATGAAAAATAGCTTGGAACAGGGGCAGACTGGAGGTTTTAAGACTTGCTAAGATATAATACTAGGGTGTAGCACTAACAGTGGGGATAGTAAAAGGGTCTAATTATTGAAACAAGTAGAACTGACAGGATAAGTCTATTAATCAAGATCAAAACTCTCCCCAGTAGAGCAGATTTAGACACACAGGAAGGGATTCTCCTAATTGGTCTTATACCTTCTATTCCTTCCCCCTGTTCCATACTCCACAATTCTCCCTCACTCTTCTGTGGCCCTACATCAAGTCTGCCATCTAACATACAAGGCACTTCATGCTCTGCCCCCGTCCATGTCTCCAGCCATATTTCTCACCACTCATCTATTACAATCCACAACTGTAGCCAAGTCAAATCACTTCGCAGTTCCTGTTATCCGACATGGCACATTGGTAAGTGTCTTCAAGAGTCAGCTCACACTGCCACCATGGCCTTGACTGTCTGTCCCTACTGTGATTTGCACATACTCATCTTTTGAACTTTGGCTCCCCTGTGCCTTCTTTTATGGCCCCCCAGGTAGAATGACCACTGTCCTCTCCATATCAGTGAACTAGGTATGGGCTTCCATTATTTAAACACAGTACCTGCTTAGATCCATAATTCTCCTGCTGCTGGAAACTAAATATTCTGAAATCAAGAACATTTTATTCATCACCCCATTCTTGGTGGTTAACATAGCATCTAACATTTTATATCCTCTAAATAACTGTTTGGTGAATGAATGTATCCATTAGTGAAGAAATACGAAGTCATTATAAATTGTAAGATGTCATATTTAATCCATCATATGGTATAGCTATACAATGGAATATTATTTAACTATAAAAAAGAATGAAGTACCAATACATGCTACAACATGGACGAATCTTGAAAACATCAGGCTAAGTGAAAGATGCCAGTCACAAAGGACCACATATAATATGATCCCATTTACGAAATGTCTATAACAGGCAAATCCATAGAGACAGAAAGTAGATTCGTGGCTTAGGACTCGGGGCAGTGGCCATGAGGATGTAGGTGTAGGGGTGAAGGCTAAGGGGTACAGGGTCTCTTTATGGGGTAATATAAGTGTTCTAAAATTGATCATGATTATGGACACACAGTGTGTCCATATGGATACAAGGCCTGACAATTAAGTTTGCAAACTTAGTACAATAATGTTGCTAACCGTTTTTGATATCAGAGAGATTATTCATTATGAATTTGTACTAATTGGACAAACAGTGAACCAAGTTTGCTATTTGGAAGTGCTGAAAAGGCTGCGTGAAAAGTTAGACGACCTGAACTTTTCTACAACAATTCACGGCTCTTGCATCACAACAATGCACCAGCTCACATAGCACTGTCTATGAGAGAGTTTTTAGCCAATAAACAAATAACTGTATTGGAACACCCACCCTACTCACCTGATCTAGCCCCCAATAACTTCTTTCTTTACCTGAAGATAAAGGAAATATTGAAAGGAAGACATTTTGATGACATTCAGGTCATCAAGGGTAATACAACAACAGCTCTGATGTCCATTCCAGAAAAAGAGTTCCAAAATTGCTCTGAAGGTTGAACTAGGCACTGGAGTTGGTGCATAGCTTCCCAATGGGAGTATTTCGAAGGTGACTGTAGTGATATTCAGCAGTGCGGTATGTAGCACTTTTTCTGGATGAGTTCACGAACTTAATTGTCAGATCCCCATATGAATACACTAAAAGGCATTGAATTGTACATTTTAAATGCGTGAGTTGTATGGTACGTGAATTATATCTCAACAGAGTTATTGTGAAAAAAATGTCATACTTAGAACCAAATGAGATTCACTAATGAAAAAAAAGAAAGGAGCACAGCGACACTGAGAGATAGACCGCCAGCCAATGGTGGATTTCCATCCAGGTGAGCAGTGAGGAATAGAGAAGTGAATAAGAGTTAACATATATTAAACACTTACTATGTGCCATTCACTATGCTAGGCACCCTACTTGCATTTTCTTCCTTAGCTACCATGAGTTAGATATTTTTATTCATATTTAGAGATGAGAAACTAGGGTTCAGACAGTTCCAGTCATTTGCCCAACGGCACACAGTTAGTAGAAAGGAAAAGCCAAGATTTGAACCCAAGCAGAATAGCTCCAAAATCCACACTGTTGACCACTTAGCTTTGTTTATGGACGTGTTGGGTATGTTGGAATTTTTCCTTTTCCTTTTCTGCAAGGGAAGATAATCTTTTAAAATTCTTCAGTTGAGTGAATTGTTTATTTTCTTTAATAATGGAAGTACTTAAATCTATGAAATTACATCTGTGTAACTTTTGAGTGACCTCTGGCCATAAGTTATTTGGACTGACCTCATTTTTTATTGTCTAAATAATTTTTCTATATTTGATTTCCTTTTGTTGGTTTTTCATTCTCAAATGGTATTTTGCTTCCTCTGACTTATACTACATTATGGCCAGACAATGTGGCCTGGACATTTCTGCACTGAGGGATTTAATACATTTTCTTTGTGATCTAATGTATAATCAACTTTTGTCAAAACCCCAGGGACTTGAGAGAATAAGGTTCTTTTCTCCTCTTCACAGAGGAGGTGCTTAATGTTCCCCTGATATAGTAAACATATTTTACTGTTTAATGACCTTCAAAGAAGAAAACTCTAATTTCTTCTGAAATTGTTTTAAAAATAGCAATGGCCTTCTCAATAATATATTCCTAATACAAGCAACACACTTAGAAGTTAAAAGAGGAATACATCTCAGTATTGCAAAAAGCAGGAAGAACCCAGCCATTTGTAATCAGATATTTCAATCCTTGGAAGGCTTTTTAACTCAGCACAATGAATGGCCATAAAAAGATATAAACCTTTTTATAAAAGACTTGGCTTCCTCTGCTTTTTACATAATCAATTTGACATTTGAATTTTGGCAAAGGATCGCAGGTACCTTGCTTTATTTATTACCTGAGATTAGATAAAAACTTCACTGTTATCAAACCATACCAGGCTTCTTCCTAAAATAATGTGTAATTTTTCAAACACGGATCACTTTGTCCTGACATCAAAGCTTATAGAACAGGATTTCCAAGTATATTATAGATAGAAACCATTCTCCTCCCACCCCTCCTACTGTCTCATTTCCCACTGACTGCTATACACCCCTCCCCCTTAAAATAACCCACTCCCACCAATTCTGCCTTCTACCAACTGCTACATTTATAGCATGGCACCAACCTAAAAAAGAACAAGGAAGTGCAAAACAATGCAACATCAAAATTGTGCCACAGAAGAGCAGAAGGGTCCTCAGGCACCAAATGTGTCATTCCACACACTGTATAGTCAGTACTGAGAGGCAAATGGGTATCCTATGACCTCACGGTTGCTTTTTTGAGACTGGGCAGGTTTTTATCACCAGGAATGGTCAAGAGGTGCTATAACCAGAGAATGCTACCCAGGTAAAGAAGCCCTCACCAGTCCCTATGACAACCTCTGTACTCTTCAAAAGCACCCCATTGAAGGATCTTTCCAGAAACATCTGAAAAATAAGGAGTAGAGGTTTAACTGGTAGCATCTGATGCCCACTCTTCCGGCTTCCCATGAAAGGCCAAAACCCAAAAAGATAGGAGCTCAGCTCACCCTCAAAAACAAAGCCAATGCTCAAACGACAGCCCAAGTCTACATGCAATCTCCCCACCCAACCCTAAGTTATAAGGCTGGTCTGACAGAAACTACCCAGGTTGAACTTTGCTCATGAAACAAAACCAGCTGGGAAAGTCAGCAGGATGCTTCAGTGGACCCCTACTCACTAACCCCCACCCCAGTCTTCACATAAGAGAAAACTGGGCTACTAGGAAAGGAACGCTGATGCACACAGGGCATTCTGCACCCCAATGTCCCTCTTTATCCCTTTCTCTTCTATATCTTATTGTCTTGCTTCATGCATTCTAATGTTCAGATAATAATACTCTGATTTCTCTTCAGATCGCATAAATCTTTCGCCTTTTACTAATGTTCAGATAAATCAACTCAAACACAGCCAAATGAATATGAAATATGGGGAGTGGGAGGGAGTAGCAGAGACACAGTGACACATTTGGAGGCAGCATGCATAGGCACACACTGCCTGGGCTGAGTCCCAGCATCACCACCTACCCCCTGCAACCACAGGCAAGCACCGTAATCTCTCAGGGCCCCATTCCTATTTGTGGGCTGGACATATTAATAACACCTACCTCATATTTTAAAATATGTGAAGTCCTCAGGACAGTGTGTGGCTGTAGTAAGCACTCAGGTTTCAAACACTTTACAAAGAGTACATCATATTATCTCATTTAACCAGCACAAATATGCTTTGAATCCTACTGGATAGATGAGCAAACTGAGGCTCAGAGAAGCTATGCAAATAGCTCAACATAGTGGAGCTAGTAGGGGCGACGCTGGAACTTGACTGAGATCTGACATCAAAGCTAGAGGCTGAGATTCTAGGGGAAAATGGCGGCTGTGAGGCGGGCTCCCTGGAAATCGCCACAATTTGAACAGTTGGAGCTCAGCAAACAAACCTCTACTCATCACACACAGCAGCTAAGAGACTCGCACGTGGATTACTGGAAGGCGGGCAGACCGGGAGAGTGGGAGAAGTGGGAGGCGAGAGGCGTGGAGGTGCAGCCCGCACCTGAGGCTGCTGAGACAGGGGGCCTCAGAGAGCAGATCGGAGAGTATTTCCAGGGCTCGCTCCCTGCGCCTCACGGCCCACCAAGAGTGCAGCAAGAGTGCAACGGTTTGCAGTCTGAGGCAGAAGCCTCAGGCCCGGCGAGTAGGGGAAGAGAGAGAGACGTGTGTGCAGAGGCGCGCTCCACATGGCTGCGGAGCAACGGGACCCCAGGAGACAGAGCAGAGAGCTTGCAGCGCCAGGGCGGGCTCAGTCCCTGGGCCCACCCAGTCTCACCCAGAGTGTAACAGGAGCTCCGTGGCGCACAGACTCTGAGGCAGAAGCCTCAAACTGGGCTAGCGGGGAAAGTGGGCTGCGAGACACGTGGAGACGCAACCGCTCTGCAGCTGCGGAGACACGGGACCCCAGGAGACAGAGCGGAGAGCGTTGCAGCGACAGGGCGGGCTCAGTCCCTGGGCCCACCCAGTCTCACCCAGAGTGTAACAGGAGCTCCGTGGCGCACAGACTCTGAGGCAGAAGCCTCAAACTGGGCTAGCGGGGAAAGTGGGCTGCGAGACACGTGGAGACGCAACCGCTCTGCAGCTGCGGAGACGAGGGACCCCAGGAGACAGAGCAGAGAGCTTGCAGCGCCAGGGCGGACTCACTTCCTGTGCCCCTGCAGTCCCTCCCTGAGTGCAGCAGGAGCTCGGCTGGAGCTTCTGAGGCAGAAGCCTCACCTCAAAACAGCTGATGGGACTTTTTTTCTTTATTTATTTTTTTCTTTTTTCTCTGACAGAAAAGCAAAAAACAGCTGCATAGATAACCCACCCCCACCCTCCCTCAGAAACCTTGGCCCCCACCATGCCACAGTCTAACTGACCCCTGAATGGAGTAGGGTCAGATTACAGAGGCACTCCTACTCCCTGGGGGCTGAGAAACTGCATGAGAAGAGGTCTCAGAGTGTGAGCCTACATACCCCGCCCCCACCTCTCCTGCACAGCTTGGAAGGCAAGGCAACTTGAGCTGCTGAGTCACTTGCAGGCCTCCCAGCAGGTGGCTTTTAGCAGCTCTGAAATCTCACACACACACACACACACACACACACACACACACACACACACACCCCACAGCCTCCAGCGGAAAGAGTGCCAGAAGATGCACATTGAGCCTTCTGGCTGCACAGCACTCAGGGTGCCTCAGGGCAGGAGAGATTGACTTTGTAAAAACTACCAATCACACCTCATAACCCCACTCATCTACAATAGACCTGCATTGCCAGGGTCATTATAGGCGCCAGGTGGCTTACTCTACCACCACAAGACGCAGAGGAGATCTTGTATAGCAGAGGAGAACCTGGACAGAGTTCGGTGGACTTTAGCCAAGACTGACACCGGTTGTTCTTTTGGGTTTGTTTGTTTTTTTGTTTGTTTTTGGCATGTTTTTTGTTGTGGTGGTTTTGGTTTTTTGGGGGTGTTTTGGGGGTATTGTTAACCAACAAGCTTATTTTGCTCGTTTTTGTTTTTTTCTATTTCATTATTATCATTTTTAGTTTTTATTATAGGCATATATATATAGGTGTCTATATGTGGATATATATGTCCATATATATGGGTGTGTAGATGTATATGTATATTTATTTTCTCATTCTTTCCTACCCTCTCTCTCTCCCTTCTTTTCTTCTTTCTTTTCACTGCTCCACTTTTCCATCCTCTTTCCATTTTTCTGCAATTTTTTGTTTCTCATATTTATTCTATTTTTTATTATATTTTATTGTATTGTATTTTTTTTTGTTCTTTGTGTTTTTTGTTGTTGTTTTGTTTTTGTGTGTTTGTTTTCTTCTTTTGTATGTTTGATATTTCTGTACATGTTGAGTGTAGGTTGTTGGTTGTTTTTTACATGTGAGAGTATCTAGTTTCCTTTGGTGGCTGCTGTAGTTATGCTTGTTGATCTGTTTTGCTCTAAAATCACTCTTCAGCAGGGCCCAGCCAAAGAGGTACAAGAAACATCACAACCAGAGGCCAACTTTAGATAAAACCAGAGCATCACAGGGTTTGACCTACAAGAGTCACACCCAAAGGGAAACTGCTACAGGCACAAGAGCCCATAGGGGCCAAGCCTCATTGGAGGGGTCAACTTTCACACAGCAGCTCATAAACTGTGGACACAGCTAATCCTCACAGCTACTCAGCCTGGGAGTCAATCCCACCTACTGAAAAGCCAAAAGCAATCAAATCTCAACTTCAATAAAAGAAGACACACAACACAAGGAACACCTCTGGTACACATGCACAGAATATGGAGACTGAGTAATTCAAATATAAAGGACACATACCACATAAGTTCACCCAGAAAAGACTGAGAGACCTAGGGGATCTACCTATTACATCGAAGCAAGCACAAAGAGTAACCCAGAATGGGGAAACACAGAAACACATCCCAAATAAAAGAACAGAAGAAACTTCCTGGATCAGTGGAACTACAGGAAATAGAGGTAAACGACCTATCAGAGACAGAGTTCAGAACACTGATTATTAGAATGTTCAAGAAAATTAATGAGAATATAAAGAAGAATATAAAGAAGGATAGAGAAGTCATAAAAAACAACCACTAGAACTAAAGAATAAAATTACTGAATTAAATAACAAACTTGATAAAATTACTAGCAGATTGGATGAAGCAGAGGATTGGATCAGTGACTTAGAAGACAAGATAGAAGAGATCATCAAAGCGGAACAACAAAAAGAAAAAAAGAATAAAAAACATTGAAAATAGTTTAAGAGAGCTAGGCGACAACATCAAGCACAACAACATGAGCATCATAAGAATTCCAGAAGGAGAAGAGAGGGAGCAAGGGATTGAGAACATATTTGAAGTAATAATGTCTGAAAACTTCCCTACCCTGGCAAAGGAAATTGAACTACATGCCCGGGAAGTGCAGAGAGTTCCAAACAAGATGATCCCAAACAGGCCCACACCAAGACACATTATAGTGAAAATGGCAAGGGTCAAAGACAAAGACAGAATCCTAAAAGCAGCAAGAAACAGGCAGCAAGTTACTTACAAGGGCACCCCCATAAGAATATCAACCGACTTTTATTTAGAAACTCTGCAGGCCAGAAGGGAGTGGCAGGAGGTTTTTAAAGTGATGAAAAACAAAGGCCTACAACCTAGATTGCTTTATCCAGCAAGATTATTTAAAATTGAAGGAGAGATAAAGAGCTTCCCAGAAAAGAATAAACTAAAGGAATTCATTACCACCAAGCCAGCACTGCAGGAAATGTTAAAAGGGCTTCTTTAAGCAGAAGAAAGAGAAAAACAACCTAACCAAGAAGACCAGGAACACAAATAACAAAATGGCAATAACTACATACCTATCAATTATCACATTAAATATAAATGGATTAAATGCTCCCATCAAAAGACATAGAGTGGCTGAATGGATAAGAAAGCAAGACCCTTGCATATGCTGTATACAAGAGACTCACCTCAGATCAAAAGACACAAACAGGTTGAAAGTAAAGGGATGGAGTAAAATATTTCATGCAAATGGAACTGACAAAAAAAGCTGGAGTAGTGATACTTATATCAGATAAAATGGACTTTAAATTGAAGAATATAATAAAGGACAAAGAAGGGCACATCATAATAATAAAGGGATCAATCCAACAAGAGGACATAACACTAGTAAATATCTATCCACCTAACATAGGAGCCCCTAAATATATAAATCAGATATTGACAGACATAAAGACAGAGATCAACAGTAACAATATCATAGTAGGGGACTTGAACACCC
>NW_017731750.1:701213-728957 GCF_001890085.2 Hipposideros armiger | reverse complement strand
ACCACTTCATGGACAGTGTAGAGGCCTGACCACTGCACTGTACATCTGAAGCTGCCGTTGAATAATATTACATGTCAACTATAATTTAATACGTATATAGTCATGGGATGTGGAGTATTGTGTGGGACTGGAGTCAATGGAATTGTAATAGATACGTAGGATATTGGGGGTGGGGGAGGCAGTGGATGGAGGGACGGGAGTTGTCACTTTGTGAGGAGTGAAAAGGATAACTATTGCATTGTTTTGTACACCTGAAACTAATAATATAAAAAAAGATGCAGAAAAACATTTGAAAAAATTCAACACCTCTTCATGATAATAATAAACTAAGAATAGAAAGAAACATCTTCAACCTGATTAAAGGCATCTATATACAAAAAAAACCCTCACAGCTAACATCATACTTAATAAGCAAAGAATGAGTGTTCTCCTCTAAGATCAGAAAGAAGACAAGAATATCTGCTTTCACCACTTCTATTCAACATTGAATTGGAGGTCTTAGGACGATTAGGAGAGTCAGAAGGAAATAAGAAGCATCCAGACTGGAAATGAATAAGTGAAACTATCTCTATTTGTAGTTGACATGATCCTGTATATAGAGCATTCTATGAATCCACTAAAACTATTATAGCTAAAAAAAAAAAAAAGCTAGGGGCTGTTTATCAGCATACTATACTGCCTCCCTGAAGGTGCACGCACCATGGGTAAAGGACGACACATGGGGACAGAGCAAACACCAGCCCAGGTAGCAGTATATGATGATAATGGCTGTTTTTCAAATGCTCTGTTGGTTTAAAATGGGAGGGAACCAGACAGTGGGGAAATGACAAGATGTCACCATGTCAAAGCAGTAGCTGTATTAGGTAAAATTTAAAGCTGACTAAAACCTGAGACCTAAATTTAGAGCATCATACATCTCAATTAACTGTAGCTTTAGAGGGAGAGCTGAGCACCCATCACCCAAGTGGACAGAAGATGCAGCTTGGCACAGCCCACCTACCCTGTCTGTTGGCATGGACTACATCTGGACAGACCTTGCTTTGAAATGAAGAGTAAAAACTGACAGGGAGGCATGTAAAACTATTTCAGAACCACATCCTATAGTCCCAGGGGAAGAGCCTGCCGCCAAAGAATTCAAGGACACATGAACGTCATGAAACCCGAGCAAAAAACCAAAGTGAGAGAACAGCCTGAGAGAAAAGAAAACAAGCAGAGATGGAAAGGAATATGAGTAACACAAGAATTATAAGACATCACAATACATTTAAATATCTACATGGAGATGAGGCAAGACGAACACTGCACAAAATAAAATCAGTGCTCTTAAGAATACACTTGAGAAGTTCTCCAAGAATGTTGAGGAAAGGGATATAGAAATTAATGAGAATGACAGATATAGTAAAACCAATTTAAAAACTCTAATATAAAAATAATTGATTTTTTCAGAAGAATAGAACAGAACAAAACAACAAACTAAAGAAAAAAAGGACTAGAAAACATTTTTTCTTGACCCTTAGAAAAATCAAATCTATGAAAAGATATATGGGCATATCCTGGCAAAATATTTATTAAAATATCAGAAAAATTAGAACCATTCAAATATCTGAGAAAAAATACTTAGAAAGAAACAAAAATCAGACTGACCCTAGCTTCTCTGCAACAAAAAGTTCTAGAAAACATTGGAACACGATCTAACAGTTGAAGGGAAGGATTATAGACAGACCCAAGGAGTGACCCATGATTTTGAAAACACACTCAGGTAGTCTGTGAAGACAACATCCTTGGCTATTCCATCTTTGAGGATATGCCACCAATTATCATCTCTTTAAAAAATCACTTTAAATTCATGCCAAAAAAATGAGTAGGTCATGCTATAAATGGAATTGTGTTTTTTTCCCAAACTCCAGCATTCAGGTGGGTTAAAGGCTGTTGGGATATTTCTGGGCACCCTGGCCCAAGCATTCTGTGATATTTTCCTAAACTGCTCCCCTTCTGCCTTAACTACTTCTTACTTCCTGGGGCCAGGCTCACATCCTGCACCCTATAATTCACACTAAATTGTATAGACACTTCAAACAATAGCAGGTGCTTCTCTGAGCCATTCTAATCAGCAAAGGCTAAATTATTCACACTGCTGCATACTGTAAAAGAATTAATCCAAAGAGCTTTATTTCTCCTTCCCCCAAACAGGGCAACATAAACAACTTAAAGGGTGTTTTTATTGCCAAGTGACTTGAGGTCTGATTTTCTGTATCTTTATTACTTAATAACATTTCTAAACACAGAAGCAATATATGTACAATGCCAAAAATACCATGGGGGAAAAGCACCTATAATCCCAATGCCCAAACAGAAACGGGGCTAAATTTCATATTGTTCATGCAGCATTTCTTATACATACCCTCTTATGAGTACTATTTTTCATATTAATGTATTTAAACTATACATGGTTTGTATTTTTCATTTATAAAATTTTATATGATTTTTTTGAATTCCCATATCAAAAAGTATTATTTTACATGGCTACACAGCACTCCATCCCATGAATAATTGACTCACAATTGATCAATCAATCCCTGATCACTGGACATTTATTTTGAACATTATAGGAATTATACTATACATTATACTATGCAATGAGGTCACTAAAATTTAGCCTCAGCAAAATTTCCTGATATTGAATCCCTGTTCCACCATTTATTAGCCATCAATGTTAGGCAAATCTGTGCCTGTTTCCTCATAAGCACAATGGATTATAATAGTACTCAGTTCAGAGGTGTGACTTAAATGAACTGATACATGTAAAGGCTTTAGAACAGTCCTGGCAACATGGTCAACAGTATGTATTTAGGTTGTTCTTTGTCCACTTTGCTGCAGTGTGGAATGAGCATCCTGCTATAGTATCTTTTTTTAACTTACACAATTATTTTTAAGATAAAATTCTTAAAAATAGAATTGCTAGGTCCAGGGGCAATTCGCATTTTTAAACTTGTGTACATATCACCTAATTTCACACCAAAAAGTCATATAATTTTATAATCCCACCAACAAAGAATGAAAATGCCCATTTTCACACAGCCTGACCATCACTGGATATCTACTTTTTCTCCCACAACACTGCTCAGAGAGTAGATGAAACTGACATTTTGTTGCCTTATTTTACATTTCTATTACCAATAAAGCTGACTGTGTTTTCTGAAGGTCTATTGATCATTTTGATTTTTCTCCTCTGTGTAACCCCTATTCATGTTCATAGCCCAGGTTTGTTAGAAGTATTTTTCTACTTGTTGCCAAAAAAACTATGTATTGGGGATAAACATTTGCATTATATATTGAAAATATATAGCATTAGTTATTACAAACATTTGTTTTAATGTTTTGATTTTGTAATGCTTTAAATTTTATAATATCAAATCTACCGAATTTTTCCCTTACAGTTTATGACTTAGGGGTTATAGTTGGAAAGGCACTCCCAAACCCAAGTTTAGACCTATTTCACCTACACTGTCATCTCTGACAGTTCTCTGTGATTTGATATTTTATATTTAACTTTTTATTTTATTTTTTAAACTATCTATTTCTCTTTTTTTTCAGTTACACTTGACAGTCAATATTATTTTATATTAGTTTCAGGTGTACAGCATAGTGGTTAGACCTTTATATAATTCATGCAGTGATCCCCTCAATTAGTCTAGTACCCACCTGGCATTATACATAGTTGTTGCAACATTATTAACTATATTCTCTATGCTATAATTTACATTCCTATGACTATTTTATAACTACCAATGTGTACTTCTTAATCCCTTCCCCCTTTTCACCCAGCTCCCCAATTTCCCTCCCTTCTGGCAACCATCAGTTCATTCTCTGTATCCATGAGTCTATTTCTGTTTTATTTGCTCGTTTATTCTGTTCTTTAGATTCCACATATAAGTGCATGTGGTATTTGTCTTCCTCAGCCTAACTTATTTCACTTAACATAATACCCTCTAGATCCACCCATGTTGCTGCAAGTGGTAAGGTTTCATTTTTTTATGGCCAAGACATATTCCATTGTATATATTACCACATCTTCTTTATCCAATCACTTATTAATGGGCACTTGCATTGCTTTCATAACTTAGCTATTTTAAATAACACTGCAATGAACATAGGGGTGCATATATCTTTATGAATTTGTGTTTTGAATTTCTTCAGATAAATACCCAGAAACAGGATTGCTGGGTCATAAGGTAGTTCTATTTTTAATTTTTTAAGGAACCTCCTAAACACTTTCAATAGTGGCTGCACCAATTTGCAATCCCACCAACAGTGTACGAGGGTTAACTTTATGTGCATCCTCACCAACACTTGTTGTTTGTCGATTTATTGATGATGGCCATCCTGACAGATGTGAGGTGATTTTAATTTACATTTCTCTAATGACTAGTGAAATTGAGCATCTTTTCATATGTCTTTTGGCCATCTATATGTCCTCTTTGGAGAAATGTCTAGTCAGGTTCTCTGCCCATTTTTTAAATTATTTGGGTTTTTGGTGCTGAATTGTATGTGTTCTTTATAAATTTCGGATATTAACCCCTTATCAGATGTATCATTGGTGAGTATCTTCTCCCATTCAGTAGGATGTCTTTTCATTTTGTTGATGGTTTCCTTTGCTGTGCAAAAACTTTTCAGTTTGATGTAGTCCCATTTGTTTATTTTTTCTTTTGTTTCCCTTGCCCAAGGAGATAAATCCGAAAAAAAATATCACTAAGAACAATGTCAGAGATTACTGCTAATGTTTTCTTCTAGGAGTTTTATGGTTTTGGGTCTTACATTTAAGTTTTTAATCCATTTTGAGTTTAGTCTTGTATATGGCATAAGAAGGTGGTACAGTTTCATTTTTTGCAAATATATCTGTCCAGTTTTCCCAAGACCATTTATTGAATAGACTGTCTTTATCACACTGCATGTTCTTGCCTCCTTTGTCATAAATTAAATAACCATAAAGGCGTGGGTTTATTTCTGGGCTGTCTATTCTGTTCTTCTGATCCATGTGTCTGTTTTTATGCCAGTACTATGTTGTTTATACTATAGCCTTGTAGTATAGTTTGATATCAGGTAGTGTGATATCTCCAATTTTGTTCTTTTTTCTCAAGATTGTTGTGGCTATTTGGGGTCTTTTGTGGTTCCATATTAATTTTAAGGTTATTTGTTCTAGTTCTGTGAAAAATGCCATTGGTATTCTTCTTATCCATGAGCATGGTATATGCTTATGCTTCCATTTATTTGTATCTTCTTCAATTTCTTTCTTCAGTGTCTTATAGTTTTCCAAGCACAGGTCTTTTACCTCCTTGGTTAAATATATTCCTAGGTTTTGTGTGTGTGTGTGTGGGGGGGGGGATTACTTCTTAATTTCTCTTTGTGGTAGTTCATCATTGGTGTAAAAAAATGCAACCAATTTCTGATTATTAATTTTGTATCCTGCTACTTTACTTAATTGTTTTATGAGATTTAATAGTCTTTTTGGTGAATTCTTCAGAATTTGCTCTCTCTATATAGTATTATGTCATCTGCAAATAATAGTTTTACCTCTTCCTTTCCAACTTGGATGCCTTTTTCTTTATTTTATCTAATTGCTCTGGCCAGGACTTCCAATACTATGTTGAATAAAATGGTGAAAGTGGGCATCCACGTCTTGTTCCTGAACTTAAGGAGAATATTTTTAGCTTTTCCCTGCTGAATTTACCTGTGGGTTTGCCATATATGGTCTTTATTATGTTGAGGTATGTTCCCTTTACCCCCATTTTTATGAGAGTTTTTATCAAATATCGATGCTGGATTTTGTCAAATGCTTTTTTTGCATCTGTTGATATGATCATATGATTTTTATCTTTAATTTTACGTGGTGTATCATGCTAATTGATTACTGAACCAACCTTGCATACCAGGAACAAATCCCACTTGATCCTGGAGTATGATCTTTTTAAGATATTGCTGAATTTATTGAGGTCTTGTGCACCTTTGTTAATCAGAGATATTGGCCTATAATTTTCTCTTTTTTGTAATGTCTTTGTTTGGTTTTATAATCAGGGTAATGGTGGCCTGGTAAAATGAGCTTGGGAGCTTTCCCTCCTCTTGAATGTTTTGGAATAGTTTGAGAAGGACAGATGTTAATTCTTCTTTGAATGTTTGGTAAAATGCACCTGTGAAGACACTTGATCCAGGACTTTTGTTTGTTGGGAGTTTTTTGATACTGATCCAATTTATTTAGTAGTAATCAGTCAGCTCAGATTTTCTGTTTCTTCTTGATTCAGTTTATATTTAACTCTTTAATCCAATGTATTTAATGCATCAGCATAAGGAAAGAAATTAACAATTTTGTTCCCAAATGTTAACTAATTTTTTCAGTTATGCTTACTGAACCCTTTTCTCACTGATTTCAGGTCTTTGCCATATACTAACCATATAAACTCAAGTATATCACCAGTTTCTCTATTCCATTTTATTGCTCTCCCTCTTCTGACACTAGCTTCACTTTTCATTATTATAGTTTTAAAGTGAATTCTAATATCTGGAAGAGCAAGTGCACTCACCAATTTTTGTTTTGTTTTGTTTTGTTTTTTATTGACTTAATTGGCTCTTCTCAGCAATATTCTTCAGATGAACTTTAGAATAATTCTGTCACATTCCCAAAAAAGCCCGGTGGGAATTTTGTTGTTGCTATATTTGAAACACAGCAGCTGTTATTATATTTGGTTTTGGACTCGTCTTCAAAAATATAAATTGTCCATGTGTTGGATCTTCGCTGTCCGCCCTCTGTTCTCATAACCTCGTGAATAAATTAGTTTCTTGTCCTTGTCCTCTACATTCTAGAGTTTTTCTCAATTCTATCTTCCCTATCACTAAACAGATTCACTCAAATATTAATTCGTTCCTTACTGTTTCTAACACTACATACAGTTTTGTCTCCAAATGATGCTTCCTTATTCCTCTTCTAAATTTTACCAAATTTATTTCCATCTTTGCCTATTGCCTTTTCATATAAATTTATCTTTCTTATATTTCATCTCTTGATTTAAAGTCTATGGTTTCTTAAGTTTCCTTACAACTAGAACAGATTCTGAATCAAACTTGTTTTTCAAGAAAAATATTTTTAAAAATATTCCCTTTGTTTACTTCTTGCAGGATATATTTATCTCTTTTTATGTTGCAGATTTGTTTAGATGTCCCATATTGAGGGTTTTGTTAGTCTGGCTTATTCAGCCTTCAGTGAGAATAGTTTTATACCTTAATGACGTTTTTCTCACCTGGCCACCTGGAAGCTGGGAGGTCTGCAACATTAGAATCTTGTTGAATAACCTAGGCCTCTATAGTTTTATAAGAGCTAAAGACTAGTAATGTACCCAAATGCAGACATTATCTGTCATTAAGCCCTCTTTATTTCACTGTCTGTTGAAAAGTTGTTGAAACAGTTCCTATATCATTTCTAGCTAATATGAATATATATGATAAAATATCAAACACTAAAATATGCCCAAAAGAAAAAAACTCAAAGGAACCCCTCAAAATGTTGATAAGATCTGAACTTTCTACCATGACTAACAAGGACTTAAATGATCCAGCCCCTCTCCAGTTTTTTCTCCTCTGCTCTTTTCCCCACTCACTGTGCTCCAGCCACCCTGGCCTTCTGTCCCTTAGTTAGATCAAACTTATTCCCATATTTGAGTTTTGAGATGAAAGGAATGCTTTGCCCTGGGATAGTCCCATGGCAGACAACTTCCTGTTTTTCAGGTCTCCCTTCAAATGTCCTCTCACCATCATAATTGCCCCCTTCCTATGTCATTCCTATCTCACCAGCCTGTTTTATACTTTCTTGACAGCATTTGACAGTAATTAAAATCATCACATTTTTTGTTATCTTATATGTTTCCCCCGTTAAAAATATAGGCCTGTGTAAGAGCGGAGACTTTCTCATCTTTTCATCACCGTAACTCCAGAATCTAGAACAGTTTTTGTGTAAATAACAGACACACAGTAAATATTTTGAGTGAATAATGGTTATATATGGTAGGCAGGACTCTGGGTGAGTTTTACTTTTGTTCATTTTTTCATATTTTACAATCACTATATATTACTTTTATAGTTTAAAAAAGTAATTTTAAAATAAGAACTATGCAATTTTATATGTACTGTTCGTTTTCAAAGTGTTTAGCTGAAAATCCTTTTAACAAAATCTTTTCCAACATATAAAAGCAATAAAAGCTGTATTTTATTATTATTAATGTATAAGTTCCTATTATAACACTTGCTTTTTATAAAATCAACCAGTAAAATATTAATGTTTTGATAAAAATAAAATTTAAATTGAGAGGAGTGTGAATGAGAACGTTTCTGTTTAATGACAGCTTCAGATAACATTCACTTATTTTAATTAAGCTTTTTAATATTAAGAAAAATCCTGATTCATGTAAATGAGTAGATTCAAATAGTAACAGTTTTTGTTGTCACCTGTTCTTATGATATTCTTCAGTTAAACAGGGTATATCAGAGAAAGTTATTCTTAAGCTTATATTCACAAATTAACCAAGCTACACAAATTTTCACACTAGTAGTTTCTAATAAATTTGATTTTTGGTATATTTGACCATGTGTTATTTTTTTATAGCTCTAAATAGATTGGAATATATTTAAAATACTAAATGTAAATAAAACAACCACTGAAGCACATCCATGGAAGACTGCAGTTTCATGGGAAATGTTTTGAAAACCACAGGGATATACTGCTACTGGCAATTGTACAAAAGTTAATTGCAGAGTAAAAAAAAATTAAACAAATACACCAATATGATAACAGTGGTTGTATCTGGGTGGTGGAATGCTTGGAGATCTTTATTCCTTCTTTTTGCTTTTCTATATTTTCCTGAGACTTTTTTTCGATGGATGTGTATTACTTTGTAATGGGAAAAATTATTCATAAAAAAACCAAAGGGCATGCACAATATGGACATATCTCACAAACATAGTGTTCAGTGAAAGAAGTCAGACACAATAGACGATTTGGTTCTTTATACGGAAATGCAGAGGCAGGAGAAGCAGATACACAGTGTTAGAAGTGAGGGTAGTGGCTAGGCTTGGGGAACGCTGGGGGCTTGGAGGCACCACCACTAGGGTTTTGAAATTCTGGTCATGCTCTCTCCCTCCATTCCTTCCTTTTTTCTTTCCTTCTTTCTACAAACAAATGGGTTTTAGTATATTCACAGATGTGTGCATATCCAGTCATCATCGCAGTCAACCTTAGAACATTTCCACCACCTCAAAAAGAAAACACATACCCTTTAGTTATCTCCTCCAAGCCCTAAGCAAACACTATCTTACCTCCTGTCTTTATAGATTTGTCTGCTCTGGACATGTCATATAAATGGAATCATACAATATGTAGCCTTCTATGTCTGGATTCTCTCATTTAGCATCATGTTTTCAAGACTCACGTTCTATTTCTTGAAGTAGGTGCTGGTCTCCCCACTTTGTGAAAATTCTCTGAGTTGTATGCTCTATGCTCTATGCACTTTTCTGTGCATGTGGTATACTTCAATATAAAATTCCAAGTAATAAAAATTAAAAACAAAGTCCAAAGAAGGTGATCCAACAGTGTCCACCTGAGACTCTCATTTCTGGAGACACTTGCCCTCCCCTCCATCTACCTTGTGAGGAGACCCTTCCCGGCCCACTCAGCACACTATTTCCCTTTGCCCTACTGAGAAGGATGTTGTAGAGACAAGAATTTGCTCATACCGTCTTCTCTCTTCCGCTTTTGGCCCAGCCATTCCCCAGCCCCTGCCATGCTGACAGGAGTTCTCTGAGACGGCCCTCTGTACATGCCGACAGTTCCACTTTTGGTCTCACCAACATGCACCCCAATAAGACTTCTCTTGTGTGTATTCTATCCCCCTGGAGTCCTGCTGAATGTGAAGATTAAAGTATTTTGTATTAATATATTTTGTGCTGTCAGGGTAATAATTCTAAAATGAAAATTTGATTGTTATACTCTAATTAAATCTTCCCAAAGGCTCTCCATGGCCAACAAAATTATCTGAGGCTCCTTATGGCCTAACCCTCTCTCTGACTTGCCCCTTTTCCACCTCTCCAGACCTCAGATTTTGCACCTCTTTTCCTGCCCCATTCATTCTCCATTCATTCTCCAGAAAAGTGGGGCCTTGTACAGTTTTTCCCAAATCCACAATGCTGTTCCATACACCCTTGTTTTTGCCAAAGCCCTGCTTTTTACCTAAACTGCCCTTCCCTTACAATTCCCTTCCCTGAGTGCCTGGTAAACAAACCCCTGCCAGTCCGCTGTGGCTGGACTAGCACACCTGTCCTGACTCTCCACAGCCGTGCTGACCAGTGTCATCTATGCCCTGCAGAGCTCCATTGTGCCTGTTCATCACCCGCGAGAGACCACGTGGGATAGTGAGTCTCTTGTCGCCTGACTTGGGGCAAGGTGACTTAATCCCCTGTAACCCCAGTGTGCCCATCAGTAAAAGGACGATAATAATAGAAATGACTCAGTAGGTCCTTTCAAGAAATAAATTAAATATCACACCTAAGGCACAAAAACAGCTCCTGGCACATCATAAGTGTTCAATGAATGTTCGATGTTATTATATAACTTTACTGGATGTGCTTGTTCTGTACCATGCTTATAAAATGTGAGCCCCTGCACACTTAGTCATCTAGGCTCTGGCTAATGGTGCCAGGGCCTGTGGATGGTCAGGCCTGGGTGTGAGTTAACATTCTGCCACCCAAACTGGGCCAGGTTCCATATCTCCAACATGGAAACACAACAGTGCTAAGAGGCTGAGGCAGATCATGACAGCAAACACTCGACACTGTTCTTGGGTAAACATGCAATACATTCTTTATACGTAATTCAAGACCTGACTCAGAATCGATGCTTGACAAATAGACTTTTTCATGGTTCCCAGACATCTAATTGTTTTATACTTCACAACCATTTGTTTTTTCTTAATTACCATAGAGGACTGAAGCTGCCTAATGTGAAAGGGACATGGGATGTCCTAAGGGGCTGATTGAGGAACACCTCCTACCACAGCTATTCCAAAATATCTTCATCTCCAGTCGTGCATCAGGGTTCAGATGGTGAACACATGATTTAATATGAACATATTTCTAAATAGGGTAACCTGTAGATAGTTATGGTACAAAACACTTTAGCACAAAGTGTTTGTTGATCACCCTTAGCATGGAGAAAATCTTTGAGGGGAACTTTGGCTGGGGTGCCAAAAGAATTAAAAAGACCTGACAAGACCACGGAAGAAAGCCCTACCCTGAGCACCCTGCCTGCTGCCAGAGCCTCACTTCACAGAGCATGTGATCAGAAGATGAATTTCTAATCAAAAGGAAAATCACTTCCAGGAAGTGGGGCTGTTTGAGCAGAGACCTTTCTAGCACAGGCACCTACACGACACACGTTTCAGCATGCCTTGTTCTGATCACCGTTAATGCATCTCATGTCTTAATTAAAAATAACCAAAATCTGTTCAGAGTCTTTGTTCTCCACTCCTAGCACGTTGTCCAGGATGATCACTCTTGCCTCAGAGTCAGAGGAGGCCAAGTGGCAATCCTTTGAGAGGAAGGAAATTTCTGAATCATTTACTTTGTGTCTTAACCTGGGAGCATTAAACAAGAAAGCCTGAGGCAAACGTTTATGGGCCACAAACGGCAGATTTAGAGATGCAGAAAGCAGATTAGTAATTGCCCAGGGCCAGGAGTAGAACTGGGAAGGACTATAAATGGCCCGAGGTCTGTTTTAGGGTAATGGAAATGTTCTAAAATAGGGTTTTGGTGATAGTTGTGCAGTGCTGTAAATTTTATGGTATATAAATTAAACTTCAGTAAAGCTGTTTATAAAAAATAAAAAGAAAAGGAAAAAAAAAAAAGCTTAAAGGCTAACATTTATTGGAAGCCAGAATCCCCAGGGAAGCAAGCGTGAAGGGAATGGAGAATACGGCAGGGGCGGGGCTACAGAAACCCGGAAGGACTGCATGGCCACATCTCCTCGCCTGACACCTCCCTAAAGGTGCTCTGCCCCAAACCTGTGTGTCCCAAGCAGGGAGAGAAAGGAGTTCAGCCACCAGCTCCCATCCCCCCTGCACTGCTGGGTGCACATAAGCCCAGAGAGGGTCCAGCAGCTTCTCGGACCTCAGGAGCCAGAGAGACTGAGGTCAAGTGCACAGGTGTGCAGGGTGCAGAGGCTGAACCCCATCCACTATGCAGTGTTGACACTGCTGGATGATGGCACACTTACAGAGCCTGACCCAAACAGAAATGGCAAACCCTGCTCAGCACCTCTCAAACATCCAAGTCAGGGGGGAGAAAAGGCAGTGAAGACCCAACATGAATCACTGTTTTCCCAGAATACTTTAAAAGACCTAACTACTTCAAAAGTAGGTACTGCCTATGTGTGGCCGCGTGGATGCACCACCAGAATCTCCCTTCAAGAGAAAACCTGCCATTGTGACATCACAGCCACTCTCTCCCTGGGTGGCTCCAGCCAAGGGGACCTGGTTCTGGTCACACCTACCCAATGTGGGACTCCTTAACGGGCAAGCTTTGCTACAGAGCTGCCAGTGGTCTGGCCAAGGCTTTGTCAGGTTTTCATCACAGTCTGAGGCTCCAGCTGTCCAGTCCTGCTTCCAGCCTCTTGTTTCACAGCCATTACCTCCCTCCTCTCAAGTAAACCTCACACACTCCATCTCAGCATCTGCTTCTAGGAAGACACAACTGACACACTCAGTGTCCTTAAAAGTCACTGCGATGCCCCCTTTCTGTGCACATCCCAAACGCAAGCCTGCAATTGGTCTGACTCACTTCTGAGGCAAGGGCTATTGTCCTGAAGTTCACGAACCCCAGGAGACAAGTGTCCCAGGGACAAAGTGTAAGAGGCTAGAGTCTTTCAGTGGAAGGTCAAATCTTTGGAGTGGACCGAAAGATATGTAGCAGTTTGCAATGGCTGCTGTAACAAATTGCTACAAACTTGATAGCTGAAAACAGTAGAACAATTTATGGTCTTATAGCGCTGGAGGCCAGAAATCTGAAATGGGTCTCACTGAGTCAATATCAAGGTGCTGGCAGGCTGACGTCCTTCTGAAGAGTCTATGGGTGAGTCTGTTACTTGACTTTTCCAGCTGCAGGAGGTTACCTGTATTCCTTGGCTCTAGGCCACCTTCTATCTCAAAGCCAGTGACAGTTGGTTTACTCTTTCTTCTTCTGTGTCACATTGATCCTGAATTTCCTGCCTCCTTCTGTCACTCTAACCCTTTGATTATGTTGGGCCCACCTGGATAATCTCCTTATGTTAAGATCAATTGGCTAGAACCTTCATTCCAGCTGCAATCTTAAACTCCCCCTTGTCCTGTGTAATATATTCACGGGTTCTAGGAACTCAGTGTGGGCGTGTTCGGGCATATTCTGCCTATCACATGGCATATCCCAAGTGGAAAGGGCCCTGACCCTGTGGAGGTGGAGAAGGACCAGCACGAAGCCCCCAAGGAAGAAAGGCTGGAGTGAGTGGCTCTAAACCTCACATCGCTTTCACCCCCCTGCCCTGTCTTCTTGTTCCTGAGGTCTTAAGGAAACCAGGGCTGGGGAGATCCCCTTTCTGATGGGCACTGAGCACAAAAGTCAGGCCAGGTGCTCCTCAGATCCCAGAATTAAGCAGGGGACAGTGCTTCTCAGGGGTTCCTCTCCCCAAGCTCTTTCTCCAAAAGAGGCACAACGTCAGCATTTTTAAAGCAATATGTGAATGTGACAAGATGTTAAAGGAAATAGTGAGAATACCAGAAAGAACACAGAGAAGTGGCAGTAAATGCCTTTTTTGAGGTGTTTGTTTCCCTTCTGACAAAGATGCAGGGCTGTCCCACCTGGGGGCTCCCCCTAAGGCTGTGTCCACTGCCCTGGAGGACGTGGCTACCTGGACAAGAGGGTTCCAGGAGGGCAAGATGCTGCACAGCCAGCTCCCAGGGTGGGTGAGCAGAGCACCCGGTGAGCAGTAGAACTCAGGGGCCTGCAGCGGCTGCTGGCCTGGGACCAGGCCTCCCACAGCTCGTAGTCTAACACCGGCCCCAAACATTATTATAGAAAACAACTCTATAAAGCGCTGTCCCTGCCAGCAAAGCGCTCTCCCCAGCCCTGACATCACCACTTCTATGGCAACCAGTGCACTTCAAAGAGCAAGTGTGGGAGACTGAAAAAACAGAATCAAACTGAAGGCACTAAGTAGTGCCAACTGAATGCACTGGCCAGAGCTGCATGAAAGTTCAGAGATCGGCACAGAGGAAGGTCTGGGGAAGAAAAAGAGGTGTAACAGGCATCCTTAAGTCCAAACCAGAGTGTCCTGACACGGCAGGGATGGCCTGGTACAGCAGCCTGTTGCCGTTGTGATTTGGGTTTCTGTTCTGTGGTGGGAGCTGGTGGAAATCTCAACCCCAGCCATGCAGAGAACAGCATGTTTGATGAGGAAGTTTCCAAAACATAAACATCATTTTGCTTTAGTACACAAGGTCGAAATAAACATAACTGTCCTTCAAAGAAGTGAAATAAGACTCTGGGAAGAGTAGATGCAGAGTGCTCATTAAGTCCTTCTTAGGGCATTTGTGACGTAATCCTACAAAGCCATAGCTGTAAGGCACCATCTTAGCCTGCTTGGGCTGCTTTAGCAGAATGCCACAGCCCAGAGGGCTTCAACAGCAGACATTTATTTCTCACAGATCTGGAGGCTAGAAGTTCAAGGTCAAGGTGCCAGCAGATTTGGTTCCTGATGAGAGCCTTCTTCCTGGCTTGAAGGCTTGCAGGCGCCTTCTCCCCATGTCCTCACATGGTGAAAAGAGGAAACTGTGGTGTCACTTCCCTTTATTTTAAGGGCACTACTCCCATCATGGGGATCCCACCTTCATGACCTCACTGAGATCTAAGGTCCTCCCAAAGGCTCCATTTTCTAATACCATCACAATTGCATGTAGGGCTGCAACATAAATTTGGAGGATGCAAACATACAGTCTGTAACAGACATTATGTACACCCCTTGACTTTCCTCATCATCCATTCAATGGTACTTTGGCTAAAATCACCTAATGTGTTCTGGTCCACAGGCAAAAGGTCCTGGGGAGAGGGAGATGCAGATTTTACTGTTTTAAGAGCAATCATGCAGAAAATTTCAGACACTACAGGCAACACCCAACTGCAACAGTACTCATCTGGATTTCCCCACACTGACTCCAAGTCTAAGGAAATGCACTTTTAACAAATGTGCATTCATTAAATAAGCTCTCGGCTGTTCTATTTATTCATTGCCTTTAGTCATTCTAAGATCTGACCATAAGCACAGAATATGAAAAAAATTCTCTCCAGTGGCAGTCGTGCAGGCACCCATCAAAAACTGAGTCAAATGTCCTTCACTGAAGAGTCGGCTGAACTTCTGAGTCAACATGGAGGGCAGAAGTGCAACATACAGTACCCTTGACCCAGCTTTCCATTAAAATCCATGAAGAGGTACACATACAAACACACACATGCACACACCAATATACACACACATGCACACACAGCACGCACACACATATATTCACACATATGTGCACACAGCACACACTCATGCACACATATGCACACATACATACACATACATGCACACAGCACACATATGAGGTCTGAAATTAAATTCGCAAACTTTGTTGCAATGATGTAGCTAACCTTTTTTGATATCAGAGGGATTATTCTTTATGAATTTATGCCAACTGGACAAATAATTAACCAAGTTTACTATTTGAAAGTGCTGAAAAGACTGCATGAAAAAGTTACATGACCTGAACTTTTCGACAACAATTCATGGCACTTCTATCAAGACAATACACGGCACTGTCTGTGAGGGAGTTTTTAGCCAGTAAACAAATAACTGTGTTGGAACAATGTGTCTACTCACCTGATCTGGCCTCCAATGACTTCTTTCTTTACCTGAAGATAAAGGAAATATTGAAAGGAAGACATTTGGATGACAGTCAGGATATCAAGGGTAATACGATGACAGCTCTGATGGCTATTCCTGAAAAAGAGTTCCAAAATTGCTTTGAAGGGTAGACTAGGTACTGGCGTTGGTAGCATCGGCGTATAGCTTCCTAAGAAGAGTACTTCAAAGGTGACCATAGTGATAGTCAGCAATGAGGTATGTAGCACTTCTTCTAGAATGAGTTCAATTGTCTGACTTCATATGCACACATAGCACACACATGAACACATATGCACACATATTCACAGCCAGGTGCACACACATGCATATTGCACACATGCATGCACATGCATGCACACCACACACCTACATGCATGCAGCACACACATTTGCATCCATATGGCACACACACACATATATACACACAAACACACACACAGCACACATGCACACACATATACACACACACCCCATACACACAAAGGCAAGGGAATAGGAAACTACATATAAGAGAATGTCCTATGTGAATGGAAGAAATCTCCACAGCTGAATTATCAATAGGGTCAGTTTGAGAAACAAAATCCTGGAACAAGCAAGAGCTCCCTTCTAAACCCAAACAGCACAGATACCCAAGAATGCCGAAAAATAGAAAGGGTGCCAAAAAAATGTATACACATTTTAAGAAAAGAAAAAACTGTATTAAAATTGCAATACTCAATATGTACCAATAACAAAAGATGAATACAAGTCATATGGTGGCATTTGTTGGCAGCCCTGGTAGTTTGACTAACCCAGCATAGAAAAAAAATTTAAACCTCATTAGTAATCAAAGTAAAACAGAAACACAATAGAATTTAAAACTATCACATTTTTTCAAAATCGTTTTTAAAACTATAAACACTATATTGAGAGTGTGCTGAAATGGGAATTTTCATACATGGTTGGTGGAAGTGGAAATGAGACGACCTTTCAGGAGAGCAATTTGGCAGTACATAAGAGCCCGAAACATTTATACGTACACTCTGACCCAGTGTTTTCGCTTGTACGAGTTTGGATTTAAAAAAAAATCACAAATACAGGCAGAGATTTCTCCTACAGTAGCTCATCATGGCATTACTTGTGATCAGGGAAAGCAGAAATACAGCAGAATGGCTGACGACAGGGAAGGACTGCATGAGTGAAGATGAAGGCATTGCCCCATTAGCTGGGGTACTCCCGGGGTGCTCCCCATCCAGCCCTGTCATTCCCCTGTGCCTCCCCACCACCAGAACCTGACCCGAATCAGCTCTGTGCCTCCTGCTCAGGGTTGCAGTCCATCTAACTAACCAAGACAGGGAGTTTATTTTCTGAATGTGGGATGGATTATGTAACCTGGAGCAAAATATCCAAGGAGGAAATGAGCAGAAGAAGGAACACAAGATTGTGGGACACTGAACTAGTCAATGAATGTATTTATTTAGGATTTTCACTCTACCCTTATGTTCTCCCCAAAGGCTAAAGAGGCTTGATTTCCCTGTAAAAATAAACACACACAAAAGCAGAATAGTTGAAAATAAGAATGGAAAGGGGGAGGATAAAAGGGGCAGGAAAATAGTTGCCACAGACAGCAGGGAGTGATTAATTATTACATTACAATCAGGTACTGAATTTAGCACTGCAATTCCTGACAGCTTCAGCAGAACAGGAAACATTTAGGGTAATAGAGCTGTTACTGTCTGATTTAAAAAAAAATAAAATAGAATGGTTCCGTTGAAGAGGTTCGTTATTATCAAGTACTGAAATAAAATGACAGTTTTCATGCTTCTTTTGCATGTGGCTTTATGTAAGAAAGGCTAAGAACTGTCATGGGCGAAGGTCCCTCTAGCCTCCTCAGACATGAGCACCCACACTTTCCACCTTCCCAGCTGTCCCACATTTCCTCCGCTAGACAGTAAGGCCTTAGAGCGCAGGAAGGGCCTTAATTCAGTCTTATGCCTGTGCCTTCCCCTGTGCCCTCTGCCTCCTTCCTGGACGCTTAGCTGAGGCAGAGGTGCCAGGCACGTACTAGGCACTCATCAGTGGAAGCTGGTTCCAGGTTAATATGGCATCTGGTTGCTGCCTCTGAGATACATCTCTCTACCTCCCACTAGATGCCAATGGAGAAACGAACAAAGAACAAGGTTCTAACACAGGCATTTCTACAACCTGCCAGTCAGGTGGACACAGATTGGAAGGCAGAGCGGGTGGCACACTGAGGCCAGCTAAGGTCAGCTTCACCAGACTCTCCCTAGTGTCCCAGCCCTACCTACCCCTGCCAGGAGAGAACCAAAATGCTGCAGGCTTTTCTGAAAAACAATGGTTTGCAGCCAAGCTGCAAAACGGAATCAGTCATGGAGGAGTTTTGTTTGGTTGGTTGTTTGTCTGTGCACACTGGCGCTTCATCAGACACTGCGTGGGAATCTGGGGCATGTGGCCAGGCCGACGTATTAGGAACTTCTCCCCAGTTCCTACTAATTTTGGGGTGCCCACCCTTAAAAATCTCAGCCCTACCACATGGGGGCCTGGTTTGGAGAAGCCTGTGCCGATTTCTCAGTCACCTTCTGGGACCTTTCTTTACACCAGGTTGTGGAGAGGCAGCCCTCTCCTCAGTGAGCGATGGGCTCCCAGTAAAGCAGTCTGCCTGGCAGGCAGCCAAACAGAACGAGCATGGTGGGTTTCCTGGTCGTCATATAATTGGCGGGCTGTATCAGGCAGAGAGGGAAGAGATGATCCCATTCTCCAGGTACAGCAGAGCTGAACTTGATCTGAAACTGAGGCTGGAGCTGGGCACACCATTAAGCTAGCAGGAGAACTACAACCAGCGGAATGACTTCCAAAGCCCCAAAGGAAGGAAAACGCAAAGAAGAGTCTACACACTGAAAATGGAGAAAGGAGACCGCACAAGGAATGGCTCCTTTGGCTTACGAGTGGTTCGGAAGGTGATGGGGTTTTTGACAGAAAGTATGGGGGAGAAAGGGAAACACCTGATTCTCCCACTGCTGCTGCACATGCTTAGAATTAAGACCCAGTGCAATGAAGGCACACTCGGGTCTGCTGCTTCCAAAGAGCAGGATATTCCTTGAACTTGAACTTTCACAGACCCTCTGTAGTACTATGCAGGTCCCCACAAGCTGACTGATGTCTCCTTCTCATCTCAGGAAGGTTCCTTCACCGAGCAGCTGAGTAAGGCTCGGGAGAGGTTGTCCTCTGCCTGCTCCTGCGTCTTCCTGCCTGGCACCTTCCTTCTTCCTCCACTGACTGTATCCTAAGTGCTCATTTCCAGTCACTGGGATGGGTATAGGAAATGACACCCCAAAAGGACCATTTTCAAGAAGTAAGCAGGGGATTCTGGCCATGTTTATCAATCTTCACAAGGAGCAGACAGTATCAGGGTCATTTTCAGTTTTCTGTGCCAAAGACCAGTGACCAGACGGGAAGACCATATAGCTCCCAATCTCTGGAGACAGACAATTCAGCATGTATTCTATTTTAAAGCCAAGCCCTCAGTGCTACCTTGATGATTTTGTAGAATTTACACTGAAAGGGCATAAAATGTCACACCATCTTGTATGTTCCCCACTCCCATGTGTTCATTGCTAGAAAATCCAACTCCGCTGCTCCTGAACTCTTAGCAAGCTCCCACAAAGTCTAAGGCATGTGCTTTAAACTGTACACATTTTCTGTGAGGCGAAAGGGTAGAGGGAAAGAAATAGCAGTGGGAAGCTGTTCCCAAAGCAGGACTTCTTCTCTGAGCCACAATTTTTCATCCACAAAATGAGGAGATCACCTACTCTTCAGGGGTGACATCATGACATAATGCACAGAAGCACCTGGAACAGAGGCCAGAACATCTGCAGGTCCTTTCTGTTCCCCTTTTGTGCCTCACCTATAAAACTGTAAGGAAAGGCCCAGGAGGGAGACAGCTAAACTAGGTGACCAGCTCCAACCCTCGGCATTATTAAGATTCCCCCACCCCACCACCCAGACATGTCATCCAAGGTCAAACTCCACCACCTAAGTGTTTTCAAGGCTCACATGGACAGACAGGATGGATATGATCATCACCAACCATATCGTCCATGGAAACAAGAGAGGGCACAAAGTCACGTGTACCGTTATGAAAATGAGACTGGGAGGCACCAGGATGTGGGGGCAGCTCCCTCAGGTTACACTGTGGGCCCCAGGCTGAAGGCCTTCGGTCAGCTAGGCAAGTGTGTGTCCCAGGACCCACCTGTATCCTCTCCTGAGGGACTTTGTGCTCTATGACCCCTGGTTTCCCTCTGCAGAGCCCCTCCAGTGTCAGATTTCAGGTTTCCAGCAAACCAGAATAGTTAGAAAAGGCTTTGGAATCCTGAACCCCTGCAGTGAGTGTTATCAGCACAACTCTGCCTCTGTTGTGAGAAATTTGTCAATGCAGCAGACTCATCAGGGTTGGGCTCACATCAATGAGATGTCTATGGTCCCAGTGGCTGTTTTTCTCACCTAATTCAATGGGACAAGGCGCAAAGTGGTTTTTCTCAGGACTAGAAAGCTTTCCCTCCCCCTATGTTCCTGCCCTCTGTGCTCGATAGTACACAGAAGTAACTAGTCCTGAGCTTAGCACATTATATAATAATTTGTTGAAACATCTGGCTTCCTCACTGGACTGAGAGATCCTCTACGGATCTTTCTGGGGTGACAGATAAGTTCTAAAACTGGATAGTGGTGATGTATGTACAAGTCTGTAAATATATGACAAATCATTAAATCATATGCTTAAAACAGGTGAACTCTCCACAATATGTAAATTATACTGGAACCAAGCTTTTTTTTTTAAACTCCACTATACATTAGTGGAGCACCTCTCTGGGCCTCAGTTTCCTCATCTGTAACTTAAGACAATAATTGACATTATACAATAATGAGGTTTAAACGAGGTTATGCATGGAAGGTACTTAGCACAGTGCAAGCACTCCCCAAGTGTTGGGTGCTATTTTGATTGTTTTTATTGTTGTTGCTGTTGTCGTTGTTTGTCCAGCACAAAAAAATACAATACAGGAAAGGAAAAAACAATGTGGAAGAAAGCTTCTGTGCTGTGGTAGGCAGAAAAATGGCTCCCCAAAGATGTTCATATCCTGATTCCCAGGCCTGGGAATGTTATCTTACATGGCAATGGGACTTTGCAGATGTGATCAAGTTAGGGATCAGCAGAAAGGGATGTTATCCTGGATGATCCAAGTAAGCCCAATGTAATCACCAGCGTTCCTAAAAGAGGGAAGAGCGAGGTAGGAGCGTCAGAGAGAGAGAAGACTGGAAGATGCTATGCTGGTGGATTTGAAGATGGAGGAAGGGGCCATGAGCCACAGAACACAGGCAGCCTCTAGAAGCTGGAAAAGGCAAGGAAACAGGTTCTCACCCAGCATCTCCAGAAGGAACACAGATCTATTGATACATTGATCTGAGCCCAGTAAAGCCCATTTTGAACTTCTGACCTCAAGAACTGTAAGATAATAACTTTGTATTATTTAAGCTGTTAATTAAGCCTGTAGTAATGCATTACAGCAGCAATAAAAAATGAATGCAGGTACCATGCTGGGGAGAGCCTGATTGCCAGGTAAGAGTAGGCTTCAGGGAAAAATGCACCAACTGCAGGTGCATTTTTGTGAGGTTAACTGATGGGCAGTGTGGAAGATGCACTGGAGCAGCAGGAGGGAGGGAGCAGAGTGCAGGGCAGGACGCTGTTCTTGTGGAGAAGGGCCGTGCACTGGTGAGGAGCCGGCTCATTGGGTGGAAAGGGCGTGTGGAGGAGCTGACGTGTGTGGGGGTGGTAGGTGGGTAAACCATTTGGCAATCACCTGAAGGCTGGGGTCAAAGGAGAGGAGTCGAAGAGGACAAGGCTGACTCATGGGAGCACAGTGATACAATCCCCAGGGGTTGACACTGCTAGCCACAGCAGGAGGGGCAGGGGTGCTGACAGGAGGTGGGGACCTGGATAAGCTCAGTGGAGGCATCAAGGAGTTTACAACTTGGGTGAAGAGCCTAGGACTGCAGTAGGGCTGAGGATACCATTACGGGACACTTGGGTGCAGAGGTGAAAGCCCAAGTGACTGAGGTCTGGGAAGAAAGCACAGCACAGCAGGAAGAGCGTGGAGGGAACACTGTGAGTAATGGGGACATGTAGGTGTTGGAAGAAGAAGAAAAAGCAAGTCAGAAGACAGAGTCCAAGCCAAAGGAAAGAAGTGTTTCCAGGAGGTCATCTGTGACCCTCCAGGAGCTACTTCAACACCGTGGTGATGGCAGGAATTAGATGCAAAAGGAGAGCTGAAGTAGGAGAGTGAAGAAAGAAGAGACACATCCTTAAGAAGTGACACAGAGCGGGGAACGAGAGGGATTAAATGGTAGCTCGGTCAGAGTACAATGGGAGACAGCATTTCTTACAATCAAGGTTTCCTGGACGAATTGGTGTATCTGGTGAAGAACAGGGTGGTGAAGGACAGATTAGGATGAGGAGTGGAAAGTTAAGGATTTGAGGGGAGAGAAGGACATGGTGATAAAGAGAAGAGACATTTCCATTCAAGGGATGGAAGTGAAAAAAGGGGATATGACAATAAAAGGGTACATTTGCAGGGCAAGAGTAAAATTGAAAAGAGCTTACCTTGGACAGCCTCAGTCTTTTACCGCAAGTAGAGAGAGGCTGTTAGGGACTTACAAAGAGCAGGGGAAAGCTGAGAGCTTTGGATGTCAATAAGAGAAGAAAAGAAACTTCGCTGACAGCCCAGCTAAGATGAGACCCTACCTAGGTTCCTTCAGCCAGTCCTATATATCCCCCAAGGTCTAACATATCTGAGGTCAATCTGACATGGTGACCTTGTCATAAATTCTGAACTGTTGCTTCCAATGTTACTTAAAATCTTCTTTTCTCATATTCTCAATTTATTGAAGATAGAGACCATCTCTAATTTAAGTTTGCATACACCCCAGATCCTGGATCTCAGTAGATGTCCAATGAGAGCTCAGTGAAGGGTGGAGAGGAATGAAGGAGAAACAAAACTTCAGAGTTTCCCAACATATTGATTAAAACTTGCTTTAAAGAAACACAATAAAAACTTATGAAACAGAAAAATTATAGTGTGACCATGCCTTATAGAATGTCTTTAAATACTGAGCTTCTCTTAGTGCATTCTTGACAGTTTGCTTTATAGAAATCCATTCCAAAGCAACTCCTAGAGAAATATCTCCAGGATGTAAAAGTTATTTAACAGCAGCACAGGCAGGCTTGCGAATGAATCCCTTCCCAGCCCCCCAGAAAAAGCCCCATACACTGCACTGAGCAGAAGACCCTAAACAGCCCTCATTGAATAGACTGCAAAAGTTCCCTTCTCAGGGGACCTGGCATATTTCTAAACATGTGGGAAAGCTCTCCAGCTCCCTCTAACCTTGGACTCCGCCACAGTATCTCTCATCCTGTTGTCTCATGATATTAAATCTGTGGGTCAAATCTCTGCCATACAATCTTGGAAGGTAAAGTTATAACCACCTCTCCCTTTGAGCCTTGCCCACCCGCTGCCCAACTCTGACACACCTGTACTTGCACCACCTGCAAAGTGAATAATAAGCAACAAGGTAGGATAGTGTCCTGATTAAGACCAAACCCTGGAGTCCAAAAGACTTCATTTCGTACTTTTCCCCCACCCCTTACTAGCTGCAAAATCTCAGAAAAATCATCTAATCTTTAAAAATGGTTAGTGGCTGTTCCAACTTTGAAGGGTTGCTATGTACATGATATCTATCACATATAGTACGGGTTCATTAAAATTCAATATTCTATTAAGTGCTTAATGAGTAATTGATTGGTTTATAGGGCCAAATAGGAACATACAAAATGCCAAAAGTCAAAACACTGAAATAGCATTTAGATATACTCCTCTAGCCCACCTACATCAACTAGAGAAGAAACAAATCAAGGGGTGGTCTCTCCCCAAGGAAGTTCTACTAAGGACACAAAATACACCTATTCTGAATAAGCCAGGAAACCAATAAGAAAAACCTGCCCATAAACATAGTAACAAAGACACAATGAGAACCCAGGTCCTGTTATTCATTGATATGCAATCTTTTTACTTTTTGCATAATGGTGGATAACACCAGCCTCTCCCTAAAAATCAGATTGGATTGTCTGAACCAAAAGTCCCAGAGCTAAATGTGTTATGGTGAGGTCAGTGAGGGGAGAGAAAAGGGGAACTAGGGATGGATTGGCTTTCAACTTAAATGACATAATGCAGGTACTTGTGAGAAAAGGCATAACAAGTGCTAGTTACTATTATTTCATATGCACTGCTCATGGTCTGTGTCAAAGGGGCAGATTGGCATCCTGTGATACCTCCCAGGACTTGGGGCTCTTCACAGTTTAGCTGATATATAGGAGATGAAGCTCAACCTCTTGGGGAATTCTTACTATGCTGGTGAGAGGATATCAAATGGATTTGATAAAGCACAGGCTCATGGACATCTTGCAAACACCCTCTAGTCTGACTCCTGCTGCCCTTTCCAGGAGCTTAAGTTGGGGCTCCTTATTCTGGATAATGGAGATGAAGAGGAGTAGATGGGGCCAGAGAGGCAGCCTGAACCTGCCACTGAACAGAGGACTAGAGAGAGCAGCAGACCCAGAGGGGCAGAGGCAGGAACTGAGATCACAGAGACACAGACCAGGGAGATGAGACACCAGAATAGGCCGAGCATCAGAGAGAGCCTGAAGAACCACCTGGAGGCACCGGACATTCAAAGTGGGTGTGTCAGGTGCTCGCGCTGATTCACGGGTGGCTTGCTTCACTCAAGAGTCATCAAACCCTCAGCTGGAACCTCCATCTCCTAGGAGTTCACCGAAATGCCTAACACAAAGGCCAAAATAAGAGGGACCCTTCTCTAGACTCTCCACAAACCAGGGTTCCTTTGGCCATGTGGAAATCTATAAGAAAGGTCAGGCTGCAGTCACCAGTGGAATGGGAACCACTCAGCAAGGACTACCTGAGAAATGCTACCACAAAAATATGGAAGAGCCTACACTGCCATGGCCCTCCCTGCCTGGTACTGTTGGCCACAGATATATAAAGGAAAAGATTTTTGCCAGGAAAATACATGTGGATAGCTGGCATCTTGCAGCATCTGAGAACAGAGGTAGCTTCCAGAAGCTTGTGAGAGAAAAGAAAGGAAGCCCTATGACAGACAGGTGGGCTCCTCCAAGTCCAAGTGAAGGTTGGGTGTTTGAGGGGTATGGCTGTTGGCCTAGAAAATCATTAAAATTGTTGCTCAGGAAGAATTTATGCTGATTATGAGGGCACATTGAAATTGAATTTCAATATCTCAACTTTTTCTCATTGCATTTTTAATTTTAACTAGAGCCAGAGAAACAAATTTCAATGAGAACAATAAGGAGCCTGAGTTGTCACACCCATTCCACAGAAATTCATGGTACAAGGGGTGCAATAGGAAAACAGACTGTAATGAGACAGAAACCCACCATAGTCAGACACCCTCCACCACCCCACCATCCCCCGCCCCCAGCAAACTGGACAAGGTTATGGAGCAAGAGAGAGTGAGGGGCCTCACCCCCGATCTACACTGACAGTTAACAATCGTGTGTGGCTCTACACCAATCTGTGCCTTCGCATCATTATCTGTCAAGTAAGATGGAGCACACCATGATTTCTAAAGGGCCTCCTGGTGCTTCCCATAAAATATTCTATGGTGCTCTGCTGTCTCAGCTGCTGACCACACCCCAAACGCAGAGATAATATTCTTTTACTTTGTTGTGTCCTGCATAAGCAATCCTGTACAGTTTACTCTGCAATATCCATGTAAAATAAACATCTAGTACACTGTTATGTTTTAGTTGAAAACAGCAAAATCTTTTTAAAGTCTCCAGGTATCATTTTTCTAGGTGTTAATTTTCTAAACCCCCAAAGTAAGTGGGCTTATAGATGAGCTGATGGAGTAGGCCAACAGGATTCTACTGAAAAACCAAAACCATGGCCTGCCTGATGTCTCAGCACACCTGGGCCCTGCCATCTAGCTCCTAACTGTGCCCTCCATTCCAGCAGATCAGGAGCGGCCAGCATGGACAGCTTAGAACAATGCCACCCCCTGTATTAAAACCAACACGACAACCCTCAAAGTGCCTCTCTTACCCAAATGAGGCTAGCCTTGGAAATTGCAGACCAGAAAACATAGGGAAATGCAAATTCATGCCAAGGGTGACAGGACTTGGTGGTTTCTAATCCAAGTCTGAGCTCTGCCTGAGTCGTACCATAGCACTGAAATCAAATTTCAATTTTAAATACAAGTGATTCTTACAACCAGCTCATTTTGTGGCATACAAGACTCAACAGTTGAAGAGTGCTCTTCCCTACAATTCTAACTGTAATGACATGAGGCTGATGCCTTTAACAGGCTCTTCAGTGAACAAGGGTCACTTAGGGAAGTCTCGTAGTATCTACTACTGCTGTCATTGCTCAAAACACTTACAGGAACCTTCTTCAGAATGTCTTTCAAAGCCAGTGTCTAAGGAACACAAATCCACCTGGTCACTGCTTAATCACACAGGCAGTATGTCCAGTTTGGTCAGCCCACTGGTCCACAGGATTTGACTTTGAACAACCATTAGCTGATGCTACTCACTCTCCAAAGAGATTTGTCACCAGTAAGTATATTCCTGAGGATGTCTCAAGGACTTGTAGTCAGCTCCCCCAAAAAAGAGATCTAGTCATTCATGGAACAAGGGCAGCTTTCTTCAAGAAAGAATGACGAATTTGTGGGGTCCTTCACTCCCACTGGACCTAATTATCTTTCAGAGAGAGCTGTGCATGTGGGATGCATCCTGCCTCCAAGCTCTGCCAGTCCCTGTGCCTGGAATGCCCTTTCCCTTTGCCTGTTTACGCTGGACAAGCACCTGGTCCTTCAAAACCTAGCTCAGCCACTGGAACCTTCAGGACACCTTTCCTGGGTGCCTCCTCTGAAAGAATTAACCTCCCTCCTCTGGCCTTGGACATACATACTTCTGCTGCAGAGCCATGCTTCGTAATCTATTACCATGTATTGTCATCATTGTCTGCAGTTGCCTCTCTCAATGGACTGAAATGCAGTTAAACTATTTTTTATCCCTTTAACTCAGACCTAGCATTAGTTGCACTCTCTAGCACACAGTAGATTCTCAGTTATAATAACATTTGCTGATTGGAATATTTTAGTTCAAGTAGGCTTGCTTGGGAATCACTTACTCGATAATCAGGCTTCCGGAATGTATAGCACCCACCCATTCAACGAGAACTTACTGGATACCAGGTTTGTCAGGCATGAGCCCACACGGAGTGGTAGCAAAATTTTTTAGACTTGTCCATTGGAGTTATTTGGTGTTTTCGTTTTGTTTTGTTTTTAATAATTTTAAAAAGTCAAGAAAGGTAAGAGTACCATTCTGTACTCTTATGTAGACAAGGAAGGTTCCAGTACATCCAACACAACACACTTTCATGTCTAAAACAACAGAGATCGTGACTCAGCCATGCTTTCTCCACAAACAAGGTCAGCACATGCTATCTGAAAAAGCACAGGCCAGTATGATGAAAGGTTATGAATTTAAATCTTTTTTCTTTTTTTTTAACATTTTTATGTGTACAGTTCAGGGGCATTAAGTACGGTCACACTGTTGTCAACCATCACCACCATCCATCTCCAGGACTTTTTAATTATTC
>NW_017731750.1:690913-696653 GCF_001890085.2 Hipposideros armiger | reverse complement strand
AATCTTTCGCTCTCTCTGCTTCTACCCTCACATCGTTTAGTGACTCTGACCCTCATGGCTCCTCTTATAAGGATTCCTATGATTACATTGTTCTCTCCCAGGTAATCTAGGATAACCTCATCTCGAGATCCCTACTGTAATCACATCTGCAGTATACCTTTTAGCAGGTAAGTAACCTGTTCACAGGTGCCAAGAATTACAACATGTACATATTGGGGGGGGGTGGAGGGTTTCTTAAGGGACATTATTTAGCCTACCACAACATCCATTAAATTTCAATCTAAAATTTTTAATTACAATATAACCACAGTTTGAAAATCAGGATAGTTTGTAATAAATTTCATTTTGTTGCCGAGGGAAACATTTTCAAAAGATGTTTTGAGTCTTAAGGTGTTCCAAGATATAATAGAAAGGCAAAATATATTTTTCTTAATCAAAAAGATTTTAAAAAAAGCTAGGCAAAATAATGAAAAATCACATAAGCAGTGGTAGATTCCAGACTCCTTCTTTAAAGAAATATTGAAAAACCACATGGCTCGTGCACAAAAGCAACTAGAAATCCTATAGTTCCAAGTGACCTGATTAGACATGGACATGTAGATTCATCATTCTTCCCAGTGTCGCCTCCTGAGTAGGGACAGGCTCAGGCCACCGCTGCCTGGCTCAGTGTCCCTGCCAGCCCCACAGAACAAGCTGAAAGCTGTAGAGGCACCTGTCCCGTGTAGAGCCCCGGACACCTGCCCATGCACATCCCACAGAAACATCATCTCAGCACTGAAGACAGGCCACCCAAGCACTTCCCCCACCCTTGTCAGGCCAAGGAACCAGAGATCAAGGAAGTCAAGAACTTTGCCCAAGGTTTCATGCTTAATTACGGGTAGAGGCGGAACTAGTCCACGGGATACACTTTCCCCTCCAGTAGCCATCAAATCCATCCACAGGGTCTTCAACAATAAAATAAACCTTCAACAAACCTTGCTGATCCTCCTAAGCTCTTTCCTTTAACTTAAATAGATTCTTCATCTATTCATCTGCATCAGTGTCAATATCCTGGTTGTGATATTGTCTATAGGTTTGCAAGATGTTACCATTGGGGGAAATTGGGTGAATGGTATAGGGGACCTTTCTGTTTTATTTCCTTCAATTGCATGTAACTCTCAAACATCTCACAATAAGAAGTTTCCTTTTAAAAATTAATATAAATTTATAATTCATTCAGCACCCACTCCTGCCATACACCACACAAGACATTTTACCTATATAAGCTCCAATCCTTCCCTGATCTCCAGACATGGTTATCCAATGGCCTAATCGAAATCTCTACATGCACAACTAATAAGCATCTCAGAGTTACACATCCGATGCTGAGCTCCTGTCCCCCGCCACACACACACACACACACTAATTAATATCATCTCCATCTCCTCTCCATTCTTCTAGTTGACCAGGCCAAAAATCTTGAGGTCATCCTTGACTCCTCTCTTTCTCTTATACTCCACACCTACCCCATCAACAAAGCTTGATAAATCAACCTTCAAAAGANTTAACATTTTTATGTGTACAGTTCAGGGGCATTAAGTACGGTCACACTGTTGTCAACCATCACCACCATCCATCTCCAGGACTTTTTAATTATTCCAAGCTGAAACTCAGTACCCATTAAACAATAACATCCCAGTTCCCCTCCCCTGAACCACTGGCAACTACCGTTCTAACTTCCGTCTCTATAAATCTGATGACTGTAGGGACTTCCTATAAGTGAGATCATACAGTAGCTGTGCCTTTGTGTCTGGCTTATTTCACTCAGCATAAAATCCTCAAGGTTCACCCATGTTGTAGCATGGGCCAGAGCTTACTTCCTTCTTAAGGCTGAATGATACAGCACACTACGTTTATCCATCATTTGTTGATGGACATTTGGGTCGTTTCCACCTTTGGCTACTGTGAATAATGCTGTCATGAACATGGGTGTACAAATATCTGTTTAAGTCTCTGCTTTCAGTTCTTTCGGGTTTATATCCAAAAGTGGAATTGCTGAATCATATGGTAATTCTACACTTGAGTTCAAAATCTTAAATATATTTTTAACCTTTGGGAGTAACAGGGACAAATTCATAATTTTTCCTCACTGTTGAGAAAATAAAATTCACTCTAGTGGTGAATTTGGAAATGTCAGGCTTCACTTATTCATAAACAGTTCAAATAAGTTAAATGATAATACATTAAGAGACTTCTAGAAGTGTTGGACAAATACATTTGAAATTCAAAAACTAACTGGCTCTGGGTTATTGTTTGAAATATGATACCAAGGTTCGCGAGGACATTTAAAATCCATAGGTATTCCCCAAACCCAATTTTGTTCAACTGTCTGAACCTAACCAGTAATCCAGAAAAGAGAAGAAAACTTGGTTGTTTTCCTACTCCCAGCTGATGCACATTTGTTTTTAAATTGCTGTTCCTTCAGCACTCAGCACTGACCAAGCAGACTCAGCTATACCTGGGGAGCAAGAAGACACTGGAAAGATACAGCGTATAGACTCAGAGGAATAGCCTGTCATAGGCAGAGAGAAGGAGCACATGACCACCCAACCCACCATTGGGGCTCTGTGGTTCTCCTGGATGAGTGAGTGACCTTGAACAAGGGCCCTAAACCCTCTGATCCTGTAGAAGTGCTGGACTGATCTAACAAGATCCTGATGTGAACAGCACAGGGGCCATGGAATGGTGGAGCCTAACTGATACACAGGAAAGAAGTCATTCCACATACATGGAGTTTCTACCTAACCAAGGTCCAAAGACAATCTATTTAATAAATTTGCATGGAAATATTTCTAGAATATTCTACATACTTCTATTCCTTCTCTTTAACCTTTACTTGCTGGTCCTAGGTCATTGTGAATGTCCTTTGTTCCATCCCCATGTACTACACAATGATCTTATTGGGAGCTATTGAAGAATCTATCTCAAATTCCCTGTATTCTTGAATTGAACCAAGCCATTCTGAAGGTTAAATCTCCTTGCTTAGGACTAGACATACAAAGTGCAAGAGATGGTCTCAACCTTTATGGAACTCCAGAGGACACCTAAGTTACATTTTGAAAAAATCTCTGGTGTTAGTCATGACGACCTTGAGTTTTTCATCACTTTATTCCCAGTGCCTATCATGTAGTAGATACACAGTAAATCTTTACTGGATTCTAATAAAATAATAGGGTAAAGATCCCTCATTGATCTCAATTATTTTAACTCAAAGCAATTCAACAAGTCCCTACAATGTACGAGGTTCTGTTGTAAACACTACAAGGGATTAAAAAATAATAAATGTGTTCCTGCCCTCCAGGATATAATCTCGTAGAGAAACTAAGACATACAAAAGAAAAGAAAGGAAAAAAAGCTCTACAATGTTTTACTGTGATTTCAGTGAGGAATAAGCTACGTCACAGCACAGAGAACGAACTCTGTCTAGCTGGGGAGCGGGTCTTAGAGGTGTCATAGAAGAGGAGGCAATTGAAAGACATGGGGGTGGGGTAGGACCCCAGCACATAAAGATGGGCAGAAAAGGCTGCCCAGACAGAGAAAACATATTTATAAGCAGCTTAGAGATATAAAAATGTGTTTTTTTCTGTGTTATCGATTGACAGAGAGAATGATGTTTGCCTTGCTCAACTCTTTCAAATTCCAATTAATCAAATTATAACAAACCATCTGATTCTGCCTTTCACTTCAACCCCAACTCCCCATTGCTTTATCCTTGTCATGGGATAGAACAATAGAAAAGACACTTCACCAGCCTCCTGCTTCTCACATGAGGGAAATAAAATGTGACATAATTCTTCCTCATCATCACCTTTCTCCATCCTAAAAACAGATCTGCCACAAGTTCTCTTGAAGGAAAATGTTCAAATGAGATAAGGCAGACAAAGCAATTCCCTCCAGAGGAGCTGTGGAGGCTGATTGTTTTCCTCACCCCTCCAATCTATTTTAGTGGTCCTGCATTCCCTGTGTTAGGCAGCCCAGTCACTCATGGAAAGTACAATCACCATCCTGGCCACCAGTTACCGGGCAAAGGCTGTCCCAGGGCTCACCCACAACCCTACGTGTTGTACTGTGATGTGACTCATTTGGAAGTTGAGTAAACCAAGGCTGGACAGCTGAAGTAATGTGCCAAATGTTGTACATTTAGCAAGAGAGAAAGCTGAGATCCTCAGGTCTACACGAATCCACAGCCCTGGTCTCTGCCATTCCAACACCTCACAAAACTCAAAAGCTTGAACTTCCCTCAACAGGAAGTATACACAAGCATTCTGCAAGTCACCATCTCTACATTCTTTTTTCTGTTCCACCAGCAGCAAATTGCAAAGAAATGTAGCTACCCACAAAGTCTCCCAGTCCTTGTAGCAATGCTCATATCATCATGCCTCCTCCACATTTTTTTAATTGAAAAACTCTCTATGAAATGCCACTCAGACATAAGATGTACCTAGACTTCCCTCATGTCTTTCCTCCCACAGGTCCCTCCCCTATCCCCAATCCATGTTATCTGACAGAAGTAATTCCAGGTATCTTCTTATTAAGGTGAGGTCTTGGGTCCACTCCTATTGGATCTTGGGATGAAGCAAGCAAGTTCTTATGCAATGGAACCTCTGGACCATAAAAGCCACAACCCTTCTTTCACATGTACTGAAGTCCCTAACTTTGGTAGAGGACATAGGTTCTCATTTCAAACTTAGGAACTGGCCTTAAAATGCTGACACCATTGAGAGGGGTAAGGTTTCCTGGAAACTGCTCTGGGTTGACTCCAAGTGTGGAGACTTGGGTCCTGGGAGTAACTAATGAACCATGTGACATGGTCAAGTCATGTCACTGGCGAGTGCTGCACCCGCTGAACACAGAGGAGGCAGCCTCAATGCTCTTGGTGTCACTTCCCAGGCTAGCAGTCCGTGGATCCGCAATTCCAGGACATGGAATTCATGCCATACAAGCTGTACATTACTATGATCAGATTCTCTCCTGAGAGTATGTTTTGATATAACAGTAAATGAAAAAAAGAAGGATATTAAATGCCTGAAAGTGATGAGAGAAAAGAAAGATACAGAACAGGGATGTGGCCCTTCAGCCCACTTGTTGCTCTGCCCAGGACAATCTGATTCCCCCTCTCCACGCTCAAGCCAACTGTCCTCATTCTTACCAAGAGAATTCTGTTTAATCACACACAGTCCCGTGTACAAACAATGGCAAACTTCTTCTACCTCTCCAAACCAACAGCCAGAGCTGAGGCCACATGGTGTTGCATGAACATTCGAGCAGGAATCTTGAGTTCTGGCACTGGCAGAGGGTTCAATAGACTATTTTCTTATGAAAGATAAATTATGATTATCATAGCCCCTTTACAGATGTGGCAACTTCTGTATTAGTTTCCTATGGCTGCTGTAACAAATTGTCACAAACTTAGTGGGTTTAAAACAACACAGATTTATCCTCTTATGGTTCTGGAGGTGAGAAAGCCTAAAATCAAGATGTGGGAGGGCTGGATTCCTTCTCAGGAAAATCTATTTCTTCACCTTTTCCAGCATCTAGAGGCCACCTGCATTTCTTGGTCGGTGGCCCCTTCCTCCATTTTCAAAGCCAGCAGCATAACATCTTCCAATCTTTCGCTCTCTCTGCTTCTACCCTCACATCGTTTAGTGACTCTGACCCTCATGGCTCCTCTTATAAGGATTCCTATGATTACATTGTTCTC
>NW_017731750.1:680143-689053 GCF_001890085.2 Hipposideros armiger | reverse complement strand
CAATGGGCTCTGCAAAGCATGAGGGCAGGAGGTCCTGCTTTCTGAGAGTCACGTCTCATCCAACCTGCTCTACCTGGAATTAGTTTCTTGGGGGGCCCTTAAGGACAGGATCAATATCTGATGGATCACCTTGACTTTCAGTATCTGGACATAGTGCTCCAATATTGCAGGATGCAATGAATAACTGTGGGATGAATGTAACTTCAGTTATTTATTAAAATGTAATTTAAATCTTATTATTTCTCATGTATGTATTAGTTCCATGTAACTAGCACTTTAATTTTCACAACTTTCTTCTGTGAGGCAAGCTGTGACTCAGAAATGCTGACCCCTATTTTACTGGGAGAAAAACCGAGGCTCAGTTTCTGCTCCTCTTTGAGGCTCTGCCCAGTGTGCAGCACTGCCTGACAGCAAACTAGACCAACCAATGCCCAGAATACAGGAAGCTTTACAGCCTTCTCGGTGACAGGCTGTCTTTCTTGCCCAGTGCACTGCAGAATCTTACAATGAGGTGTTTCTTATTGGGTATCCTTAGCCTGGCAATGGACAATTTTACAGCTGCCTTCTCTACAAATACCCTTGTTTTGTGGGAGTTTGTTCTTAGAATTTGTTTAAGACCGGATCAAATTTGGGAAGAATGTGAACAGCAGGAGATACAAGACAGTAGATTAAGTAAGTGCTATGCTTACTGCATCCCAGGATCACACCAAGTAAATTGCAGAACAATCAACCTCAAGAATCATCTGAAGACTGGCTGAACACCTATCACTAAGGATATAAAAAAAGAGGCCACACTGAGATGGGTAGGAGGTCTGGAGACACAAAATGGGCTGACCACAAACCCACATATAGTGGTTGAACACTGGGATGGATACCTCGGTGGCGGAAGTCCACCCCGCCACTCACACACACCAAGCTCCTCAGCCCAGGGGTCCTGTGCTGGGAAGAGGAGTTCCCACAACATCTGGCAGTGAAAATCAGCAAGCATTCTGCCCATCCCAGGGAGATGGAAAGAGGCTAGAAACCCAGATGCCATCTTAAGGAGCCCACACACCACAGACTCGCTGGCTTTCAAACACTCACCTGGTCTCTGGTGCAGGGGTGGCAACTCAGGAGGCACAGGAAACGTACATGAAAAGACTGAGCTGTGTGTCTTCAGGACAAGGTTCTAGAGGGATAAGAGCCATTATCCCTGTGTGGAGCCTGAATCACGTGTAGTCTACAGGAAGGTGCCATCTTTTCTATGTTGAACCCTCCTCTAAAGGGCCAAATCTGAGACCTCATTGGTTTGGTGAAATCTGTGCATGCGCACCACCTTGGTACTGCGCATGCACATCCCATACCACTGATACTGCATCGCCCTAGGCACTCCCGGCAGCTGAACAGCGACCCCACCCCACAAGCTGCAGAGACCTTTTACAACACCTGATAGCCCTCAGTGGCCCAGGAACTGTTGACGGTGGGCAGTGACCCAGACCCTAGGCCACAGTATCTCTTAAGCAGCTCTTGAGGGCCCATGGGCGTGAGGAAAGTGGTGGCTGGCCATGGTACTCTCAGGCCTTTTTTGTGAAGTAGTAATAGCCCAGCACAGATGAAAGAACTGAAACTGCATTCACTTTGTAAAAACCACTGCCCACACTCTGTAGCTCCCTGGAACACCACCCCACCCACCTAGAGATGCATTGCCAGAGGCACTCTCAGTGCCTGGGTGGCCAGCTTGGCACCACATGCCACAGAAGCCTTTAAGAGCAACAGACAGCCCATGGCTGACAGGAGGGCTTTTGGTGGTGTGCAGACCCAAAACCTGTGCTACAGCCTCTCCTGGGCAGCTCTCAGGGATTTGCAAACCTCAGGTGAGCAGTGGCTGGCTGTGCTGTTCTCAAGGCTCTTTGCAAAGTGGTCACAGGTCAGGCACTGGCACAAGACCTGAATCTGCATTAACTTTGTAAAAACCACATCTCATGACTCCCTGGGACTCTGCCTAGCCCAGCTAGGGCTGCATCCCCAAGGGCACTCTCAACTCTGGGTCAAAAGTCCCAGCCCAGGGGCCGGCCGAGTGGCTCAGCTGGTTAAGAGCTCGCTTGGGAGTGCCAGCTCTAAGTGGCAGGACTGCGGTTCAGATCCCACATTCAGGGCCAGTGACACTCGCCCTCTACAGCTAAGATGAACAACAGCTCGACCTGGAGCTGGGCTGCTGTGAGTCGCCAGCGATGGCGTAGGCTGCAGCGGGGCTGCAGTGAGCTGCCATGAGCTATGTGAGTGGCTGGCAGCCAGCATGAGTGGCCGGCAGCTGGTGTGACCTGCCGGGAGCGCTGTGAGCAGCCGACCAATGACCAGCGACCAATTGCCTCACCCGGGAAGAGCACAATGATCATACCATCATGGGCCAGTGAAGCGATGTCCTCCACAACTAGACAGAAGAACAAAAACAGCAATTTGTCTATCTGTCTGTTTCCTTCCCTGATTCCCCAATGCTGTTCCCCTCCCCCCAACTCCCCAATAAAAACCTTTAAAAAAATAAAAGTCCCAACCCACACACCTAAGGAGGCATTTTATTTATAAGCAGCCAGCAGCTGGTATTAGGCCTAGGGGCCCTGGGCTTTCACTAAGCTGCCCGAAGCCCAATTCTGGTGGCAGCCAGCCTCAGTTCACAGTGAGGCCACCCCCACATGTCTCTAGGTCTAGCACAGGCAGTAGCTAACCACATATACCTTTGTGGCTCTTACCATGTATCTACGGGCTGAACACATGGAGGCTGCAATTGGCCTGTATAGGAGCCCCTCGCAAGAGACACTAGAAACAACACCCTGAGGCATGCTTCAAACCACACCAGAGCATCACTTGGTTAGCCCCACAAGCGACATGCCCAAAGGAGGTTCTCAACAGGCATAAGAGCCCATAGGGGTGAATCTCCCTCTGAGGAGTCAGCCCCCACACAGCAGATCATACACTGTGAGTGTAGCCCTTCCTCACAGTCAGTCACCCTGGGAGGCAATCTCACCCACTGATGGGCCAAAAGCAATCAAGGTTCAACTACAACAGAAAAACACACACAACACACTGAAGGGACACTCCTGGAACACAGGAGGTCAGGGAGACTGCACCATTGGACCACACAGGACACCTACTACATAAGGCCATTCAGCAGAGACTGAGACACATAGGAGATCTACCTAATGCACAGAAGCAAACAGAGAGGCAGCCAGAATGAGGAAACTAAGAAACATGTCCCAAACAGAACAACAGGAGAAACTTCCAGAAACAGAACCAAATGAAAGGCAGGCACCCAACCTACCAGAGATTAAAACACTGATTATAAGAATGTGTAAGGAACTTAGGAAGAATTTCAAAGAGAGATACAAAGCATAAAGGAGGAAATAGAAACATAAAAAAGACCAGTCAGAGATTAAAAAAAAATACAATATTGACTAACAAAAAGACAAAGATCAACAGTAACACTATGATAGTGGGGGCTTTAACACTCCACTGACTCCAATGGATAGATCTTCCAGACAGGTAATCAACATGGAAACAGAGGCCTTAAATGACACACTAGACCAGAAGGATTTAATTGATATTTTTAGAGCATTTCACCCCAAAGCAACAGAATATACATTCTTTTTAAGTGCACATGGAACAGTTTTCAAGTTAGACCACATATTAAGCCATAAAACAAGTTTCAAAAATTTATGAAGACTGAAATCATATCAAGTGTCTTCTCTGACCACAGTGCTGTGAAACTAGAAATCAATTTTAAGAAAAAAACACCTGAAAAACCTGCAAACACATGGAGGCTAAATAGCATGCTACTAAATAGCGAGTGGGTCAACAATGAGATCAAAAAAGAAATCAAAAGATACCTTGAGACAAACAAAAACCAACACACAACGACTCAAAATCTGTGGGTTGTAAGAGGGAAAGCAGTACGAAGAGGGAAATTCATAGTAATGGAGGCCTACCTAAACAAACAAGAAAAATTTCAAATAAACATTCTAACTTTACACCTAAGGAACTGAAACTAGAACAGCAAACAAAACTGAAAGTAATTACAAGGAAAGAAATAATAAAGATCAAAGGGGAACTGAACAAAATGGAGTCTAAAAAAATAATAAAAGACATCAATAAACCAAGAGCTGGTTTTTCAAAAGATTTTTTAAAAATTGACAAAACCCCTAACCAGACTCATCAAGAAAAAAGGAGAGAGGATCCAAATTAATAAAATCAGAAGTAAAACAGAGAAATGACAAATGACAAGACAGAAATACGAAAACGTTTAAGAAAATACTATGAGCAACTATACACCAACAAATTGGACAATCTGGAAGAAATGGATAAATTCTTAGAAGCATACAATCTTCCAAGGCTGAATCAAGAAGAACCAGAAAATATGAACAGACCTATTACTATTAATGAAATTGAATCAATAATCAACAAGCTCCCAACAAACAAAAGTCCAGGACCAGATGGCTGCATGGGTGAATTTCACCAAACATTCAGAAAGAATTAACATCTGTTCTCCTGAAACTATTACAAAGAAACCAGGAGGAGGAAAATCTCCCAAGCTCATTCTACGAGGCCACCATTACCCTGATTCCAAAACCAAAGACACTACAACAAAAAAAAAAAAGAAAGAAAGAAAACTATAAGCCAATATCCACATTGAACATAGATGCAAAAAAAACTCAACAAAATATTAACAAACAGGATTCAGCAATACATTAAAAAGATCATACAGGGGCTGGCCAAGTGGCTCAGTTGGTGAGAGCAAGTTCTGAGCAACAGGGTTGCTGGTTCGATTCTCACATAGGCCAGTGAGCTGCATCCAAGCTAAGCTGCCACTGAGTTAGTGAGAGTGTGTACTCTTAACAACAAGGTTGCCGGTTCGACTCCCACATGGGATGGTGGACTACACGCCCCTCCACCCCGCAACCCCCCCGCAACTAGATTGAAAGCGGCAACTGCACTTAGAGCTGAGCTTGTGCCCTCCACCACTAAGATTGAAGGACAACAACTTGACTTGGTGCTGATAGGTCCTGGAAAAACACAATGTTCCCCTTCCCCAACTCCCCAACACCTTTCCCCTCCCCAGTTCCCCAATAAAATCTTCAAAAAAAACCAAACATCATACACCATGACCAGTTGAGATGTTAATGGGGAGTATCATGTTAATTGATTTGTGGATAGTGAACCAACCTTGCATTCCAGGAATACAAAATAAAAAATAAAAATCATATGGTCATATCAATAGATACAGAAAAAGCATTTGACAAAATCCAGCATCCGTTTATGATTAAAACTCTCAACAAAGTGGGAATAAAGGAAACAGATCTCAACATAGTAAAGGCCATATATGACAAACCCACAGCTAATATCATACTCAATGGGTAAAAGATAAAAGCATTCCCTTTAAGCTCAGGAACAAGACAAGGATGTCCATTTTCACCACTTTTATTCAACATAATATTAGAAGTTCTAGCGACAACAATCAGACAAGAAAAATAAATAAATAGCATCCAAATGGAAAAGGAAGAAGTAAAATTATCATTATTTGCAGATAACATCATACTATAGAGAGAGAACCCCAAAGATTCCACCGAAAAAAAATATTAGAACTGAAAAATGAATTTAGTAAAGTAGCAAGATACAAAATTAATATTCAGAAATCAGGTGCATTTTTATACATCAATAATGAACTAACAGAAAGAGAAATTAAGAAAATAATCACATTTACAATTGCATCAGAAAAATTACATACTTATAAATAAATTTAATCAAGGAGTAAAGACCTGTATTCAGAAAATTGTAAGACATTGAAAAGAAAAATTAAAGAAGATACAAATAAGTGAAAACATATACTGTGCTCATGTATAGGAAGAATTGAGATAGTTGAAATGTCCATACTACCCAAAGCAATCTATAGAGTCAATGCAATCCCTATCAAAATACTAATGGTATTTTTCACAGAACTAGAACAAATAATCCTAAAATTGATATGGAACCATAAAAAACCCCAAGTAACCATGGCAATCCTGAGATAGACGAACAAAGCTGGAGATATTATGTTATCTGATATCAAATTATACTACATGGCCATAGTAATCAAAATATCATGATATTAACATAAAAACAAATCATTGGAACAGCATAGAGAGTTCAGAAATAAATCCACGCCTATATAGTCACTCAATCTATGACAAAAGAAGCAAGAGTTTACACTGGGGTAAAGACAGTCTATTCAATAAATGGTACTGGGAAAACTGGACAGATACATGCAAAAAAAATGAAACCATCTTCTTATAACACATACAAAAATAAACTCAAAATGAATTAAAAACTTATATGTAAGACCCAAAACCATAAAACTCCTAGAAGAAAATAAAAGCAAGTAAACTCTCAGACATTACTGCTCTGTTTCCTCAGGCAAGAGAAACAATTAAAAACAATAAACAAATGGGACTACATAAAATTAAAAAGTTTTTTCACAGCAAAGAAAATCATCAACAAAACGAAAAGAGATCCTACTAAATGGGAGAAGATATTTGCCAATGATATATCTGATAAAGGTTTAATATCCAAAATTTATTTTTAAAAAAACTCATACAACTCAACACCAAAAAAACAAACAGTCCAATTAAAAAGTGGGCAGAGGACCTAAATAGACATTTCTCCAAAGGGACATACACATGGCCAATAGACATATGAAAAGATGCTCAACGTCACTAATCATCAGAGGAATGCAAATAAAAACCACACTGAGATACCTTCTCACACCTGTCAGAATGGCTATCATCAATAAATCAACAAACGACAAGTGTTGGCAAGGATGTGGAGAGCAAGGAACCCTTGTGCACTCTTGGTGGGATTGAAATTGGTGCAGTTGCTATGGAAAACAATATAGAGGTTCCTCCAAAAATTAACAATAGAACTATCTTATGACCTAGCAAGTCCACTCCTGGGTATCAATCCAAAAAAGTCCAAAACATTAATTCAATAAAATATATGCACTCCTATGTTTACTGCAGTGCTATTCACAATAGCCAAGATATGGTAACAACTGAAATGCCTTTCAATAGATGATTGGATAACGAAATTGTGAGTTTATACAATGGAGTATTACTGTGCCATAAAAAAGAATAAAATCTTACCATTTGCCACAACACAGATGGACCTAGAGGATATTATGCTAAGTGATATAAGTCAGACTGAGAAAGACAAATACCATATGATCTCACTTATATGTGGATTCTAAAGAACAGAATAAACAAACAAACAAAACAGAAATAGACTCATAGACACAGAGAACAAACTGATGGTTGCTAGATGGGAGGGTGTTTGGAGGACTGGTGAGAAAGATGAAGTGGTTAGGAAGCACAAATTGGTAGTTACAAAATAGTCACGGGGATGTGAAATACAATATGAGGAATATAGTCAATAATGTTGTAAAACTGTGTAAGGTGTCAGATGGGTGCTGGACTTGAAGTGGGTATGATTTCATAAGTTGTATGGATGCCTGGCCACTGCACTGTACACCTGAAACTAGTAAAAAATAGGATTGAATGCCATCTATAATTAAGATGATAGATAGATAGATAGATAGATAGATAGATAGATAGATAGATAGATGATAGATAGATAGATAGATAAATGATAGATAGATAGAAAGAAAGAAAGAATAGATAGTCACAGGGGGCAAAGTACAGCATAGAGAATATAGTCAGTGGTATTGTAATAGCTATGTACGGTATCAGATGGGTAATAGACTAGTTAGGGTTATCAATTTGTGAGGGTGTAAATGTCTAATCATTATCTTGTTTTGTACACCTGAAACTAATAAATAAAAAATCCACTATGGGCTCCCTGCTTCCAAGGTATTTCGTGCAGTGCACACATCTGTGGTCCCTGATCTTTGACAGAAAACAAGAGAACCACGCACAGAGAGGACAATTGGACATTATGCTCAAGCTATCTAGACCTTTTGCTATGTGACAGCCTTTGGCTAGAATAAATCTTCTCTTTAATGCTGTTGCTCTATCATTTGCTTTTTCAATAATAAACCTAGATATATAAGCATTGAAAGAAAAAAACAAAGAATGCAAAGAGCATGATCATGACAGTGTACTTGATTTGTCTCTGCTTGATAATTTAAGACCATGAAGGGACAACATGATGTAGAAGTTCCCTATCCTGAGTCTACTGTCTGCCATCCTCACTCATCAGCTTCCCAGTGACTTGTAGCCATCTCGAGCACACACTCACTGAGTCACTTTATCTATAAAGACAAATGTGTTTTGCCATAAGTTGGCAATACCTTAGAACCAAAACACATATTATAATCAAAAATTATCTTCAGAGGCTCAAAGGAAAACACTTCCCTTCTACAGGTTTTTTGCAGAGGGTATAGTGTCTGTTCTAAGATCACAGTGGTGAAATGTGCTACAAGTCAACCAAAAGCCATTAGCACCTACCTTGACGTCTTATCTTACTTAAATAAATATCCTTTAAAGAGAAAGACACTAAACAAATGGGTAAATTTCAAGACTTAACTTCTGGGAACATCATTAGTATTATATTAGATGGTAAGCTTTATTGCCTCTATACTTCAAGAAAAACATTCCATCTTGAATAATTCTTGCTGTAATCATTGGAAAATCTGGCTGTGTTCATTCATAGAAGTTGAGGAAATACACCCTAGGCCTTTTAAACCAAAACATCACCCTTCTCTCCAGAACTCCCACCATGCAGCCTCTCTCCTTTAGAAGGGCAGTGTTTCTGAGGTTCAAAAAAGGGAAGGTGAAAACAAGAGTGAGGTAAGGGAGGAGAGTGACTCTATGGGGTAATGATGAGGATGAGGATGAGGATGAGGAGAAAGAGGAGAGGAGGAAGAGGAGGAGGAGGAGGAAGAAAGGAGGA
>NW_017731750.1:652534-679428 GCF_001890085.2 Hipposideros armiger | reverse complement strand
AAGGAGGAGGAGGAGGAGGAGGAGGAGGAAGAGGAGGAAGAAGAGAAGGAGGAGGAGGAGGAATAGGAGGAGGAGGAGGAGGAGGAGGAGGAAAACTAACCATCTCTCTTGCAGCTGCTAAGTGGCAAAACTCTGTTGCAGCTGGGCTAAGTGGTATAGATCTGAGGAACTCCAGAGAATTTCTCCATCAAGATCAGGTAGACTTTAGGAGGAGGATGAAGAGGGTGAAGAGGTAAATACATTATGATGGAAGGAGACTAGGTTTTGGGTGGTGAGCACACAACAGAGTATATAGATGTATTATGAAGTTATACACCTGAAGTTTATATAATGTTATTAACTGCTGTTACCCCAATCAATTTAATAAAAAATAAATAAATAGGAAAAAAAGTTCAGGTAGGTTTCAATTCCTATTTTTATAGCAAATTGGTCCTCTCTTCTTCACTGCATAAAGAAACTGCTAAATTGGGCCGGCCGAGTGGCTCAGTTGGCTAAGAGCTCACTCAAGAGTGTGAGCTCTGAGCAGCAGCAGTTTGAGTCCCGGCCTGAGCTGAGCTTCCAACATGTGGCAGGATGGCTCAGCTAAAAAAAGAAAAGAAAAGAAACTGCTAAGTATGATTTTAGAACTTTCTATAACGTTTCATTAGCTTTCAATTCAACAGCTAGGAACCATCTCTAAGCTAATTTATATGGTCTTTGGTGATTCTAAAATATACCTGCTGGAGCCAGCTGAGTGGTTCAGTTGGTTAAGAGCTCGCTCAAGAGTTTGAGCTCTGAGCAACAGCGGTTCGATGCCTGGCCCGAGCTGAGCTGCCGTTGAGCTGCCAAAAGGTGGCAAGATGGCTCAGCTAAAAAAAAATAAAATAAAATATACCTGCCAATTCTTTGATACTCCTCCCTTTAAAAGACGGAACCTAATTCCACTTACCTTAAGTGTGGACATGTTTAGTGACTCACTTTTAACAAATACATGTGGCAGAAGTAACAATATGTGACATCTGAGACAAAGTCATAAAAATGATCATTTATTCTAGGAAAAGCCAAATTCCAAGTCATGAAATCACTCAAGCAGTCCCATGGGGAGGACTTCATGGGAGGAACTCAGGCCTCCAACCAACAGCCACGTGAGTGAGCTTAGAATTAGATTCCTCAGCCCCAGTCAAGCCTTCAGATGACTGCAGTCCCAGAAAATGTCTTGACTGCAATCTTTTGAAAAACATTGGGCCAAACTAGCCATCTATGCCACTCCTAAATTCCTGATCCACAAAAACTGTGAGGTAAAAATGGTTTTTTGTTTGTTTCTTTCTTTGTTTGCTTGCTTGCTTGCTTGTTTTAAACCAGGAAGTCTTGGAATAATTTGTTAAATGGTAAGATAGCAATACAAGCCTCAATGTAAATTCAGTGTTCTTCTGGCTTGAGAATTAGAAAGTAGAAATGACCATTTTGATAGAAAAAAATTGTATTTTAAATGGCTGTCCTAGCTCATCACCTCCTTTGTAATGATCTGGAGCAATGTTTATATGAGATGCCCTAAATGCAACACCAGTGAACCATCCCTGCTAGAACATATTGCTAACATCACATCCCTGAGTAGTCCCAGGAAACAGTTGGACCTGCTGTTGGCCAATTACCATCAGGAGAGACAGCCCAGTATCAACGAAGCCAACATCAAAATTGCAGCCAGATGGATAACACCGAACAATTCCACTCACAGGTTAACTTATTTAAATATCTGGGAAAGTACTGTGGGGCTCAATTACCTTAGTAGATCTATTAGGATGCATTTCTGTTGACAGTGGTTCAACAGGAACAATTTCAAAGTTATTTTATGATAGAAATGAATGGTTGGTAACTCCTATGCCTCAAATATTCCAAGTTAAGGTCATTCTTTATGATGCAGGTTCTTAAATTTTCATACCAAGATATCACTTCTGCCTACTATCTCAAGCAGGGCTCTTAAGAATAGAAACCAGAGAAACATGTTCTACAGCAGGTACTTAAAATCATCTAATGATTAGGCTTTCTAAACTACAATCTGCCCTCATCTCTCTGCCTCTACATAGTCTAAGATTAGCACCCATCCTTCATTGACAATCACACCATCATAATTCACTACTACTAGTGAAAATAGGTTTTTTAAAATCCTTAGAAATTATAGGGAGAGGAAAAGTTGAAAGCCATCAGCATCTCTGAGATAACAATACAAAATACTTGTATACTAGGTATTTTTATTATGGGCCAAGGGCTCCTATTTAAAATGCAGATGAGAATACTATTCTTCCAATGGGACACTTTAAGGCTGTCATTGAAATAACATAACTCATGTTACCATCTTGCCCCAACCAATTGGAAGCTTGAAGCTAAATGTAATGCTCATTCACATGTATTAATTTTAGGAGCTGTCATGTTTTTTCTTCCTCTGTAGATGTAGATTTTTATTTTCTATTTCTATCCTGACAGCCTTTGCAGCTCATATTTCTTCTTTTATCATATGATGTCTCAATCTCTTTTAGAAACAGGTAGCATATACATTACAAAGGAATAAAATGAAAGTGGCAGGGATGGTACTCAGGTTTCCTTCTTGGCCATAGCTATCAAAATACATTTTCAGAAGAAAATGTAAAAAACCACAAAAAAAAAACTTAGATAAATGTCCCTTTAAGAAGTGAGCCTTTGGAAGCAGTTACTTTCAGAGAAATCCCTCCATGGCTCTGCTAACAAATCTTCACAACTCTCCACAAAAGACTTTTCAAGGCTCAAAGGCAGGTCAAGCCTCCAGGAGGAAGGTACCAACATAGATAAAAGATCCAGGTTGTAAAGCTAATTCCCGGATGGGAGCAGAGCTGTGCATCTGGCATTGCTCCCCTTGTTGGATGACGGGGTTCATTGTTTATGTTTTATTGCCTCCTCTGGAGGAGTGAACTTTGAGACAACAGCTTTCTCAGATAAGAGTTGTGAGCTTCTCTTCTTGTGACAGTAATGTTTCTGCCTCCTTAAAACCCCTTTTGAAAAGCCTGCAGAAGGAAGTGTCTCAAAAAAGGCAAGTAGGGTGTGCCTCTGGGATTTTAAAATCAACCAGCAAAAGTAGAGAAGAGAAAAAAAGGAGTGGGGGAGAGTCTTCTTTACAAGTAAGTACATGATGGACCAGATGGGTGGGGATGGGGAGAGACCCTTCAGCGACACAGGAGCCAGCCCTCTGCTGGCATGAACTCATGCCCACCACCAGCCCTTTCCAGGCTGCAGGCGCCTCTGCTCTTGGTAAGCAGCTAGCTGGGCTCACACAGAGCTTTAAAAATATCTCTCCACCCACTGAAAGTTTGATTCATCTGCCAAGTTCTCACCTATGTGTCACAGTGGTGGCAGTGATCTATATGATAGTGACATGAGAGTGCAGGGAAGGCACAAAGGGTCTTATCTAGCAGGGAGGAAGAGTCAGTGCATAGAAGTTAAAGGGCATGAGTTATGAAGACAGGGGGCAGTTTGCATCCCAATTCCAATACATGCTAAATACACTATCCTGGACTGGGTGATTTAACATCTCCATTTTCCGCATTTGCAAAAATGGGGTTAATAATAGTACCTGCATTATAAGATTACTGAAAGGATTGAATGAGTTAATTCATATAATGCACTTTGAACACTTTCTATCACATAGCACTCAATAAATTTCACCTGTGACTATGATGATGAGGCTGATCATAATGAAGATGATGACGACGACGATGACGATGTTGAAACTTAAGGGATGAATAGGTTGTTTCCAAGGTAAAAAAGATCACTTCTGACAGAAGCTTTACAACCATAACACTGAACAAAATATATAAAACAACTGTCTTCAGGCACTAGACAATAGGCAGTACAAACCTGTAATGGCGGGGTGAATGGAAATTCACACACAAACCCGTGTTCACCCTGGCTTTCTGCCTGGGGACAATTTCCCAAGGACAGTTCATACTTTGGGCTAGAATCTGTGAGGTAAGGCAGCAGAGAAGAAACCGCTGCAGAGTGGACCTTGAAGCCTGTGTGTGGGTTCCTTCTGAATTCTTGGCTAAAGGCTGGGATATACCAGTTGTACCAGGAAGCAGCTGCTATGAGTTTGAGAAGAGAAAACAGATAAGTAGAATTGAAGCAGCCCTAGGAGATATCAGAAAAGCCTAATTACTACCCCAGGCATCCAGCTGAGACACTAGAAAGATCACACTGTAAGAGTAAGGAACTACTTTAGACCCACCCTAACCAAGCCCTGAAGAGAACCACAAAAAAAAAACAAAAAAACCCCCAGCGTTTGGAGGCTGAATCTCTGCCAAGTTAGAGAGGCTTGGGACCCACTTTGGGATTTCCACAGATCTACCATAACAAAGCATAAAATCAAACCCATACATGTTTAAGGTGGTCAGCTAATAATTGAACTACTTGTTAGAGCAAAAATCAGCCCTGATCTTCAGAGAAAGATAACAGAACACAGAGTCTCTATAGCATAGTGTTCACAACATTCAGTGTACAGTCAAATGTTAGTAGGCATGCAAAGACAGAAAATAATTTGACCATAATCTAATAAAGATAATAGAAACCAACCCCCAGATGGTCCAGAGTCTAGATACTGGATTTAGTACATAAAGACTTTTATTAGCTATTATAAATACAGGAAAATATGTCCAAAGAATTTTTTAAATACTGTTTTAATGAGTAGACAGAGTATTTAATCAGAGAAATTGAAACTATAAAAAAAACAAATTAAAAATTTTAGAACTGAAAAAATTGTATGTGGGGGGACATTGAAAGAAAGGGGGAGAGAGAAAAAGCAAATGCTGCAATATTAACAATTAAATGAATGGTATACAGGTATTTACTGTACTTTCCAAAACCTCTGTGGATTTGAAAACTTTTTAAAGATTAAAGAAATATTAAACATGTATATATTTGTAGGACAAGAAGAAAAGTGTTACAAGCGGAGGGATAACCTAATCAAGTGTGTAACGAGCAGCACCCCTCCAATGAAATGGACCTGAATGATACAGGGTGATACCATGGACGAGGTATAAGGAGATGGGGTCCTGAGGACTGTAGTTGTCTAGGAGATGGCGATGTGGCCAAAGACAATGCAGTGTGGTCAGAGAAAAAGGACCACTCACAAAATAAGTTGATCTGTAGGACTTTGCCAATTCTATGTGGGGAAGTAAGTGAAAAAAAGGAATCAGGAGGACTCCCAAACTACCACTGTGGCTAACTGGGGATAATGTGATATCATTTCCTGAGAAAAATTCCAGAGAAGGGGCAGCTTTGAAGAAAAAAGGAAATGTGTATGGATTTGGATCTTTGGAGTTTAAGAAAATTATGGGACATCTATGCAGGACTATAGGTAGCAAGTCTGCAGTTGAGGAAAGAGGCAGGAATTGGAGGTATAGACCCGGAGGTGATCAGCATGGAGATGCCCGTGGGGAGGACAAAAGAAGCCAACCCAGGGCCAGCAGTGTGTACAGGGTGGGCAGGAAGAGTGGAAATGAAAAGAGGTAGGAGGAGAGACAGGTGATGGCATGATGCCAAGGCAGTGACAAACTTCAAAACCAAAGGAGTGACAAACACTGCCAGATGCTGCAGAAAGTCCAGAAAACAGAGTCCACAGGATTAGGCAAACAGGAGGTCACTGAGGACACTGGCCTGTGTCAAAGCATGACACTGGAACAGTTAAGTGCAGTTAGCCAACTATTAAAATGGGGCTTCGTGATGGAAGGGTGGCAGATTGATACGTGCACTCGCAAACTAAAATGAAAATGCCCCAGAAATATATGTATGAGCACATCACCAGAAATACTAATTTTGAGATAAGTATACATGTCAGAGCCTGAGGAGAACTTTCACTAATCGCAACACTAATGAAACTGGAGAAATAACTTTCATCCATCCTGGGAACTACAGTGGTACATATAGCAGGAAGACTTTGACTCACCACCATTGTTTGCTCCTGCCAGGGACCCACAGGCTACACTGACCACCAAATCAACTGTTTTCCATGGTGATCTATTCCCCAACCCAAACCCACCTCAGCAGCACCCCTTTCCTAAGCTTCTTTGCGGAACACACCTCTGAAGTAACGAGAGCCATGGGATGGTGTGTCCCACCCTGGATTACCCACAGGGGAAAGATGAGAATCAGAATGTTTCTGGGGTCACTGAATGCTGGACACCAGTCTGGGAACAGGAAGGAGAGCAGGAGAAGGGAGAGAAAGGAGTTTTATAATTCTGTGGCATAGGGAGCAAACCCAACAGTAGGGGCAACCAAGATCCCACTTCTGCCCAGCAGTTGTGGACTAGAAGAATGTCTACTAGAAACTGGACTCTCTAGTCTGGGGATGGAAAAGAGAAAATTATGCCAGATCTGGGATAAAATGAAGATAGAATAAAAAAGGCTAAAGACTCTTTATAAACCTTGTTTGCTGACATATACTGGGCCTCCAAAGAACTTTGTTGAATCACAAGGCAGAACAGAAAAAAAGTAAAAGGAACCATATAAAAACATCTGCTGATGCAAAATAAAGGAATAAAGGTAGCATTAGCTGGAAGAGTTGGATAAAAAGGCTTTTATTATATATCTAATTTATGACAAGAAACAGAAGAGATTTCCACAAATGGTACCCAAGTTATTCTCATTAAGACAACTAAGAGAGAATAAAAATATATGGTCCCAACAGAAGAGGAAGAGGGAACCACAAGGAGAGCATATCCTAAGACCACAGCATCAACAAAAAGGGGGATGGTTAGATTATATCCTAATAGCTGCAAACTAGAAACAATCCAAACAATCGAGAATAGAACAGATAAATAAATTGAGGTGCAGTTAAACACAATGGAACGTTTTAAGTTAATAAAAATGAATGAACTCCAGCTACCTTCGAAAGCATGGTTGAGTCTCACAACTATAATGTTGAGAGAAAGAGGCTGACACAAAAGAATAGATATGACATGACCCCACTGAGATGAAGGGAAAACACAAACACAATTAAACAAGACAGTAAGTCAGGGCAGTGGTTGTCTCCGAGGCAGAGGAATTGGGAAGGGCCTCAGGGAGGACTTTGAGATGCCGATCATACCATGTTCCTTAACCTAGGTGGTCCTTGCATGAGTTTTCATGTTCAATAATAATTGAACTGTACATTAATACTTTTCTGTATTATACTTGGACCAAATGTTAAAAAAAAAAAGGAGGAGAGCTATTGAAATAAAGCCAGGCTACAAAGAAACAGAAACTTTCACCATAATGAAAATAGGCTCTTAAGGCAATAATAAAACAAAAATTTTAAGGACTGCAAACAACTAAATCAATGACGTGGAAGACATACTCAGGAATGAATGCAGAAGTTCAAAAGGAGAAAAATAATGTGAGAAGAGACATATAATGTGAAAAACAAATGAAGCTTTAGCATTAAAATGAGAGGCGTTCTTGAAAGGAAAAAAAAACAGAAAGATGTGAGAGCACACTAACCTAAGCTCAGATGAAGACCTGACAGCACTCTAGGGAGCTGAGACTATTACTAGCAAAAATAACGTGAGATACCTATGCCCAGACATTTTACAACTGCTACGAGAAAGCCATGAGGAGAGCAGACCCTAACGTCACAACTGCAACAGAAGGCAGTGTCAAATAGCCTCAAACTGGAAACCCAAATATCCATCCTGAATAGATGGATATAGAAATAGAGGTATATTTACATACAATGGAACACCATCTATTTATGAAAATGAATGAACTTCAGATAGAGGTGAATTTAGTTTAAGACAGGATCACTAGATTATTCAATAAATAGCACCACAAAAACTGTTTTTTAAAAATTAGAATTCATATGTCTAATAAAATTTCACATGACCCACTGTAAAAATGCAAAATACTGATAATTAATTTTGTATACACATAAACTCCCTGGGTAGATTGCAAACTCCTTGGAGACAGGCAACAAATATTGTACTTATTTGATTTCCTCGTCTACCCGGAAAGCATTTGGGTAAACATTCCTATAATGAATGAATGAACAGGAATGAACAAATGAATGAATTAATGAATGTATGAATGTCTCAATCAACTATTTGATTCATTGTAGCTAAATTTGTTTGTTGGGTGATTTCCAACTCCAATCTGGCCAACTTAATGCAGCTTTACATTATTTCCTCCTGAGCTTTATGTAAGGAGAAGAAACAAACTTCCCAGAATGCATGGCAACTGGAGCTGGCCTGCATGGAGAGAGCTCTCGTCATGCCTGTTCTAAGAGGGGACCCACCCATGGACTGGGCGCCTTTGACCCTTACCTTGAAAGAAAGGGGCACTCCGTCCCTAGTGATAAACACTAACCAGGTGGAGCAACCTGCCTGCGGTCGACCTTAAACAGGAGGCTGCAGGATGAGAAGAGCAGAGCAGTGAATGAGGATGGTACCCAACTAACTAATGTCGGTGCCGAAGGTAGCCAGACAGACCACAAAAGATGCTTCAGTGTCCACGGTGTCCAACACGTCAACTCCCTGTGCAACACCAGAGACCTCTGAGGATAAATGAGTGGCCTCACACAGCAGGACTATAGCTTGACTTGAGCAGCCTCAAGAGAACAGCAAGCAGGCAAGGGCTTGGAAACCCTGGCTTCCTGAAGATCCAGAAAGCAATCATCTGAACTGATCCAGGCCACCTGGTTTTCAGGCCCTGCCCACCTGCTCTAAACTAAGCCCACATCTGCACAGCCCCGCTCGGAGTCCCACGATGCTCGTATGAAAGCATGAGCAGTCGTAACTCAGGGGTCACCTTGGCAAAAAAATAAAGAAGTAGCAGGAATCTTCCATCAGAAAATAAATGGCCCCTCTCCAGGCTGAGAGCCCAGAATATGCTCCTGCTGGACAAATACAGCGTCTTCACCAGCCAGCCTCTAGTCCACCAGGGCCCTGCCAGGCGTTCTCTGCTCAGCCTGCCCACCTGGGATCGAGGGTTGTTAGAGTCACTCGCCGCTCACCTCACCTGCTGAGAAGGTAGGTGCCTTTCAGCCCTGCTCAGCTGCCTGGGCCTGGGTGAAACAGCTCGTGAACTCTGATGTTTGCCCAATAACTTGGAGGGTATTTCAGCCAGGTGCCCAGGGGAGAAGGGTTGAAATCTAGCCCACGGTCCTCTTGAAAAGCTGTGTACCCTGGAGTTGGCCCAGATTTAATAAAGAAACAGCCGGTGCTCTGAGAAATCTTAGAGAAATCATCTCTTGATTATTCATGGCAAAGATGGGAGGGAGGAGGAAAGCAAATAGAAAGCCACAGATGATGTTCAGACTTCATTTGGTTAATAATCCCAGCCTCTCCAAGAGTTGACAGTTCCAGGGCCTCCACGCTGCAAGTCCCTCTGAGGCTCCTGCTAACCACCCCCACCAGGAGACCTACACAAACACAGGGCAAATCCACCAAATCCATGCACCACCGACCCTGACTTCCACTGGGAATGGACGCCTCAGGCTACAGAAAAGCCTGGGCCTTGCTACACACGCCCAGCCTCAGCCTCCCTGTATTCACCAGAACGGGGTCACCTCGGAGGCAGTCAAGGCTCTCTTGCTTGCTTCTGTGTCCTGCATCCAAATGTTCTCTGGCCAGCTGAAGGCCAGGGGATATGAGGGTGCTCGCCGCTCTGGCCTCCAGTCTGTCCATACTACAGTGAGCAGCGGCTAGCCCGAGGGGTCTGGTTTCACCCGCAGCATCTTCACTTCCTCTGACGTCCCCTGGCCTGTCCTCTGGACCCAGCCCTCTGTCCTCTGACATGTCACGGCTGGCTCGCTCATGTAAATAAGCAAGCCTTTAGATAAGCAAACAAAATGAACAAGGGCCAGGAAAGCTATCAGGTAGCCCCACCTGCGCTCCCCTCATCTCCTCATGATGGTAGAGCATGTTTGGCTCCCCTGGCCAAGAATCCTTCCGCCTCCCCTTGTGAGAAATGTGCACAGAGAAAGCACACTGGTTCGAACCTTTACATGGAAAGGTAAAGGCATGGGCCCTCTGGGTAACTCTGACATCTCCATTTTAGAAAGTAAATTTAGGCTTTACGTTTTCAGATGTGTTGCAGGGAAGACAGCACTCCACAACACCAGGGAAAGCCGATTCTGGTTTAGCCTCAGCAGATGTGCATCTAGGCAAACATCTGGTTGAATCAAACTCATTCTCTATTCTAGAAAAACTTCCTTCTTTCTTATTTTAATTTTTAATTTTTTTTATTGGAAGTTGATTTACCAGTGGGGATACAATGTGACACTGTCCAAGGACAAATTCAATCATTGTGTTCTCAGATTTGTCTCCATGCCCAACCCTGCCCTGAATACCCAGCTCTGAACTCTGTTACGGAGGAACAGAGGCAATAAAAATAACTGCTGTCCATTCCACCTCGACATGGCTTCCAGATGATTCTAATCCTGGCAGGATTCAAGGCACCATGGCCTGCAAGTCAAGAGACAACCATTAGCAGGGCGTAACCCTCCCCCACAGCTGGGCCCCACCATAAATGACAATATGGAAACATGACAACAGCATTGATGATAAAGATTCCATAAACTGGAAAATACATTTGGGGAGTTGAAGGCTATCCCTCCTGTTAGTATCCAAGGAACCTGAAATATCTTTTATAGATATTTTCAGGCTCCAAGGTTATTTAGGCAGAATTTATATCTGAACTGTTTCCCGGCACACCAGTTACACATGGCCAGAGCCTGGCACTCTCACCGTAGGTGCACAGTAGCCACAGGTGCCCCACCAGTGGCTAAAAAGTTACCCTCAGGACGGGCTCCTTACCATCCAGCTCCTCCACAGAAATGTTAGCAAGCTGCTCACTGTCGCTGCCCGCAGACAGGGATCGATTGAGGTAATTCCCCTTGTACAGCAGGCCAGCAGTCACATGGTGGAAAGGCATCTTCTCCCTGTTCGCAAGAGAAGGGAGGCGAGGAGAAAGACATCGTCACTCATCCCTCCTTTCCTTCCTTAAAGGCCCGCTCTGGTTTTCAGATGGCTGGTGGTATCTTTTAAATAATAACATTTCTAGAGGGAAAGTAAGAAAATTCCAGAGGACCCGTGGCCTAAACAATTCCCAAATTACCTCAAGTTCTATCCCTTCCTTCACTTTGTCTTACTTCGTTTTGCCCATTTAATCATGAATTTGAACCATGCTGTCCCTGCAGACTGTGGGACACCATGTCATCATGCAGTTGTCTCTCCATGCAAATAAGAATACTCTCTGCTCCTCTCCTCGGCCTGTTAAACTCCTTCTCAGCACTCACAAGAAAGGTCCGCACACCCCAGAAATGGTGGGCTGTCCAGGAACTGCACATCTTGGCTGCGACCCTGCAGAGATCTGAGTGTTTCCCTTTTCCCGGGTCAACAGATAGTCTACTCACACAGCACTTGAAGCACACAGGGAATGCCAGGCCCTAAGTAAATACGCACAAAGGCTGCACCCTAAGAAGCGGCCCCCACGCCAACCAACCCCCAAGGCCCCATCACACTTGCCCTGCTGTAAAGGTGAGTGACACCTGAAGGTGTCCCAGGATGAAGCAGCTTCCAGCACTCTCCCAGGACATTAAAGCATCTCCTTACAGCAGACTAACAAACCCTCCAAGCAGAGCTACTCAGCCAGATGGCCACCACTGGGCCCTAGAACTCCCCACCAGTTCAAGGCAGGTCAGAGGCTCCAGGTTAAGGGAAAAGGATGACAGGGTAGGCACTCAGGAGAAGGAGGAAAGGCAGTTAGAAAGGTGGGCCTCTCCATAGCAGAAAGAGCACAGCTCCCTGTTATACCGAGTGAGCCACTAGGCATATCAGGTTGTGCTTCCCCATCTAGAAAGGGGGCTACAAGGATTGATAAACTGCTGAGTAGAACTACACACTAGGTAGGAAATACAGGGAGTCAATTACAGAGCGGGGTAAAGAACACCTTCTTAACAGAGCTCCCAGTAGGTAAACTGCAGCACTGTAAGAGCTAATCTCCCCATCACTGGGGGCATTCAAGCAGAGGCTGAGGGCCTCCCTGCCAGGGGCTCTGTAGCGAAGAAGTGACCCCTGAGCTCTCCCCATACAGCTATCATTCCCCATGTAAGTCACTTGTAGAGTTCCTTCCAGCACTGAAGTTTGTGTCTGTAGAATAAGCTGGAGTGGTCTGAGCAGCCCCTCTAGGCACTGCTGAGTAACAAAGTGCAAATTACAGGAAGACAGACAACAGAGGCCAGTCTCTGACGATGACTGTTTAAGACACCCAAGCTTTGCTGATTCTCAAACTACACTCAGAAACATCCACGCAATAGCAATCGTCCCTGCTCATGGCAGGCACCCAGGGTAAGAGCTCCTGTCTTCTTTTCCCTGGGACAGTACTGAGAGACGGGCCCAGCAGGACACCCCCCAAGCCCCCAGTCTAGAGCACATACCACCATGTCCTTGTTTGGGATGAAGGCTTCTGACTTAAGAGATCAACCAGTGAGAGTCCTAAAAATTAGGCTTGTTCAAGACCACAGCCAGTTAGGGAAAGAATCCGTTCTCGAATGCATGCCTCCCAAGTGCTGCTTCAACTGAGTGGCCTCAGCTGAGCCCAGACATTTCCACCCGGATGTCAAACTCTCATTTCAAACTCAAGATGTCTAAAAACAAATTAATTATCTTCCTGAAAAACAGGCCACACTTCCTGATTTCTCTATTTCTATCAGAAGTACTTTTGATTCGTCATAACAACTGGGACGACTCTCACAAATATCCTGGACCTTGAACAGTAAGCCGGACACACTGCTGAGGCAACAGCCTCCAAACCCCCTGTCAGCCTCCAAACCCTTGACTCTCTAGGCTAACAGAATGTTCATCCACAGGACGATCATACATGGCAGGGTGCCAGTCACAAAGTGCCCACGCACATGCCAGTTATAAGGTGGACATCTTTAGCTAATTATAGGACAGACATCCCCTCCCAAGCCAAATCTATGCTTACACATAAATAGAAAACAAAAATCTCTCTCTGGAAGAACACTTCAATGACCACCTCCTCTTTTCTCCAGGTTAAATCTCAGATTAAACAGGTTTTAAAACGAGTGTCAGATGTATAATTAGGACCACTCTCCCTTTTCCTAAGGCCAACCCCAATTCTGGAGGCCGTGACCATCTGAGCAAGGACTTGATTCCCATGGTCCAGAAGATGAGAAGTCAACGCTGGCTCCGCCTCCCATGTGCTTTCAGCTCCCTCCTAGCACTGGCCCCAGGAGCCAGGCTACTTCACCAGCTGTTATTTAACCGTTGTCTCAGTCCTTGTAAACATGGGAAGACACCCTTACTGATCTAATCTAATCTCCCTACCTGGAGGGGGCCCCACTCAGGTCACTGAAAACATTCCTTCCCATTTCACCACTCATCACTCTAGTTTCGAAGCATTTCGTAAATATCTTCCCATTATCACCTTTTACCTGGTTGTCTGAAATTTTGGACCCACCCCACAAATTTTTACAGCTGTAGTAACAAGGTTGTGCTCAAAATAACATATCCAAACCACTCCACAGTTCAGTCACAGAATAAATGTTGAGTACTTTGCTGAGAAAACTGGTTGTAACTGAGTCCCATTTGATATATCAACATAATTTGCTTCTGGAAAAAGCAGCTTACAAAATTAGGTACATATTCAATTCCTTCAGTCTCTGCACCCAAATGCTCCATGTCTAGTAGGAAAGAAAACATGTGCAATTGAACCATCATATAAATAAAGTCATATTCAAGAAAGGCGAGAACATTATCTCAAGTAAGCTAAAAACAGCTGCTGCAATTAAGGGCTAAATTTCACTCCAAGCCACCTGGGGAAACCCAAGCTTAAGATTTTCTCTTTGGTGAAGGAAGGGAAACATTCAAGTTCATCAGCAAAGACAAACATGGTCCTGAACTAAAACTTAAAGATGCCATTATATTAAGGGCAATGAACACTATAGATAGATATAGATATAGATATAAACATTTTCAATGGCAATTTTTACTTACTGAAAAATATTAAGTCATGTGAACAACTTTTCTGTAAGGCAGTACAACTTCTTGGTTAAGAATCTGGATTCTTTTAACTAAAACAGCGTTTGATTTACATCCTAGCTCTGCCTTTAATAGCCATGTAGTAAGATACTTATCTTCTGTAAGCCTCAGTTTCCTCCTCTGTGTACATACTGAATAGTATTTATGTAAATATGAAATAAGATAAGCACCGGGAAGCATCGGACTTAGCACCAGGCACATTCTCAATAAATATCAGCAGTAGCTGTTTGCTAAGGACTCTATGAAGCAGGATGCAGGGGGAAAAAGAGGTCAGAGATATCTTAGATTGAAGATAAAAAATGCTGGAGTTTGAAGAAGGGTCAGTGAGGACATGGCAGAGGGTGAGCTTCAGAGAGAAGCTGGCTGGCATTTTGCACCACGGTTTGAGGGACTAGGTGTGTGAGGGGCTGATTACCAGGGTCCTGCTGAGTGGTGAGCAGGGTCAGCAAGCAGCTGGCTGTACTGGGGGGATGGCGCTACTTGAATAGAAAGAATCAGAACTGAAGAAGAGTCTATTTCCTGGGCAGCCGGGAGCCTGGTTCTGTGGTCACATAATGGACAAGGTGTCAGGAGGTTAAAAACAAAAAGAGTGGTTCCTGTTTTAGGGTTAAGGGACTGGTCCATTTCTTGGCAGAATCATAAACCAAGAGCCCCATTCACAATGACATGAGATGATGCCTGTCTATGATGGGAAAGTTTGTGTGTCAACTTGACTGGGCCACAGGGTGCCCAGATATCTGGTTAAACATTATTCTGGGTGTGTCTGTGAGGGTGTTTCTGGATGAGATTAATATTTGAATCCGTAGACTAAAGCAGATTGCCCTCCTTGATGTGGGTGGGCCTCAGCCAATCTGTTGGAGGCCTGAATGGAAAAAGGCACAGAAAGGGAGAATTCATTCTCTCGGCCTGACTTAATCTAGAATACCAGTCTTCTCCTGCCTTTGGACTCCAACTCAAGCTCAGACTAGAGTTTACACCATCATCTTTCCTGGGTCTCCAGCGTGCTTACTGTGGACTGTGGGACTTCTGAGCCTCCATAACCATGTGAGCCAATTCCTTATAATAAGTCATATATGCCCCATTGGTTCTGTTTCTCTGGAGAACCCAGACTAATACACCTTCCATTTTTTCTCTACAGTACCAAAGACCGGGGCATATTGCCATTGGCTGATATTACTGTTATGGACAAAGAGTGGGCCAAGCACAGTTCTGTAGGGCCGCTACAACAGGGCCACTCAGGGTGTGCTCTGTGGACCTCTGCCGGTCATACACTATTTATTGCTGGTCTGCAATGAGATAAGGAGAGTAAAGAAAGACACCACTGACATTTTTATAGCAATCCATAGCATTGTCCCCACATCTAAGCATGTGACCAGTTGACTTGATTTCTTAATATCTTCGTGTTTTATTTTATTTTTCCAGTAATTCATTCTTACTGTATTTTACAAAAGCATCAGTCTGCCAAAGACTGTAACTTACAAAAAAGTTCTCCCCCACAAATGGTATAAGAAGCACTGCTCTAAATTACTTTAAGTTGCAAGATTTCTTATAATGAACCACAGAATGAAGGGAAGAAAAACATCTAAAGAAATGCATTTTAACTTGTCTCTGAAATTTTTTCAAAGAACTCAAGATTTTTTAAAGTCTTAGATGGACTTTGGAAAGGAAGTGGAAGACTTCAGCTGACGTTTGGGCTTTCTGCAGAGTGCCTAGAGTGTGCATGGAATCTATCGCAGACTTGACAGGGATTTCTGTCCTAAATACCAGACAGGCATACAAGGGGCAATATTGACCTTGCATTCTAAAAGTTAAAGAGCCTAGCCAACCCTGATAAGGCCTTTGTCAAATTCCCCTATATATACACCCAGAAAGGCACACAAAACTAATGATATTCCTGACAGCACCAACAGCTATAAAGGAAGGGGTAGAAGAAGCTTCCAGTAAGTCAGCACAGTTAGGATTAGAATGACAATCCACAGTGGCATACCCACACTTTGAATTCAGAAACTAAATAATAGAGTCAGATAGTAAAGCAATAAGAAGAGGTTTCTATCTAACCAAATTCTCTTCCATTTCAGGATCTCAGGATGACCAACTATGACATCAGACAATTAAAAGTAGCCAAGGTCAAATCCCCACTGTCCTTAGTACCACTGTGAAGCAGCAACCCTTGTCCTCTGGCTACTCAGGGATCATATGGACCAGTAGGCAATGGCTAGGAACGAAGGGGTCTAAGGCATGGTATCTGCCCATGAAGATGTGAAATTCGCTGCAGGCACGGGTGACAGTGAGAAGGACCCTAGGAACAATGACATATGGAGATATTCTGGGTTTTTTCTTGTATTGTTTTTTATTAAGAAAGAATTACAGAAGACCCCAGATACTCCCAGAAATGTACATCTCCTTCTCAGAGTCCAAGACTTAAGTTATGGGGACAAGAAGATCCAGCAAAGATAAATGCCAACTAGACACTGGGCATTTGGCTAAGCACTTATAAAACGATTGTGTTCCCTTGTTAAGATCCTGCAAGGGTGTGCCAACTGGCAAAGAGAGTTTGGCTGCAGCTCAAATCAGACAAGAATGAGTAAGCAGAAAACACCAATGTGGAGGTCTGTTTAAAAGTTCTACATCATTAAAAGAGGAAGCACTTTCAATGAGATGTAAAGCAAAAAAGAATATTGTCAACAACGATACGATATGAGACAGAAGACAATTTTACAAAGTTTCTGGCTATATCCTTTAAAACAGGTTCAGAGAGTAAGGTGTATATGAAATAAGGATGTAAATTCATAAGGAAATATCAGAGTAAGGTGAGGAGATATCAAGTTAAACAGAAAAGAGAGCTTGCTGAGAGGCAAGCTGATTTGGAAAAGGTGCAGGCCTTTGCAAAGCCAAGGAAAAATCCAAAACTATTAGCAGAATGGAAATCTACATTAGTGGCAATAAAGAATATTTCAAGCCAACGGAAAATTCAGCAAATAATATAATGCACCCATGGACCCACCAACCAGATTGAACACAGGCTAATATTGTGCCTTATTTTCTTTAGATATTTTAAAAGAAATAATGTATTACACATTGGAGCCCTGCCCACCTATTTTATTGTTCCACTGTCCTTCCCTCCATTGTGACAACTCTATTCTGGAGTGGAATGTAGCCTTCCCATTCATGTTTTTAAATTTTCCTACATTTGGATGTAACTATAGAGAATATATTTATTGTAGTATTGCTGTATATATCTTTAAATTTACATAAGTAATATCACACCAAGCACATGCTTGTGTAACGTGCACATTTCACTCTTTATTAGGTTTTAGGGATTTAGCCAAATCTATACCATACACCTAGTTTTATTTTTAACTGCTCCATAGTTTTCCACTGTATAAATATATTTATCCATTACCCAATTAAAAGAAAAGTATTATGCAATGAATATCCTCATGTGTCTCCTTGTGTACATCTACAGAAACTTCTCTAGCCTGCATACCTAGATAAAATATTAAATATTACAAAAGTTTGTCAAATTGCTCTCCAAAGTGGTTTGATTATTTATCTATTGCTGAATAACAAATGACCCCTGAACTCAGTGACTAAAAACAGCACATATTATCTCACACAGGTTCTGTGGGTCAGGAATCAGGTGTTGTGTAGCTCAGTGGTTCTGGCTCAGGAGGTCTCATGAGGTTACAGACAAGACATTGTCCAGAGTTACCACCATCAGAAGGCATGACTGGGGCTGGAGGACCCACTTCCAAGATGGTTCACTCACTTGGCTGTTCACAAAAGGTCTCACCTTTTGTAGGCCCTACGTGGCAGATGGCTTCTCCCGGGCAAGCGATTCAAGACACAGAGGAGGGGGCCGGCTGAGTGGCGCGATGGTTAAGAACTGGCTTGGGATGCCAGAGGGCCCCAGTTCGGATCCCACATATGAGGGCCAGTGACACTGCCCTCTACAGCTAAGATGCTGAACAACAGCTCAACCTGGAGCTGGGCTGCCGTGAGTCGCCGGCAACGGCTGCACCGTGTGTAGCCAGCAGCCAGCGTGAGCGGCCAGCAGGCAGCGTGAGCGGCCATCCAGAAGCCGGCTACTGATCTGCCTCACCCGGGAAGAGTGCAATGATGGTGCCAACTTGGGCCAGTGAAGCAACATCTTCCACAACTAGACTGAAGAACAAAATGACAGCAACTTGTCTGTTCCCCTTCCTCCAATTCCCCAGCACTGTTCCCATCCCCACAATTCCCCAATAAAAATCTTAAAAAAAAAAAAAAAGAGAGAGAGAGAGACAGAGGAGGAAATTTTACAATTTGGTCTTGGAAGTTTCATCACATTCTATTCATTAGAAGCGAGTCACCAAATACAGCCCACACTCATGGAATGGGGAATTAGGCTCCACTTCATAAAAGATGGAGTATCAAAGAATTTGTGGCCATATTTTAAAGTCATCATGGTGGTTGTGGCAATTTACAGACCCACCATAAGTCTACAGCATGTCTATTTCCCCCGTAGGCTTGCCAACACTTGGTATTATCAACACTTCCATTTTTCTTAATCAGATCTCCTTAATGACTAGTTTAGGCATCTTGTTATATGGTTTGGAGCCATTCTGAGTTTCTGTTCTGTAAATTTACTTTTATCTTTATCTATTGGGTTATCACCTTTGTCTTGTTTTGTTCTTTCATGTTATTGTTGTCTAATATTTCAGTTTAAACTTTCTTTTAAACCCCCCCCCAATTAGCCATTATTGTTATTGTTGTTGATATTGTTACATCTTACAACCAATGCTTTTCTAGACTTTTCCACAAGTTTACCAATTTCTCTGTGCATTGTTGCTTCATGCAGAGCACTCTATCCTTCTGAGTTCAGTTCCCTTTTTAATGAGGAGAATTTAGTAATTCTTACATTGAGGAATTGTAAGTGGGAACATCTTTAAGTCTTTCTCCTTAAAAAAAGTCTTTATTTCAGTTTCATTTGAATTATAGTTGTACTTAGTACAGAATTATAAATGTGTTATTTCCTTAGTACTCTGAGGATATCTTGTTGCTGATGAGAAGCCTACTTCTTGTTCACCTGTTAATACTCATTCTGGACAATCCTAAATCTATATTTTCAGATATAGGCTCTCTCCCAATCTCTACAATCTCTCTTTTGTAAACTCTTATTAGATATATGTTGGACCTCTTCATTCAAGCTTGATACTCTTGATTGATTCTTTCAACATCCTTTCACACTCCAGCAGTTGAAGAAGTTGAAGAGCTAATAACCACATTTTCCAGATTCTGCTACTAGAGTTCTAGATGAGGATTAGCTCCCGCAGTCACAATCTCTGGCACAAATTTGGAATGCAGCATGAGAGGAAAGCAGCAGAGTACTGGTAACTGTTTACCAACTGGGTTTCAAAAAAGGTCTGCATTTGCAGCATTTGCCCCCTTTCATGGTGTAAATAGTCCCAAATGGCCAATTCCAAGCTACCAATCTGATGTCACTGAACATGGACTTGGGAAGAGATGTGCAGTAGTACAGCAGCTCACCATTGTGCCATATTTCTACCATGCACTGCCATAGACTAAATTAACCACAAAATCATAGATAATAAAATGTAGTCAAATAATGAAGTAATAAGTTTTTAGTATTTATCACCTTTGTTTTTAAATATAATTTATTTAATTGTAAGTTTATACTTTATTTAAGAATGTAAGTTTATATTTCATTTATTATTTATTTAATAATGGCTATGTTTACTAACCCACTCATAAAACTCCTAAAAATTAACAACTGGCTTTCACATGCTGGTATGAGCTGACTCCAGTATGCCACTGGCTGAAGGCTTTTTTCCTGACCAGTTTTGGCTTTTTCTAGAGGAAAGAAAAGGCATGGAAATGACATTTTCTTGTAGCAATGTTCCATTGTCCACTCTCCAGCTTCCTGGCTGTGAAGAAGCAGTCATGGTAATGGCAGTAATAATAGCAAAAGCGGGCCGGCCAAGTGGCTCAGTTGGTTAAGAGTTCGCTCAAGAGTGTGAGCTCTGAGCAACAGCGGTTCAATTCCCGGCCCGAGCTGAGCAGACACTGAGCTGCCAACAGGTGGCAGGTGGCAGGATGGCTCAGCTAAAAAAAAAATAGCAAAAGCTTCTGAATCTTTAGATCACAGCTTTAATGGTTCATTCTCCAGATTTTGGGGAATCAAGAGAAAGTTGCAGGAGCAGCAAGCGTATTCAAGAAGCAGTCTCAGTGGTTATAACTTGGGGGTGGGAGGGTTCGATTCTGAATTATTCTGGGAGTCATTCTGGAGACCCAGCTAAAATCCACTCTTCCAGCCATTCGACAATTTTGTAAAGATCAAATTCCCTGTATTAAATCCATTACAGCTTAAAATACACAGGGTGGTTACTGGTCCTTGAACTAAACCTTAACTGATACATTATTAAATCTTCTCAGTTTCTTAAACTCTTTGTTTTAATTTTCATATTTTTATCTCTCTGTGCGTCTTATAAGCAACTTCTTTAAAAGTATTTTTGGGCCGGCCAAGTGGCGCGATGGTTAAGAACTGGCTTGGGACGCCAGAGGTCCCTGGTTCGGATCCCACATATGAGGGCCAGTGACACTGCCCTCTACAGCTAAGATGCTGAACAACAGCTCAACTTGGAGCTCGGCTGCTGTGAGTCGCCTGCGACGGCGTAGGCTGCAGCCCCTGCTGCAGTGGGCTGCCATGGGCTACCGTGTGTAACCAGCAGCCAGCATGAGCGGCTAGCAGCCGAAGTGAGCAGCCGTCCAGAAGCCGGCGACTGATGCCTTGCCCGGGAAGAGTGCAATGATGGTGTCAACTTGGGCCAGTTAAGCAACGTCCTCCACAACTAGACTGAAGAACAAAAGGAGAGCAACTTGTCTGTTCCCCTTCCCCCATTTCCCCAGCGCTGTTCCCATCCTCCCAATTCCCCAATAAAAATCTTAAAAAAAAAAAGTATTTTTAAGTTCACAAATTCTTTTTCAGTTATAACTTAACTCATGGCTTAATCTATCCACTGAGTTTTTCATCTAAGTGACTTTTCCATTTCTAGCAGTTTAATTTGGTTCTTTTATAAATCCATCTCTTATTTTTCACTGAGTATAAATCTTGCATTATAATTTTTATTCTTTTACCTTTTCATTTTTCTTTCAGAATGTCATCCTATTATCTCAATTTCTTAAGGCACTAATCCTTTTTGAATTCCTTTCACTTCTGCTGTTAGTCAACTGTTTTCTGTTGTGTTTTGTGGGTAGGAACTCTGGCAGCATCTTCAGCAGGTGCTGCTCTTCCCTTTGGAGCTGCATGTGCTCAGCACCCATGTCCATGGCACAGGTGTCACAGGCATTTCACCAGTTGAGGACCAGTCTGTACATTCATTCTTGGCTGGGAATGCCTGTACCACATAGGCAGTGTAAATTCAGACCACACATCCCTAAGGCACAGGTTTAGCGTTCTGATTTATCACTGGAGACTTTTTCTCTTGCAGGCACTGCTCTGGGCAGACATAAACCTCTCTGCCACTTTGCTGAGAAGTGGGGGTGACTGTGTCAATTCCCCTTTAGAAGAGTAGCCAAACCAGGGTCTCAGTTCCTGCTTTCTCTTTATTGTAGGTCCAAGGCTACACCCTTCATCTCTGCCTGGGCCTTAAAACTCCCAATTACCAGAGGCTTTGGGGGTTTTCCTAACTCTGCAGTAACATCCACTCCTACACTCCTCTCTGAGCTCTGTTTCCTCTTCCTTCCTTTCACACTAAGTTATTTTACCAGTCAGAGTAGAGAGCAGTCAGGAAAACAGTGCCCATGTCAGCTAATTCAATAAAAGGATTAAAAACAGTAAGCTATCTACTGAGTTGTTAGAATGGCTGAAAAGCCCAACAGAATATGTTTAGCAGAATTAGCAATAGCAGAAAGTTGCTCTCACCCTTAGTCTGCAGGGACATATGGAGAACACAGAATTTCCAGAACCTCAAAATTGGGGTGCCCAGAAAGACCTAGAACCATGGTAGGGGCTGCCCAACAGGAACTGGGACCATGGAAGGAGAAACTCTGTTCTGCCAAGCAGCAACTTGAGAGACAACACTGTGGAGACATTTGTCAAAAACAGATAGGGGTGGGAAGCCTCTGTCGCCATCCTGCCTTCTCGTCTCCTGCTGGCACCTCCCTTTGCCAGGGAATCTGGAAGTGTGGCTCACAAGGATGGGTCCCTATGAGGCAGAGTGAAGCAAGGGGATGGAGAAGGACAAATATGTAAGTTAGTAGGCAAACGACAGACAGCTACACATTTAAATTTTTATTCTATTTTATCCATCTATTTCTGTGTTTATAGCAGGAAAAGAACCCACATTAGCTTAGTGACCACACTGACAGAACTAGTTACCTTGTGACATTTTTTAACTTCAAAGATAAGGAAAAGTCCTCTGAGTATCCAGGTAGAAAATACAGGTTACCCACAAAAGAACAAATAAAATGGTCTCAGTTTCTTTCAGAACAGCAAGCAGCCTTCAGAGGGTCTCTTAAAGTAAAATGAGTAGAGAAATTTACATATTAAATTATGGGAAAAGACTTTAAGGCCAAAGAAAATAAAGTTCTACTTCAAAACAATTCCAAATAAAAGGCATTGAACCACGAGGTGTGATCAAACAATACGGTGAGTGTTTAAATTTAAAAAAAAATTATTGTAGTAAAAGACACATTGCTATTAATCCCACTCAAAATACTTCAGACACACTTATCCCATCATTCTTGCCACTCTCTCAAGCAGTTCTGGAAGTCCTCTTTCGTAAGTGTCTAGTTGTACTGTCATGGCTGCTTCAATGTCCTGAATCATTTTTACTTTGGGGAAGAGCCAGATCCAGTGAATAAGGTGAATGAGGACACACCGTAATGTTTTTATTTGACAGAAATTAACGTATACCAGAAGAGATGTGTGACACAGAGCATTGTTATGATGTATGATTTATGGCACACTTGAAAACACACCTTCTCTCAACAGTAGCTCACACTTGACTGACTGCACCGAACAAGCTGAAACTTGTCACACAGTGTTACTAAGGTTCGACGTGCCACTTCCCATACTGAAGATCCCTGCCTTTCTGTTAGTTGGCACTCGGCAACAGCATTCACTGTATTTTGTGATCATAACGGAAAGGCTCTGTGTCACACATTGCTTCTGGTATGGCAATTTCTGTCAAATAAAAACATTATGAAAAAAAAACATTACGGTGCGTGTCCTCATCCACCTTATTCACCAGATCTGGCACTGTGCAACTTCTGACTCTTCCCCAAAGTCAAAATGATTCAGGACATTGAGGCAGCCGTGACAGCACAACTAAAGACACTCACAAAGGAGGACTTCCAGAACTGCTTCAGAAAGTGGCAAGAACGATGGGATAAGTATGTTCAAAGCAAGGGGAGTATTTTGAGGGGAATTAATGGCAATGTGTCTTTTACTATAATAGTTTTTTTTTAATTTAAACATTCACTCTATTATTTATCATGCCCCATATAATGAAGGTCATTTATGTTTAAAATGATAATATATTAGTCACAAACCCCTAAGTATCATATATCATATTGTTATAAAGTAAAATAATTTAACTATAAATAAAAACTGATTAAAAAAATTGGTGATAAAACACTGGTAAAGACTTTAAAGACAAAAAATAAACAGATGATATAAATAATAGACACTTTTCTGTGAAGGCTGATTGTGTGTGTGTGTGTGTGTGTGTGTGTGTGTGTGTGTGTACCCCCAAGAGGTCACTTTTCAGGTGTCTGTAGAACGTTCATGAAAATTTATCAAATATAAGACCATAAACCAAACTTCAGTAAAGGTATTCAAAAGCAGGTCTGGCACAGATGAAACAATTTAAACACTCAATATTTTTTTAAAAAGTTAAAATTGACATTTTTCCAGCTTTATTGAGATATTTTTGGCATTGTATACCTTCAAGGTGTACAACGTGTTGATTTAATACACTTTGATACAGTTATATGTTGCAAAATGATTACCACCTCAGTGTTAACTAACAACTCCATCATACCATTTTTTTTTGTGGTGAGAACATTTAATATCTACTCTCTTAGCAACTTTCAAGCATATGATACAATGTTGTCAACTATAATCACCATGCTATACATTAGATCACCAGAACTTATGAGTAATCATTAAAATTGAGAAGTTTAATATACTTTCTTTAATACTTCCTAGATAAAAGTTTTAAATTAAATTAAAATTATAAGGTCTTTAACATAACAAAAATAGAAATAACAAATAAAAAGCATATGGGGTATAAAAAATAGTATTCAGATAAAATGTGAAGTATTTAAATGCTCTCATTATTTTAAAGAGAAAAAATAAATGCTAATAAGAGTTCAATGCTAGTTTCTTAGAACACAACAACAAAATAAAGAAAATAGAAAAAAAGAAAACAATGAGAAAGATGAATTAGAAAACAGATAAATTAAGGGAGCTGGTTCTCTGCAACAAAAGCAATAAACTAGACAAATTTCTGAGTTTAATAAAAGAAATAGAGAAAGCACAAACAGACAACATTCTGAAATATGAGAATTCTATGTGCAACTCTAGACTAATAAATTTAAAATTGCTTAAATGAATGCTTCTCTCAAAATATAGAAATTGGACTTTTATTGGAATCAATATGATTTAATATTATTTATGCTTATTAAAAATCTTGACATAACACTTTCTTATGCAGTGATTTGAAGATCTGGTTTTATGTTGGGTGTATTTCCATACTTGATTTTAACATCTGCCATAACCAAAAATACACCTCAAAAAAGAGACAGAGATCCAAATGGAAGAAAAATGTCATTGGCAGTATTTACTAAATCACAATATTCATTCTTCAATTCAATTCCACACATGCCAAGATTTTTGCTGATATTTGGCTGGTATATTTTTATCTTCCCTAATGTCAATGGATGATTTTGCAAACTGATTGAAAGCAATTGCATTTTCATATTTTTAACAAATGGGTCTAAAAAACAATCAATTCATTTGGAATATTCTTAAACAGTTGAAAAATATCTGTTTCCAGATTTTTTAACTTCCCAGATTTGGGATTGTAGATAGCACACTCACATCATTTTTTAAGCAACAAAATAATATAATGATTGAAACATCTCAAAAAAATCCATTTTCAAAAATGCTCTCTCCATAGCATGAGTTTCCTTCGAAAAGCAGTTATTTCCTCAATCTTTGTTAAGATGGCAGACAACATCCTGCCATCTTAGAAAAGATCAACAAATCTGGATCACTGGCCTGGTTTTGACAGGAAGTGTGTGACTTTCTTTGTGTTTGACAGCTCTTTTAAGAATGTTGCCCTGAAATAAGCCACACACTTTATTGTAGTATTAAAGCCATCAGCAGTCATTTTCCATCTCATTTCAAAGATTTAGGCCTGGTTTCATTATTCAGGAGAGTGAATTTAGAGTGCCTGATGAAGGTCTCCTTTGGGGACCACAGGAAAGACCAGCTGGGTCACTGTCTTGAGGTCCACTTTCACTCATTTTTAGTGATTTGTGACACAAGTGCCTGATTAGGGGGATTTACAGATTATATTAACTAGTTTTAAGTAGACGAACACTCAGAAAATGGGCAAGATATGTGCCAAGAAGCTTCAGCTTTTGGATCATGAGTGCAGGAGGAAAGTCTTACTGTCCATGCCTGCATAGATGGGACGCTCACCTTCCCTGAACATGTCACTCCCATCACAGTAGACCAGCATGCACATGGGCAACTGCGGGTGTCAGTGTCACTCTATACAGTAGATAATAAAGTGTCATTTCTTCCTCTTCTCTTTTCTTCCTACACTCCCAAGGAATACCTTACACAACCCACTCTGAAAATCACTACAGAGATACTGCCATTAAAATGAGGAAAAAACAAGATACCCATTATCTCTACTATTAAGTAACACTTTCCTAGAAATTCTGCTTAATGCAGTAAAACATGAACAAAACTAAGAGACCATTAAAAGAAATAAACCAAGGAAAAAACCTAGAGTGAAATAGATATAAGCATTTAACGCATCTTTCATAGCAAAAGGACATTCAAAGTTGAAGTGTCATGTAAAGAAATTACAAAGGAAAAGATTGAAAGCCTTGCCAGCATAAACATATAAACTTCTGAACATTATAAACAGCATGAATAAAAGTAATAGACAAGGAGGCAGTACAAAAAAGAGGTGAGCAGACAATTCACAGAACTGAAAACACACACAACTAATAAAATACATAAAATCAACACTTGATCTCATGAGTAACCAAAGAAATGTGATTTTTATGCTTTTTCAGTGTGGGAGGGTATTGTTTGTTTTTGTTTTTAACAGGCTGGTGAGAGCATAATGGGACTGGTACTCTGAGGCAATTCAAGCAAAAACTTAGAGAAAACAATATGGCAATTAAGCATGGAGTTTAAAAAAATGATTCTCAATTTTTGACCCAGTAATTCTATTGTTTCAAATCTATCCTAAATATGATAGAAGATCTTTGCATCAAAAAATTATATTGCGTTATATTTAAAATGGAAAAACAAAGAAAAGACAAGAAAAAAATCTAAAAATACAGAAATTGATCAGTACATTTATATCAGAGTATGTTGTGTATCAATGTCTACTAAAAATGTTAGTGATGTCAGAGATCTTTATAATATATTGTTAACTCCAAATAGTATTTCAAGTAGGAAAACCGAACACACTTCTCTATCCCCAGATCCCATTAAAAGCATGGTATAGGGCCGGTCGAGTGGCTCAGTTGGTTAAGAGCTCGCTCAAGAGTTTGAGCTCTGAGCAACAGCAGTTCGAGTCCAGCCCGAGCTGAGCAGCCGCT